>NC_143141.1:73422435-73730896 GCF_059928025.1 Delphinapterus leucas | reverse complement strand
CCAATGGGGACAAGTGCCAGGAGTCAGTAAAACAAGAGAATGGGGTAGACAGTGATGGAGAGGAGGGATGGGCCATCTGGGAAAGCCTTCCAGGGAGGGGGCCTGTGGAATGCAAAGATCAAGGAGGAGCCTTCCGGGGTGGGGGCGGAGCAAGGGAACAGCAAACGTGAAGTCCCAGGTAGGCCAGAGCTGACGTGTTTGAGGGACAGGAGCAGAAAGGGCAGTGTGCCTGCAGCACGTGCTGAGCGAAGGGGTGGAAGCATGGGAGGACTGGATCTTGCAGGGCCATGGAGGCCATGGTCAAGAATTTGGATTTTACTCTACATGTGATGGAAGCCACTGGAAAGTTTTAAGCAGGGTTGTGGTGTGATATCACTTAAATTTTTACCAGTTCCCTCTGGCTGCTAGAGGTCAGCTGGTTGTAGTAGAAGAGGGAAGCTGGGAGACCCGTCAGGCTGCAGTTGAGTAACTTGAAAGACAGAATGGTGGTGGATGGGACTCGGGTGGAGACTGTGGAGACTGTAGAGACTGTAGAGAGAGGTGGATTGGGGGTGTGTTTTCAAGACAGAGTTGGCCCGACCTGTTGATGGATAGGATGTATGTGCTGGGGGAAAGGAGGGAGCCATAGGGCTATGGGAGTAGGGGGAAGGGAATAATCAGTGGTAATCTTTGACCTGAGCAACTGGATGGAAGGTAAGCATTTACTGAGATGGGAACTAAAATTCAGAGAGTAAAAGGTTTGTTAAAGAGATGAGATTCCAGACTTCTTGTTTTAGACATACAGGTTAATTTTGAGATGCTTATTACAAATCCATGCAGGCAGCTAGACAGACAAGTCTGTAGCTCAAGGGAGAGGTCAAAGCTGAGATATAAATTTAAGAGTTATCAGATGGCAATAATATTTAGAGTCATGCAACTTGACGAGACCAGCCAGGGCGAGGGGAGAATGGGAGAGAAGAGCCCAGGCCTTTCCTCCAGCACTGGGAGGTCAGGCAAGGAAGGGGACCTGCCAGGACACTGGAGGGAAACCTGGGGAGTGCAGTGTCCCAAGGCCAGGAGGCGTTGTTTTAAGAGAGAGGGAACTGTTAGCCAGGCCAGCTGCTGCTGGGAGATCAAGTCAGATGACCGCAGAGAAGCAACCAGTGCGTTTGGCAGTGCGGTGACCACTGGAGACATTGACCGTGAAAACATGGTGTAACTAACACTTGAACAGCTTGTTCCAGGAGCGTGGGGAGAAGAGAGTGGTAGGGCATCCTTTGTATTTGACCAGCCTGACATGGTACAGAGGGGCCAGGTCCCAGTAGAGGCAGGAGAGGGAACAAACAATATCCCGGCTCCCCATTTTCAGGCCTTTTCATAAATGCTTTACAAACCTCCTCCTGCAGAGGCCCATGAGGTAGTCATCATTATGTCCATTATGCAAATGAGACCCAAGGCCCAGCAAGATTACTGGCTCAGGACACCCAGCCAGGTCCCTGAGTCCGGGCCTGTCTGACCCCAAAGCCCCTGCCCCCAACTGCCGCTCTGCCTGTGTCTCCCAGCTGCTCCTTTCCCCCGCCCCTCCCATCCATCCTTGTCCTTTGATCATTTCTGTTAGCTTCCAGCAGTCTTGGCCTCTGCCTCCCTCCTCCGGGAAAGCTCTGCTTTTTCTCTTTGATCCTGCACGTCTGTCCTCGGCTGCGTCCTCTGCTGGGCCCTGTGTCCCCTCCTCCCTGTCGCTTCAGGATGTGCTGAAGGTAGGGGATCTGCAAGAGTTTCTGAGAGCCTTGTGGGAACCTGGGCTGCGGGATGAGAGCGTGGCTCCTGCTTCCCTGACCGCCATTGGGGAAAGAGCCTGGGGGCTCCTCGGGCCTGGCTGGCAGCAGACCAAGCCCTCTCAGCACTAAGGGTCCAGAGACACGAGCTCACATGCCAGGGATGTCTGTGGAAGCAACTAGGAGGGGGCAGCCAGGAGGGCCGTGCATTCTTACCCCGACGGGCCAAGATGGGCCTCCGAGTTCTTCTCAGGAGACAGTTACAATGATTGGTGCGGTTCAGGAGTCCTAAATAGGGAGATGTAATCGGCAAAACCCGCCACCTGGCTGCCAACACCACATGCAGAGAAGAAGGGGATGCTCAGGACTTCAGAGTCCCTTTTGGAGCCTGGCTGGTTCCAGTGGGAAGACAGGGGTGAGGCCCAGAGACTCTTGTCAGAGCTCCCTCCCGGCCTGGGTACTCCCCTCCCTCCCCCGCCTCCCCGTGTCCTGGCCAAGGTGAGGGAGGCCGCCCAGGATGCCCAGAGCCGCCTCCAGCTTCCACCCTCAGGATTCTGAGGCCCTGTCTGCCCCCGGCTGCTCTAGGAGGGCCTGGTACGCAGCCCCCAACTGGAAGAGGTTGGCAGAGGGAACACAGCACACGGAGCCACGGGTCCAGGCGCGCTCCTCGAAGCCCTGACCGGGGGCTGCGGCAGTAATTAGCTCCTCACACATCCCCAGGGTTATTTTTAAGCCACGTTCTTCCCTGGTTTATTTTTAAAGTAACACTGGCACGTGGCTGGCCGGCTGCCCTTCCCAGGTGCTGGTGCCAATTCGGGCCAGGAATGGAGCAGGGCAAGATGAGCCCCTCCCCCAGGGCTCCCCACCAAGTGCCGGAGTTAACCAGCCCCTCCCTGGACGGCGAGGGAGGTTCCTGCTGCGCAGAAAGCCTGGGTCCAGCCTGGGGTGAGCAAGTGGGCTGGCATGAAAGACACCCTCCGCCACCCTGAAACTCCATCCTGCCTCTGATGCACACATTTCACATCTTGTGACCTTGACCGAGTCACCTCACCAGCACGAGCCTCAGCTTCCTCATTTCTCAGTGGGGTGCGTGATAGTGATTCTTGCGTCTCACGCAGAAAGTGAGCAATAAACTGAAATGTTGCACAGATCTAAGGGAGTATTGGGATTAACGCCCCCCGCAAGAATGCTGCCCCCGCTGTCCCACTAACCGCTTCCAAGCCACGCCTGTCTCCCAGGGTGAGTGACTCGCAGGCTGGGAGAGGCTCCTCTTCCTTTCATCCCTTGACCACCCCATAAGACCTGCCTCCACATTTTCAGCCTGGCTGGACTCTAATCCAGGCCGACTCTAATGAAGGGCAGCTGTCAGGCTGCTGGTGACCATTAAAAGGCTTGGCCTGGGGCAGGGGGTGGTGGGAAGTGCGACAAGGGCAGAACCACCCCTCCCCCAGCCCCTCCCCACCCCCACCCACCCACCCCCAGCAGCCTTCCAGAGAGCTTAGCTATGGAAAAGCACTGCCAAAAGTTAGCTCCAAAGCCCTCTCCTAGGGTACGGTGCAGCAGCTCAGGCTGGAGAAGAACGTCAGGGACGTATGGTGGAGGACGCTGAAAGGCAGGTTGAAAGTGTGAGCTTCTTTCCCTGTAGGCAATGGGGAGTCGTGGAAGTTTGTTTGTTTGTTGTTTTTTGGTTTTTTTTCCTTCCTGCTTTTGGTTTTTTTTTTTAACATCTTTTTTTTTTTTTAAACATCTTTATTGGGGTATAATTGCTTTACAATGGTGTGTTAGTTTCTGCTTTATAACAAAGTGAATCAGTTATACATATACATATGTTCCCATATCTCTTCTCTCTTGCGTCTCCCTCCCTCCCACCCTCCCTATCCCACCGCTCCAGGAGGTCACAAAGCACCGAGCCGATCTCCCTGTGCTATGCGGCTGCTTCCCACTAGCTATCTATCTTACGTTTGGTAGTGTATATATGTCCATGCCTCTCTCTCGCTTTGTCACAGCTCACCCTTCCTCCTCCCCATATCCTCAAGTCCATTCTCTAGTAGGTCTGTGTCTTTATTCCTGTCTTACCCCTAGGTTCTTCATGACATTTTTTTCTTAAATTCCATATATATGTGTTAGCATACGGTATTTGTCGTTCTCTTTCTGACTTATTTCACTCTGTATGACAGACTCTAGGTCTATCCACCTCATTACAAATAGCTCAATTTCGTTTCTTTTTATGGCTGAGTAATATTCCATTGTATATATGTGCCACATCTTCTTTAGAGCAGAGCAGTGACAAGTGCAGAGTGGAGCGTGATCTGGAAGTAGGCGTGAGGAAGATTAGGAAGTTACCGAGGATCGGCTCCCCAGGTCCAGACTGGAAAGGATGAGAGCCTAGGTGGTGGCTATAGGAACAGAAAGAAAGGGCAGGACTAGGAAAAGAGGAATGGCTGGGACTAGGTCCGGGGGGAGAAGAAGAGGGGAAGGCAAGGTGTTCAGCCTGGTTGACTGAGGAACTACTAGGAGTCAGGCAGTACAGAGAGGCCACATGGTGGGAGGGATGGGTTCCGGTGGCCCAGCCAGGCTTGCGTGCACACACTCCAGCCAGGTGACAGTGTGCAGTAGAGCTGGAGGCGAGGCCTTGGTGGCCTCCCTAGAACCAGAATCAGATCGCCCAGGCAGAATCTTGGTCCACTCTTAAAATCAGGGTGCAGGAGAAGGAAGCAGAGGCAGCAGGGGAGACTGCAAAGGACCCGTGGGAAGCAGGAGGGTCGGGTATCCAGTGAGGAAGAGGACCGGCCATCAGGGCTGAGCATGGCCAGAATATGAAGGAAAATGAGGATGCCAACAGCCAAGACCGCCATGTATGACTGTCCAGGTTATGGACTGTCCAAAAGAATCCAGCTGATGGGTGTGGGTTGCTGAAGTCCGGCCTGCTTACCAAGCCATGCACTCTGCCAGGGGCTGCATCCACCCAGACGGGGCCCGTTTCTTTTCTAATTGGTCCCAGAGTGCCATGTAGTTAAGGCAGCCCTGCCCACAGGGCACCGGGTCTGGTACTCAGGCAATTCCTGATGCTGTCGGGGAGAGTAGTCTTAGTGGGTGAAGCAGGGGCATCCTGATGGGTAAGGGGAGAAGCAACAGGGGCATGGTGGGCCTGCCTCCCTTCCTCCTTCCCTGTCTCCCTCCCTTCCCTTTTTTGAAGACTTGAGGCAAACAGTGAGAAGTTAGCAGAGGACAATTTAAAAATACCCTCAAATGGGGGGCCTCCAGGAGAAAGTTTAGGAAGAAAAGCCCAAGGCCGGGGCAGCATGTAGTTAGGGGTTCAGCCTTGGGAGGGGAGGCCTCACCACCTCTGAAATGGGAGTTGGAGGAAAAGAGCTAAGCTCTCAGAGAGAGCAGGAGAAGCAGTATGGGGAGAGCCTCGCTCTGCCAAGTGTTTGCTGTGTGACCTTGAGCAAGTCACTTAACTTCTCTGTGGCTCAGTTCCTGCATCTTTAAATAGGAATAATAGTAGTACCTACAGAATAGGGATGTTAGAGGAATAAAAGAGGAACATATATTAGCTCACTTAGAGCAGTGGCACATAGTAAGCACTATATAAAGCTCAGCTAAGACTGTTTTGAATTGGGGAGGAGGGAGCAGTGACAGTCATTGAATCATTTGAATAAAGTCAAGGGCAGAGAAAGCCCGCTCGCCCAGGTTCCACATGGGGGTGGACGGAGGAGAAGGCACAGCAGCACTGTAGCTGCTGGGGAGGGCTGGGTCCAGGGGACTCTGCGCAGCTTGCAGCTCTAGGCACCGCAGAAAGCAAGCTCGGGACACCCCTGCATGAATAGGCATCCTCTATAGGCCGTAGGAGCCAGGAAGTCATTCTCCAATTATACCCCAGCCCGGCCGGGCTCTCCTGCGGTTCTGGGCTGTGAACAACAGTGTTGATGGAGAACTTGCAAGGCTGGTGGAGTGGCAGAGCTAATTGAAAAGGTTGGGAAATCAGAGGTCAGAGGAGAAGTGACAAGCCCGGGGTGAGTCAGGCAGCTGGAGGCAGGCTTGGGGGATGAGTGTCTGCTTCCATGTCTCTGTGTAAAGGGCAGTGTCCCAAGGATGGGGACAGCTGCTTGTGTCTCCACTGAAGACAGCTGAGAAGCAGTGGCCTGAGCCTCATTTCATTCCACCTAAGGAGCATTTCCGACAGGGCCCAGGGTTGAGTGAAGTGTGCTTCCATGGAGAGGGGTGGAATCTTAGCCTCTCGGTTGGGTCCAGGCCTGTGTGGAGGAAGAGCTGTGTTTGGTGGCTTCTTTAGACCCCTGAGGGCCTGGACCTTGAAGGAACAGCGGGGAGTCCAGAGGCCAAGTCCTGTAGGGGGCTCCTCTCCTTTTATCGAAGGGCAGACTCTCCTGCTTCCTGGGTGTGTCCACCCTATAGCCCCCCTGGTTCTTGTACTCTCTGCCCTGGATGGTGGACAGGGTCATGCCAAGAGGCCACGGTGGGGGACATGCGGGGTATTGGAGTGAGCGTGTGTGTGTGTGCGTGTGCGTGTGTGTGCACGCATGCATGTGTGAGTGGTAGGGGTGAGGACACCATGTCTACAGGCTGGCTCAGAGGGAGAGAAGGTCCTGGCAGCTGGCTTCAGGCTGAAGTCCCTGTTGCCTGGAGTCCCTCTCCTCCTGGGCACTGTGCCAACCTACACCATCTGAGCTCCTGAGCCCTGGGCAGGGTGTTGAGCCTAAGAAAAACCTCCTTCACATCTCCTGGCATCTACTCCCAAATTCCCTGCCAGCCCAGAGCTGTCTGGGCCACCAGCCATGACCAGCAAGGAGAGTGGGAAGCAGGTGATGGAGACAGAGCCCACGGGGGCCACGCTGCCAAAGCCCAAGGCCTCCCTGCCAAACCCAACCCATGCATCCAGACCAGCTTCATGCATCCGCTGGGAATCCACCACAGACACCGGGCAAGGTGGGCCAGTGGGAGAGGCGCCCACCTCCACGCAAAACCTAATACCTGGCAGAGAATGGCAGGGGCAGAAGAAGGTACCGTTCTTCCAACAGAGAGACAGGGGAGGGTGCCCCAAAAGAGGCAGCCCTGGAGACAGAAGAGAGGAGGGAGGGAACTCCAGGCAGCCCAGCAACATGAGGAAGTGCTCAGAGGTGAGGCGCGGAGGGGACTGGAAGTGTTGGGGGAGCCAGGAGAGAGCAGGCCAGGTTGGGGGTGCATTAGGTTGTGCACAGCCTACGTGCTGGGCCAGGAAACCCCTAGAATGTATTGTGTGCATTTGGGGAACTAAGGAAGGCTTCTGAGTGGTAGGTGGCAGCTCAGAGCTGTGCTTTAAAACATAATGTTAACAACAGCTCCCACCTCCTGAGACCTTCCACATGCCAGGCCTTGTACTAGGTACTTTGCACACTGTATTTCTAACCCCAAAGTCACCCAGCTACCTAATAAGAGAGGGGATCAGAGAGGCAGTGTGGGTTATGGGAGAAGCAGCAGGCCTGCGATCAGGAGGCCTGGGTACCAGGTCCAACTCCGGGTGAGACACCAACCTTTCCAGGTTTCAATGTCCCCAGCCATCGGATGGAGACCATCCCTGCCCAGGGGCCACATAGGGCTGCTGCGTGGATTCAACAGGAATGCCCCTAAACACTATAGTGTGCAGTGCCCTTATGGGTCTCCCCAGACTCATCCAGGGCCCTCCTGCTGCGCTGCTCACTCTGCCAGACACACCTGGAACACAGTGCTTGGGAGCCTGGCTTCTCCTTCTGGAGCGGCTGGAGCTTAGCCAGGGTACCGTGCCCCCTTGGACCTGTGTGAGTAAAAGGGGACTTCTGAAAGGAAACAGCACCACTTAGCTGGTGTCAAAGACCCGCAGTCAGAAGCCCAGGCCTCTCTCTCCATCTCTCTCAGGCCACACCATCCCTGTCTCTGCTGTTCCTGTTCACTCTGGCTTCTCTTCCCCAATAACCCCGACTTGCATGTGGCTTTGGTTCACCCTGGTCTCAGTTAGGACCCAATTCTTTGTAACCCTGCAGCTCAGCTCCCCAAAACTACCCAGCCACTCAGCCCTCATCACAACCCCTGGAAGAGACAACCTGACTGGTCCACCCAGCTGATAGTTCGGGTCCTCTTAGATCAGGTATGCATCCCTAGTCCAATCCGTAGTGCAGGGCCACATGGTACAAAGGTGCTACCTGGGCCCATCCTTAACTAGGGTTGTTGCAGGACAGCTCCGAAGAGGCAGGAAGGGGGTAGCCACACCAGACATGTCCACCGCAGACAGCCTCCCTGGGGGCCCTGGGCCCCTGCCCTCCAGCTCTCCTCTCCTCTCCTCACCTCCTGCTCTGTCTGGCTCCGGACCTGACTGATGCATCCAGGAATCTCTAAAGAGAACCTCCAGGGAGCTGTTCCCTGGGACAGAAAGGACTGGCCTTTCAACTTCTGGGTTCATTAGGCTGGCGGAAAGCAGGGGAGGGGCTCAGAAGAAAGGGCCTTTGGCAGGATGCCATCAGGATGGATGCAGAGCCCTAAGCCTCTAAGACCCAGATCCTACCCTGAGGGGCTTCTGGTGGTCTTAGGATGATGACCAGCGGGACACATTTTCCATGTTCTATTCTCAAAGTGAAGGGTCCCAGGGACACCTGAAAGTGCCTGGACTTTGAAGGCGAAAAGATCTAGGTTGAATCCCAGCTTTTCCAATTTTTATCTGCATGACCTTGGACAGGTAGTATTTAACCTGAGCCTTAGTTTCCTCATCAAAATGGAGTTAATAATGCCCACCTTGAAAATCAGGGTGAGAGTTGGAGAAGATTGCTGCAAGGGTGGCTGAGTTCCTGATACCGTTCCAGTTATTAGTAGGTGCACTAGGAACAGCGAAGGCACAGGCTCTGTTCTGGCCTGTGACTGTCCCTTCTTTCTCTCCCCTTCCTTCCTCTTACACTCCATCCCCTCCCGGTCCCCACCTGCCACCCCAGACCCAGCTACACAGAGGGGAGGCCAGGAGGCGAGTCCCCACTCAGGGGACCAGACCTGGACCCTGACTGTCTCTCAAAAGCCTTGTCCAGGGCCCAGCCCCACCCCGCGCCAGCCGCCCCCAACCTTCACTCTGCACAGGCAGACTTGACTAAAAGCAGGTTTGCTCACAGAGGCATCACTGTGCATAAGGAGGTGGGTAAATATGCCAGGCAGCGTCTGCCAAGAGGCCAAGTGAGTGGCAGAGATGGATGCTGTGTGCAGAGCTGAGAGAAGGGGATGCTTGTGGCCCAGAACAGGAAGAAGGCTTCCTGAGAGAAGGCAATGGGGATGGGGTGGGAACACAGCAGCCAGCAACGCATCACCAGAGGCTGTGAGTGTTTTAAAAAGGAAGGCAGGGGGGACTTCCCTGGTGGCACAGTTGTTGAGAGTCCGTCTGCCGATGCAGGGGACGCGGGTTTGTGCCCCGGTCCGGGAAGATCCCACATGCCGCGGAGCGGCTGGGCCCGTGAGCCATGACCACTGAGCCTGCGCGTCCGGAGCCTGTGCTTCACAGCAGGAGAGGCCACAACAGTGAGAGGCCCGCGTACCACAAAAAAAAAAAGTAAATGGTAGAAGATGAAGGAGGAGGAGGAGGAGGAGGAAGAAAAGAAGAGGAGACGGAAAAGGAAGAGGAAGGAGAAGGAGGAGAAGAAGATGAAAGAGGAGGAGAAGGAGGAAGTAGGAAGAGAGAGAGAGTACAGCCTCAGACACTGACCTTGATCCAATTTCTAGTGACAGGCAGGGCCAGGCAGCTCTGTGCAGCAGCCAGGGGTTCACACCACCCTGAGCAATGCTTCCCCATATCCAGGGGCACCTTCAGAGGCCCTGCTCCCGGCCACAGGAGCACTGGCCACATTGCCGCGCCTTCTGACTCCTGGCTTCCGGGTGCCTGCAGTCCCACCATCGCAGAAGGGCCCCTTTGACATAGACTCCCCACATCCCGCGATAACTCTTCACTTCAGAGACAGTCTTCTCTCACCTGCCCGCTGGCTTGTCTCTGTTCCCAGAGGGCAAGACTGAGCCAGCCCCGTCTTCGCATCCTCTCCCAGCGCTCAGCTTGGTGCCTGGCACAAAGTAGTAGGTGCTTAAGAAATATCTGTTCAATTAATCAATCAAGGGCAGCTAAGAGGGAATAAAGCCATTTTTGCTTTGGTGATTTTCCAGCTGATTTTTCGAGACCAGCCAAGTGCTGCAGCCTCCCTGGGGCCCCTCCTGCCCACTCAGCCTCCCCAGATGCCCCCCGTTAGCTGTTTCCAGGGCTGACTCTGAGCTCTCCCACCACCTCCTGCCTGGCTGGAGCCAGTGGAGGGCGTCTTCTGGGGAGACCCAGCACACTCTTGGGTCTGGCCTCTTGGGAGAAGGGCTGGAAAGAGGAAGCATCACAGCTGGGGAAAGCACGTGCTTGACAGGGGACAAGCTGCCATTACTTTTCCAGAACGACCTTAAGAAGAGCAATTCATGAAGGTCCCACTTAGATGGGCCATGGACCCAGATCCCTGACCCCAGCCCAGAGACCCCGGAAGCCACTGGGATGTGGAAGAAAGAGAGCAGGACTCACCCTGGCTCTGCCACACACCTGTGTGGCCTTGTCACCCAGCCACTCAGCTCAGTCTCCTCGGCTCAAAACCAAGGCACCTGCCTTCCAGATGCAGCATCTAATCAACTAATACGGGTTAGGCTGCACGAGGCAGCAGGTCTGAATCTGTACCCTGACTCAGCCACTCACTGGCTGTGGGGTCTTGAATGAGTTAGGGAAACTTTCTGTGCCTCGGTTTTCTCATAGGCAAAGTGGGGATAATATCTACCCCATAAAGTTTTTGTGAAGATTAAATGAAATAATGTAAAGCACTGAGTACAGTCCCTGGTGCACAGATGCTCCACAAATGTGAGCTTTATGATCTACTACTATTACTACTGCTGCTACTACATCACCACTATCACCATTACCATTAGCTCTACTGGGTGACAGGCACTGAGCTCCTGAGAAATACAAGACGCCATCCCTGTCCTCAGAGTCCAGAAGGAGACTGAGAGGACAAAATTAGACGAAAAGGAGGAGGAGGTGGAAGAGGAACAGGCAGATGAGGGAAGGAAAAGGAAAGAAGGAAGAAGGAAAGAGGAAGAAAGAAGGAAGAAGGAAGCAGCTAAAGAAGCAAAAAGGAGTAAAAGCTCAAAGGCTCCAGAGACTGGTCCCTAGGGCTAGATGGGGGCGGGGCTAGGGGCCCCTTTAGCGCTCAGCAGTCAGAAGGGAGAACCTGGGGACCAACAAGACTTCAGGCAGGGACGTGCGGCCATCTCCTGCTTGACTCTCTGTGGCCTCCTGTGCTGGGAGGCTGTGTGGGGGGTGAGGTGGGAGGACAATTTTGTCTCTGAAGAGTCAGCTCTGGCTGCCCCTCTACTTCAGCGGGACCAGCCCATCTCCAACCCTCCCCCTTCCCATGACAGCCCAAGGGTTCTCACCCTATGCACAGCCTCTGCTCAGTGCTGACTAGGACAGCTCTGCAAAGGGCCCCAGCATCTGTGGGCCTAACATGCACCTGGAGGCTCAGGGCCATTGCTTTGGGGACCCAACTGTCCCACCGAGATGACTGCTTTCTTCATTGTTTGTAGGGGAGGGAACGTGACCCCTCTGTAAGCCCAGAATCCTAGAATGTCACAGGACCTCAAGAACATCTCCTCCACCTCCCAGAAGAGGAACCCCAAGCCCAGAGAAGGGCAGGGTCTTACCTGTGACCATACAGCGGCACAGCTGGAAGCAGACCCCCGGTCTTCTGACTTCCATCCGGCCCTGGAGAGTCCTGAGGCGACCAAGTACAATGGAAAGAGAAGAGCCTTTGAATTTCAAGTTTGATTCTAACATTTATAGCCTGAGATAAAACACTTTACCTCACTGAGCCTCAGTTTCCACACCCGTAAAATAGAAAATAATAATAGTAAATACCTCCTCTAGAGATTGCTGTTCGAGCTCAAACAATAGAATGTATAGAAGCTGCTTTGTAAATGACAAAGGGCTGCTTAAGTGCAACACAGAAATAGTTATTATTCTAGAACTTAGAGCACTACGTATATTAAGGACTCAAAAAACGTCTGCTGGTTGAATGGATGAATGTTTGTGGACTGGTGAGTGATGAACAAAGGGCTCCAGGAGCACTGATTTGTTTAGGTGGGTGGGATCAAGGAAGGCTTTGCAGAGCTGGTGACTTGTGAAATGGAATTTGATGGAGGAGTAGAAGCCCATCAGGGACAAAAAAAGAGCATGAACAGTGTTCAGAAATGGGAAAATGCAGCCATGCCTCCAAAGAGCTGTGGATACCAATTCCACGTGCAGGTTTGGGCTCCAGACCCTGCTCAGAACTCACCCCTATCCTCAGGGCCTGTGTGTGGTATGGGGAACAGGGGGAGCTAGCAATTTATTAAATCCTAAAATATAACTTGTCTGAGAAGAAATAACCTTCTAATCTAACTTCCCATTTGATAGGTAAGAAAACAGAGGCTCAGGAGCTGACATGCCTTAACAAAGACCCTACAGCAGGCTCAGCAAACTAGAGCCTGTGAGCGAAATTGGCCCACCGCCTGCTTTTGTAAATAAAGTTTTTTTGGAACATAGCCATGCCCATTCATTTACATATTGTCTATGGCTGCTTTCTTGAGACAATGGCAGAGCTGAGTGGTTGCAGGAGACCATAAGGTCTGTCAAGCCTAAAATATTTGCTATCTGGCCATTTACAGGAAAAAGTTCAACAAGTCCTGTCCTACAGCAAGGTAGTGGCAGAAGGAGGATGGGAGCCAGGCCCCCGACTCCTGGTTGGGTGTTCTTTAACTCCGTGCGTGCGTACCCTGCCCTCTGGGGTCCACCTCGCCGCATGTAACACTGCCTGCAGGATGCGATTTCAGGCAGCCAGGCTCTGGGCAGGCTCAGCTCCAGGACACACGGTGCAGCCAACAGGGAACACCCAGGCTGGCCACTGTTGCCCCCATGACCCAGCAAGGCTTCCTGTTGGGAGCAGTTCAGTCCCTTTTGGGGGGAGTCTGACAAGGAGATGCCAACATGTGCCTGCTTCTCCTCCGTGGGCAAAACAGGAAGAGCCAGAGAGTGTAAGTGTAGGACTCAGGCCAGCCAGATGCCAGACCTACAGACACAGCCTTTCAAGAAGCACAAGGGTGGGGGTAGGGGGACTGGCACCCCAGCCATCTGCTGAGGTGGCCAAGTCCACTTTCAATTGTGCTGTAGAATTCCTTTCTCAATGCCAGACTGTCCCTGGTGGATTCATTTAATTAAAACCCCACCAGATCCAATCTGTTACAAGTTCTAAGCTCACACATGTTCTATCCAGCTAGTCATAGGATACAGACAGGCCACAGGCCTGGGCCATGGCCACCTGCTGCAGTGGCTGGGCTACAACAGACCTCACAGCCCCCAGGTCAGTACCCTCCCGGGTTCACCCAGTGAAGCTGCCCTGTGTTGTGTGAGACACTGCCCGTTCTGGGCCTCGTGCTCTGTCCATCCTCCCTGGCTCCATCCCATTCAACCCTCAGGCTCATCCTTGATGACTCCTTTCCTTGATTCACTCATTCAGCAGAGATTTATTACATGCCAGTTACGTGCCGAGCACTCCTAAGAGTGAGGAATCTGGTAGTAACAAAAGAGACAAAAATCTCTGCCCTCGTGGGCCTTACAGTTTAAATCCACAAACACGAGAGCATCTCACACACTGTATCTACGCTTTCCCTTCTCCCCTCTCCTTTCCTTTCCTCCTCTTTCCTCCCTTCCTCCCCTCCCCCCTCCCCTGCTGAACCTACTTTAGGCCTGAGCACTTGACAATGGGACCATGCAGAGGCCTCCCGATGCATCCTCCTGCCTGGCATCTCCCACTGCCATCCCCACCCCTACACATAGGGATGCCAGGAAAATCCATCTCCATACCTCTCTGGCGTGTACCTCCCCTGCTCAGAAGCTGTCAATGGTTCCTCACTGTCTTCAAGTTAAGATTTGGATTCCTGCAGCTCCCCTTCCACGCTCTTCCCATTTTAGCCCTTGCTCACCATACCAGCCTTCACTACCTTCTGCTCCAAATAACCCGGGACTTTTGTTGTTAGGTTTATAATATTCATATTAGGTTTATTCCTATTCCTATAGGTTTAAACCTATTCATAAATAGGTTTATAATATTTATAATTCATTTCTTTATACTTAGTAATAGATTTTTGTAGAAAATATAAAATCTATAAAAGAAAATTAAAAGTAATCATGAGCCCATGATTCAAAGATAAACTCTTAGGAAGTTTTTAGTATATTTCCTTCCAGCTTCTCTTTCTATGTGTGTGTATGTGTGTGTGTATAGCTGCATTTTTCATATTTGTATATTTACTGTGGGATCCCATTATACATAAAGGGTTGTATCCTACCATTTGTATTTAACCTTCGATGGTGGTTTTCTATGCAATTAAGAGACTCATAAGAACAGCACTTTAATGGCTACACTATATTCCCCCACATAAATATACCTTAATATGTTTAACCAAACCCTATTGGCGAACATTTGGACTGTTTGCAATTTTTCACAATGAAAATGCTGCTATAAACATCCTTGTTCATAAATCTTTGTTCCGATCTCTGGTTATTTTCCCAGGAGAGATTCCTAGAAGTGGCAATGCAGGGTCACGGGCAGACACATTTTCAAGGCTCTTAAGGCATATCGTGTAGCTGCCTTCCTGAGAGAGTCTGCCCGTCCCCCTCCGCCCCTCATTTGTGAGCATGCCTGTTGGCCTCGGGTTAATTTTCTCTGCCCCTAACATGCCACGTGTCTTCCTAGCATTGTGTCTTTGTTTCAACAGCTCCCCTCCGTCAGAACCCTGCATTTCCCACCCATTCTTTAGAGCTCAGGGCAAATACCACCTCCTCCACATATTCAAACTGAAGTTCTCCACCACTAGCCCTCCCTCAGGTGCTGTCTTAAATTCTTCCTAAAACATTTCCTACCTTTGCCTAGCATCTTAATAATTTGTGTAATAGCAACCTCTTCTTTGGGCAGGGCATTGAAGTTTTCAAAGTGCTTCCACTGAGATGTTTCATCTGATTCCCTTTCACATGGAAAGTGTTTTGTGGTCAAGGACTGTGGTTTGATCATCTGGGTTTACCTCCCCTGGCCCCATCACCCACCTCAAGTCTAGCCCAACCTCAAGCTAGCCCTTAATTTACTGGAAGTTTACGACAGCCTTCACTATTCCTAGTCCTACCAGAACAGACTTCAGAGGGCTCCGCTCTGCAGCGAGGACTGAGCTAGAGCAGAACGCCCTGGATTTCAGTCCTGGCTCTATCCCTGCCCCTCTCTGGGCTTCAGTTTACCCATCTATAAAATGAACGAGTTGAACTACATAGTCTCCCATACTCCAGGATAGATGGCTCCCGCGGCCCCTGGCCCCAGGCACCCAGAGCAGCCCTGGGGTGCCTGCGAGGGCCCCTGTGCAAAGCCAGCCTCTGGGATAGGCCAGAGGGAGCTGGCCAGGGAGGCAGGCCTGGCTCCAGGCCAGGCTGTGTCTGCAAACACTGACCTTGGCTGCCGCGGGGATTTTCCATGACACCAGCACCACCCCCCTCAGCTCCCCCTAATCCCATGTGGGCCTGGGGAGGGCAGAGGAGGGGGGCTGTCCTACATCAGAGAACCCTGAACCAGAGTCATAGGGGCACCTGCGGATGGAAGAGAGCTAAAAGAGAGACAGAGGAGAGGGCAGTGGGCCGCCACGTGGGAAGCTGGGGAGGAAGGCAGGGGGAGGGGGACGACCATGGTGGGGAGTGGGGACAAGAGCTGGAAGAGGAGCCAGGAGGATGGGAAGAGAGGATCTGGAGAGGGGCAGGGCCGGGGGGGGGGCGGTGCTGTGCCTCTGAGCTGTCCTTCCCAGGCGCTCTGGCCTGGAGGGGGACAAACTCCAGACCCAGTTCTGCACACTGGTCCCTCCTGCCAACCCAGGTCCTTGAGGCCCCAGTGGTTTCCCAGGCCTAGCTCAGGCCTTGGCCAGGGCCAGGGACAGCAAGGGATTCCTCCTGGGCCCTAAGGCTGATTTCATTTTGCAGAGTCCTGGGGGCCACAGGGAGGGCAGGAGCTATGAGTCACAAAGGGCCCTCCTCTTATTCCCCACCCCCCCACCCCACTCCTCCTGCCGCCGACTGCTGGGTGTCTAGGGGAGGTTTCTCTCATCCACATCTCATACTTCTGGGCTGTCTGGGCTGAACAGCGTTATCTGAGCAGCTGCACCCACCCGGCCTTGTGCCGGACACAGGGGACTTGCAGGCCCTCCGGGGGCTCAGAGCCCTGCAGAGCTCCTCTGCACAAATCCAGGCCTGAGAGCAAGGCAGAGGGAGGGGTCCCTCCACCTTTGGGGAGGCGCTCCAAGGTTCTTGGAAAAGGCAAGGTCTGAGCTGGATCCTGCAGGATGGAAGGAGAGGGCCTGCGCTCCCCTCCCCATCTCCACCAAGCTGGGCGCCTCTTTCTTCCCTCCCTCCCAGGGCCTGGGCCAGCTTCCTTCCGCCTCATCTCCTTTAACACACCAATTAGGTCCCTGCGGAGCCTCCGGTTCTACTTCCTGGCTTCTCACTGCTGCCACCTCCAGATCAAGGGGGCGGCTCCCTGTCTGTGCCTCAGGGTCCTCCGTGGACCTTTCTGAGGTGCCCTCTGCAGGCCCAGCAGGAGAGGTCAGCCTCCTTTGGGGGTGCCTATGTCTCACAGCCAGTCCCCTGGAGCTGCCCTATCTCCCTCAAGCCCCCAGTCCTCTCCGGCTGCCCCACCAGACCCAGACAGCATGCTGAGGTCACACGCCCTCCCCAGGTGAAGCTTTGCATCAGCCCAGCTTCACCCAGAGTGCACAGCCTTTGGGTACCTCTGGCCACGGGTCACCTCATCCATCTTCTCTCAGGGCAAACATTAGCCCAGCCAGGGCCATATTTACATTAGATAACTAGGTCTGCGGGGGAAACCAAGAAACAGGTTGCAGCTAGGCATTGCCAAGGGCTGTGTGTTTCTAATCTACAGAAGGGCTGGGCCAACCAGAGACGGGACACCAGAGAATCTCAAAGTCAGAGACCCGGAAGAAGGACCTTAGAGTTCTTGTTGCTACAGAGGAGCGTTTCCCAAACTGTGCTCCAAGGAACACTTGTCCAGCAATATGCACTGTGAGAGAAGTGTTCCAAGGTCATACTAGCAGGAAAATTTAAGCACATTCTCCCAACTTCAACTGACCTTGCTCTTGAACACGTCTGTGGCTCTGATAAAGCCTCCACTTAAATCAAATGACAACAAATGCAGTTGAATTCAGCATTCCTGCAATTTCATTTAACCAAGCAACACTTTTCTCATCCAACAGTTATTAATAGTCCATGAAATTGGTATTCCAGGAAATGACCTTTGGGAAACACTGATCTCAGAATGTCAGTGCTGAAAGGAACTTTAAAGACCATCTAATTTTGATGTTCCCCAAAATATTCATACTAATGATTCATATTTATTGATCCCAACGTCCTAAGCATTTTAAGTCAACTAACTCATCAAATCCCCAGAGCCACTCTATGAGGTAAGTGCATCATTATTCCCATTTTACAGATGAGGAAACTGAGGCGCTTAGAAGATGAAGTAACCCGGCCAAAGCTGAAAGCTGTCTGACTCCAGAGTCTGCTCTCACCTATACCACTAAACTGCAGAGATCCCCGTGGAAAGCAGAAATATCCATTTTCAGTATTTCAAAAGCATAATAATAACAGTTCAGTCTCAGAATCAGTTATCCCATGCTAATCAGAAGTTCGGACTGGGAAATGAGCTCCTAATTAATTTTGATGGGAAAATAATTCATTTTTTCACAATTATCTATGCAGTGCCTATTCTAGGTAGTAGCTACACTATACTGATCAACATATTATGCTTCATATGTAAAATATTTAAAAATTTAGCCTGTATGAATGGGTGTGGGTGAACAAAAAAAACAAAAAAGGCATCCGTAGCAGGGGGAAAAGGTGGGAACCCTTTATCTTGTCCTGTCTTTCCATGTCGCAGATGAGGAAAATTGAGCCCCAGAGAGGAAAAGGGACTTGCCCAAGGCACAAGCTGGTTATGGTTAGGGCCAGGTCAGACCCCCAGATCTCCCGCTTCCTAGTCCCAAGCTCTTTCTTCCACCCAAGGCTGTGGTCAGCTTTCTAACTTTGTGGCCAGCTAGGCCAGGGGTAAGAGGTCAGGCACTCAAGCTGGCGGGTATGTGAGGTCAATGGGAACAGACAGCTGAGTCTAATCCAGCCAAGGCCCCGACCAAGGGCTCAGACTGATTATTTGTGCTTCGACTAGAAGGAAATAGTCCACAGAGAGAAAAAGTTCAGTAAGAGGGAGGGATGGCCCCCAACCCTCTGTATCTCCCTGGAAGACAGAGCTTTGGCCAGTTTCTGAGGCCCTTGGTGATATTGGGAGGAAAATAGAACTAAGGCCCCGGGGCTCCCATCCCACCTAATTTTTCCTACTGTCTCAAAATATTCATAATTAATATTTATGTCCAGCCATATAATTTTTAAATCTAGCTACTTGGCTTCCTCAGGTAAATTCTATGCTCCAGCCAGGTTTCTAGGCCATCTCCTAGCTGGGTTGCTCCCAAGCAGGGGCTGCTGGGCTCTGGTTGAATGAACAGGTCAACCTTGGTTATACTGAGCCATAGGGCAGAGGACAGAGCATTGAGTTTGGAATGAAATATCCCAGGTTATAGTCCTGGCTCTTCCATTCACTAGTTGTGTGATCTTGAGCAGGTCACTCTCCCTCTCTGGGCCTCTATCGCCTCATCTGTACAATATAAGGACTGGGCCATATGGTCAGTAAGGACCTTTCTGGCTCTGAGCATATGGTGGATTCAGGAAGGGTAGCTGGGAGAAGAGGGGACAGGAACAGCCCCAGTCAGCTCTCTGAGAGGCAGGGTCGAGAGTCTCAGGGTCAGGGCGTGAGTTCTGGCTGGTCAGTCCATCACGTATTAGGAGGGAGGATCCTCAGAGAATCAGCCCCGGAGCGTAGCCTCTGTGTATGTCAGCAACACACAAGGACAGGTGGAGCGCCTCATCCTGAGATGCGCAGGGCTGGACAGGAAGGAGAAAACGGGGACTCCCTTTGCCCCCTCTCCCTGGTAAAAACCAAGCCTGAGCACTGGGCAGGCAGCAGGCCTGCTGGCAGGCAGACAGGCCTTGCCAAACTCCCAGTTACTTCCCAGAAGTTCCAGGGCCCCCTGGGAGTGGCTCCACCCCAGCTGGCACCCCTCCAAGCTGGGTGCCCACGTCAGCAGGTCCTCCCAGCTCCCTCGCCCTTTCACCCAGTGACAATAGAACAGGCGAAGGGGCGGGGGCATGCTGACCCTAGGCGCGATGCTTGGAGAAGCATCTGAATGCCTTGGCATTGCACCCCTGTTGCCATTTCTGCCCCATCCAGCTCAGGGCAGTGGCTGAGGACGAGGCTCCAAATGGACTGCTCTCCTCTCGAGTCTCAGTTTCCCATCCTGATTGCCTTCCTGGGTGATAAATTGGCTCTGAGGCATCAGAATGAGCGATGAGTCAGAAAGTCTAGTGGCCTTGGCCAACTCACGAGGCTCCTCCAGCTTTCATTATTCCAACTATAAAGTGGAGATAGTCATAATAACGACCTTGCAGCAAGTTTTTGAGAATTAAAGTAAAAAATGTATCTGAAGGATAAGATCTGCAGCCTCAGCGTGTGGTAGGAAGTGAGGGTGGGCCCTGGAGGGCACCGGACCCCAAAGGTGGGGCAACACTGCACAGGACAGTGGCCGTGGCAGAGCATGAGACTTGGGGCCGGGGGGCTCTGTGGGCAGCCCACAGCGGGTAGTGAGGCTGCCAGGCCGGCAGGCACTGGGTTTTCCTAAAGGATGGTGGACTGGGGGGCAGCTACGGCTTATGAACAGACACAGGTGAGGTGCAATGGTGGTGAGAGGGGGTCCTTTTCCCTGACGCTGGGATGTAGTTGCCTGACCCCATCAGGGACTGCCTGCCACTCAGGACTGCACTTTCAGGCCGACTTTCCCCTGTGAGTCCCCTCACTGCTCCTTCTGTCGTGAACTCCACAGGTTCCAAAGTACTTTTACGTCCAGTCTCTCCTTTACTCCTTTTTTTTTTTTGGCTGCGCCATGCGGCTTGCAGGATCTTAGTTCCCAGACCAGGTATCAAACCTGTGGCCCTGGCATTGGAAGTGTGGAGTCCTAGCCACTGGACCGCCAGGGAATTCCCTCTCCTTTACTTCTGACAGCAGCTCTGGCAGTGGTGGCCGGGGTGGGGATTAACAGCTGTAGCTCAACCCCCCAGAGTGCAGAGCAGACAAGAGAGGTCCAAAGAGGGGAACGGATTTGCCCAATGTCACACAGCCAGCCTGTGGTCAAGCTGGGGCTGGTCCATGCCTCCCTCTCCCTGTTCAGCCGTGGCCACAGTGCTGTGCCCTCCCCCGCATCCTATGCTGTGCCGGCCTGGGGGACAGGGAAGGGCAGGATGACGAGCTGCTCTGACTCGGAGCCTGCCCAGCTGTCGAGGTGAGCTGTGGTCTGGCTGCTGTGGCCGAGCTGGCGGGCACAATCTGTTCTGACCCTGCTGGGGTGCAGACGGGCCAGGCATGGCAGCTCAAGAGCTCAGCTATCCAGGCCCCTGGCAAAGGGTGACACAGTCACCAGCTAGATGCCACGGTCAGGGAGCAGGGGAACCCATTCTAAGGGCGGCCCACAGCCTCACACACCCCGGCAGCAGTCCCCCGACCTCCCTGAGCTTTAAGATTCACATGGCTTTAGGCTGACAGAGATGCCAAGTTTACTGGAAATGAGCTGTCTGCCAGCCCAGGTGATCTCTTGGAAATGTGAGGGAAACCTGGCACTTCATTGTGAGCTGTTACTGAGCTGTTACTGAGCTCTTGATATGTACCAGACTCCATGCTAAGTGTTATGCACATTATCTCACTTATTTCTCCCCAAAAGTCCTGTGATGCAGGTGCTACTTATGAGCTCCATTTTACAGATGTGGAAACTAAGGCTCAGAGAGGTTTTCTTTTTTAGAAAACACACAGTCCATGGCAGAGTCAGGATTTGAATTCAGGTCCCATACCAAAGCAGACGGTATCCTGCCTTGCCATCAATTCAACAAACATATTTTGGGCATAGCCCATGGTCATGGCTGGCAGTGAGGTGGGGGGTAGGGAGGAACATGACAAAGTCCAGCAGTGCCCACCCCCACCCACCCCAAGCTAGTATTTAGCGTACATATGTATTTACAGTTGGGGGACCTGAGTGACAGAGTAGGGGATGGTGGTAGTACTGGCCCTGGACTTCAAAGCTGAACATTCTCAGCGCCACTCAAAGCAGGGATCACTTCCAGCTGTGAGCAACCCAGGATGGCTGCAGAGAAGAAGCAGCATTTTTAATTTTTTTGGTTTTTTAATTTTTAAAAATTTATTTTATTTTTGGCTGCATTGGGTCTTTGTTGCTGGGCGCAGGCTTTCTCTAGTTGCGGCGAGCAGGGGCTACTCTTCGTTCCAGTGCTCGGGCTTCTCGTTGCAGTGGCTTCTCTTGTTGCGGAGCACGGGCTCTAGGTGCTTGGGCTTCAGTAGTTGTGGCATGCGGGCTCAGCAGTGTGGCTCGTGGGCTCTAGAGCGCAGGCTCAGTAGTGGTGGCGCACAGGCTTAGCTGCTCCGCGGCATGTGGTATCTTCCTGGAACAGGGCTCAAACCCGTGGCCCCTGCATTGGCAGGCAGATTCTTAACCACTGTGCCACCAGGGAAGCACTCGGTTAAGTTCTGATAAGGCTTTAAAAGGTGGGAAAAATGGAAAGCATTACTTTATTATAATAATCCTGTTAATAAAAGTAATAAATATCTTAATAGCTCAGTGAAGGAAGCAGGGCCAGGACCAGCAGACATAATTTTACAAATGAGGAAACATGCTCAGAGAGGGGGAGTAATTTGCTCAAGGTCACACAGCCACTAGTGACAGGGCCAGACTTGTGCCTAGGGCTTCTGAGTTCCCATCTAGGGTCCTTTCCTCTCTAGGTCTCCAGGCAGAACTCTTGACTTAGGCCATGTGATGGTTGGCTCAGAGGGAGGCTTTGCCTCTGCCTGGCTCCTGGCTGGGTGAGGGCTGAGGGGCATGGTAGGGTGTGATAGGGTTGAGACTGTCTGACTGGTGATAGTAACACCTGGAAGGACAACCAGGGCCCTTGCTTTGACAAAGGCAATGCCGCATCCCCATGAGGAGAGACCCTACATTGGGGCCAGGCATAGAGGATGATCCCAGGGCCCCACAGAGGGTTTGATGAGGACTCTGGAGCACTGATTCATGGGGGGAGGGCACTGTCTCCTTTCTCCTCCTCTGACACGGGTGGGCCAGCTGCCTCTGGGAGACTGGTGGGCCCCAGGGGCGAACTACCCCCATAAGCTTTGGCTGGAAGCAAGGAAATCATCAAGGACCCCCAGGGTCCCTCCCTTCACACTGAATCACAGGATACAGGACTCATTCAGTCCAACCTCCACCCCTTATAGTCAAGGAAACTGAGGCCCAGAGAGGACAAGGAACAAGTCCAAAGCCCACAGACACTAAACTAGAATCCAGGTATCCCAACTGACTTGCCAGTACTGTTTCACGCTATCCACGCTGCCTCTAGATTAAGTTCCCAACAGCAGCACGAGTCAGCTCCTATTCTGGGTAGAGAAAATGGTCGGGTCTTTGAAGCCAAACAGACTCTAATTCAAACGCACGTTGCTCTGCCTCCAAACAGTGTGACCCTGGAAAAGTCACTTAACCCTCCCTGCTTCCTCTTTCCTTCCTACCTACCCCCTGGAGTGGTCATGATAGTAAATGAGAAATCATCAGCAAGGAACTAGCACAGTGCCTAGGGACAAGGATGCACCCAAAACTGTGAGTCGTCTTCTCTTCGGCCAAAGGAAAAAGAGGCCAGACTCTGCGAGGTTGGGGAAGGACAGGGGAGAGTAGGGGGAAGGGAGGCAGGTTTCTGGAAGGGCAGCCCCGTAGCACGTGTTTGATCTCCTCTTCCCCTTTTTCCCCCAGGCTACGGCCACGCAGCGCCCAGCACCGACGGCGGCAAGGTGTTCTGCATGTTCTACGCGCTGCTGGGCATCCCGCTCACACTGGTCATGTTCCAGAGCCTGGGCGAGCGCATCAACACCTTCGTCAAGTACCTGCTGCACCGCGCCAAGAGGGGGCTGGGCATGCGGCGCGCGGACGTGTCCATGGCCAACATGGTGCTCATCGGCTTCTTCTCGTGCATAAGCACGCTGTGCATCGGCGCCGCGGCCTTCTCCTACTACGAGCACTGGACCTTCTTCCAGGCCTACTACTACTGCTTCATCACGCTCACCACTATTGGCTTCGGCGACTACGTGGCGCTGCAGAAGGACCAGGCGCTGCAGACGCAGCCGCAGTACGTGGCCTTCAGCTTCGTCTACATCCTCACGGGCCTCACGGTCATCGGCGCCTTCCTCAACCTCGTGGTGCTGCGCTTCATGACCATGAACGCCGAGGACGAGAAGCGCGACGCCGAGCACCGCGCGCTGCTCACGCGCAACGGGCAGGCGGGCGGCGGCGCCGGCGGCGCGGGAGGCAGCGCGCACACCACGGACACCGCCTCGTCCACGGCTGCGGCAGGTGGCGGCGGCGGCGGCTTCCGCAACGTCTACGCCGAGGTGCTGCACTTCCAGTCCATGTGCTCGTGCCTCTGGTACAAGAGCCGCGAGAAGCTGCAGTACTCCATCCCCATGATCATCCCGCGGGACCTCTCCACGTCCGACACGTGCGTCGAGCAGAGCCACTCGTCCCCGGGAGGGGGCGGCCGCTACAGCGACACGCCCTCGCACCGCTGCCTCTGCAGCGGGGCGCAGCGCTCCGCCATCAGCTCCGTGTCCACGGGCCTGCACAGCCTGTCCACCTTCCGCAGCCTCATGAAGCGCAGGAGCTCCGTGTGAACGCCTTGCGGGGCCTGGAGCACCTGGGAGCGAGGGCGGGGCGGGGGGCTCCTGCCCGGAGGAGCAGCGGGGTCGGCGAAGAGGCCGCCCCAGCTGCCTTTGGCGCCCCTACACCCCTTACCACCCTCCCCCTCGCCCCCCATCTCCGACTGTGCCTGCTTGCACCAGCCGGCAGGAGCCGGGGCTCTGAGGACCCCTGGAGCCCGCATCTGCGCCCTGCAAATTCCGAGAAATGTGAAACTTTGGGGGGGGGGGGTCGGGGAGGGAAGGCAGAAGCTGGGAGCCTCCGATCCCTTTGGAAAAATAAGGAGCTCCCCAGTTCGCAGAGGCCCTGCTGGTAACCAGACCATCACCCCTCCCCCTGTCCCTTACAGAGGGAACTTCGTGTTCCCTGTAAGTTTGCATCTCTATTTATACCTCTGTCCTGCCAGGTCTCCCACGTTCCCTTGGCTCCAAAAGTCAGGGTGTCTTTGTCGAGGTCACCCCACTCAGTCCCACTCCCCTTCCTCATCCCCAGCTGTGTCTCCCAGTCTCCCACTACCTTTTGTGTTGTTTTGCATGGCTTTGCAGTTATGGAGGAAATGGAAACCCAGCAGTCCCTAAAGCTAGTCCCCAGAGGGCAGGCAGATGGAAGCAAGGACAGGCAGGCTGCAGAAGGGGTGGAGAAGGGAAGGGGGAGGCAGGGGTCCAACAGTCTGCAGGGTGGTCCCCTTGGTAGGTGAGAGCTAACTGGCCTCCAGTCACATCCTCATGTGGGGCCAGAGGGAGTCCAGCCTTCCAGACGCTGCCCTTGAAATCAAACAGAAAACTTCCTCCTTGCCATCACTGGCCACTGCTGCTAATAACCGACTCTTAGATCCGTGAAATGAGTTTGAAAACCCTGTCCTGACTACCCATTCGTTTGATTCTCACCACACCCCAGTTAGGTCACCAGGGCAGGAGTTGTCATCCCCATTTTACAGATGACACTGAGACCCAGACAGGTGACATGACTTGCCCAAGGTGACACAGGTAGCAAAAGGCAGAGTGGAGCAAGAGCCCAGGCTGTTTGCTCTGAGCCTAAGTGCTCTTTCTTTCGACTCCTCTTCCCGCTCTTTGAAAGCAAAGTTCCCAGCCTGCACACCCTGGCATTGTGTGGGCAACTGGGCCTTAGACCAGAACCAGAGCCCAGGACTGAGCCAGGGCTGGGCTCAGCCGCTCCTCTGCTTGGCCACGAGGCAGGGCTCTCAGTGGGCTGCTGAAGCAGGGTAGGACCAGTCAGTCAATGAACTTCCTACTTACAAACAGGGGAGTCCTTAGGGCCAGATAAACAGAGCTGGGGCTGACAGCAGAAAGGCCAGGAGCTGGAGCTCTAGGAGTTGGGGAATTGGGCAGAGCAGCCTAGAGACCTGGCAGGCATATCCTCCTGGGACGTGAACCCTGACCCCACAACCAGTGTTGGTGCCTGTGTCCCAAGTAGCTAGAGATAAGCCATAGCTGCAGCAAGGAACGCTCCTCCCAGGTGTACCCCCTGCCTACCCCACCTGCAACCCAGAAGCCCAGGTACAGAGCAGCAGTTGGAGGTGAGACCCTGGGCTTCACTGTCAGGGCCCAGAGCTAGAGCTGGGACCATGACTCAGACAGCATCAAGGGATGGGTGAGGGGCCTCTCCCCCTCCAGCTGCCCCCTCTTACTGTTCCCGTGTCGGCTCCTTAACACTGCTGAGCGAGGCCAGCCCTGGCATTCAGGGAAGCTGTAGTGGAGGCCCCCAGCGTGATCAGCCTCAGCCCCACCCTGACCCTGCGCTCCGGCCTCTGGGCACCACTGGGAGGGAAGTCTGGCCTGGCCTGTGTGTGAATGCCATCTCAGTGTAGAGCATCCTGGCTGCCCAGGCGCCGCAGAGAGCAGGGCCCAGGACCCGGGGCTGCCCTCTGTGTTTATGTTGGGGTGCCTCTGTCCGGTGTGCGACCCTGCCCTCGAGGGGTCCTGTCCCGTCAGTCCCAAGGGAGCCATGACCAAAGTTGTAGGGAGATGGTGGGGAGGGAGGCCGAATGGCCCTCGCAGAGCACGGCAGACTGCTCGGTCTCCGGCCAGGTCTTTCCTAGGGAACTGGAAGGCCGGTGTTGCTTCTCCCTCACCCCCTCCCACTGAAGGCAGCCTTTCTGCTTCCCCAATGCCTTATGCCTGGGCACACTGCCACAGAATATGCAATACGTGTGGGTGACATGCCCCTGCGCCCACACCCTCACCCCGGGCAGCCCCTGGACCCCACAGGCCGCAGCTGCCACGGCCTCCCTTCAGCCCCTCCTGCCTATCTGTCTTCACACTGAGAATGGCGCCTAATAAATGCTGTCCATGGAGACCAGGGTCAGGCTCAGCTGCCTCTGTCATCGCGTACCCTTGGCACTGCCAGGGAGTGGCCACTCCCCCTCTGGGGTCTGAGGACACACCCAGCAGACACAGCTCAGGGGTGAGATACATTGCGGGCACCTCTCTTCCAGGTACATTTTCCTCTGGGTGTGGAGGGACAACACAGCCTGGAACTGGGCCCCAGAGCCCAGGATAGACCCGGAAGCAGATGCATCCTGAAGAGGTGCCAGCGCCTGGAATCAGCTAGCCAGTGGCTTCCAGATGTCACTGAGCACAATCCACAGTGGCCTTTGACACCACAACCCATGCCTATCTCCCCGTCTGTCTTTCTTTCATGAAACAATACCTAACCCCTACTACAGCCAATGCATTCTAATACTTTCTATTCTAGTTCACGTTATAAAATGCTGGTCACAACCCACTAAATTGATTTCTCTCCCCACTAATGGTTTGCTCCCTGCAGATTGAAATACACTAGAGAAATAAAGGCAGTGTGGGTAAGGCTGCTTTATCCCAGTCCTCCCACCCACCCACATAGGTCAGTTGAAAAATACAGAGAGAGACTGGGGATCCAGGGATCAAAGAAAGAAGTGGTGGCACCTGCAGGAGGCAGGACACGGCCAAGCCTTGTGTGACGGTGCTCCTGGCTGCTCCTTGCAGCTGCAGGCAGGCCCCTGGGACACACTGATTGGCCTTCGGCCCTTGGGGTGGCCACGGCACAACCGGCCCTGAGCTCCCCTTGGCTCACCGCACCCAAGACCACCTCATCAAAAGCCAGGGCTTCCTGCCCACGGCCTATCTGCCTCTGTCTTTCTTAGAAGAGCTGAGTTAAACGATGTCATTTTTGAGGTCAGCCGTGGCCAGTCCAGTATCGCTTTGGCTTTCCTAAGCAGTTCCTACAGGACATAAACTTGCTGGCACTTGTCCTCCTTTCTTCATTGCCTAGGGTGAGATAATCAGAATCCGAAGGAATTCCCCAAGGGGCTGCAGTCATCCCAGTCTTCCGAAGGGTGATCAGAATCGTGGCTGCAGTGACCTGAACCCCAGCCCCTGCCCACAGCTCCTAATGGCTCAGAATTGCCCTCGGTCCTACCGTGGGCTCTTTATCTCCAGGTGATGCCATCCCCACCCTCCTCACTTCCACACAGCCTCTGAGGCACCCTGCACTAAAAAAATATATGTACAGCAAAACAAAAATAGAAAACCAGCACCCCAGAGCGGGGTGGGGTATAAATATACCAAGACTCTGACTGAAGTGGTTCCTCTGTGCCAGCCTCAAATGGAAACAGAAGCTTCCTGGGAGCTGAAAGAGAAAAAGGTCTGCAATGGAACTCTTCCCAAAATGTGTCCCATGGTATACCTTGTGGCGAAAAGAGTTCCTTGGTCAGATGAATCTGGGGCAACACTGCACACATCGCTCAAGTGTGGAGCTTCCCGAGACATCTTAGCCCAGTGAAGGTTCTGAAAAGCCCAACGGCAGACCCAGCTGTTTACCTGTGCTTAAACTCACAGCATTGCCCCAAATCACTCCCAGCACCAGCCCTTCTGTTTGCACGATGTCTCCTCACACCCCGGGTCCCACAGAGCACGCTTTGGGAAATGCTGATCTAGTGAAACCTGTCTGATGAAGAGAGAAGTTTGATCCTACCCCCTCAATAAATTCCAAAAGGAGCTTAGCTTATAAGTCCTTCTATAACTGAAGGCCGTGACATTATGAAATACATATTTTATTCCCTATTACACGTCAGCTCAAACCAAGGCTCGGAGTAGCTCACTTGCCAAGATCAGGCGGTGGGCTGGTGGCAGAGTTGGGATTTGAGCCCAGGCCCGATGGCTCCGAGGCGTAAGCTCTCAGCCACCTTGCTGCGTCCTGTCCCCAGGTGGTCCACGTCTTCAGCAAAAGTTTGGTGGAAGTCGCAGAGCTGTTTAGGACGTGTCATTTCTTATTCAGAATTTTGGTGAGTGGGGAGCCTATAACCTAAAAATGTCTCCCTTCAAAGATGACAGAACCTGATGCAGCCAAGAAATTCTGTACCATCTTCAGTCCTCGCACTCCCATAGATAGGACCATTCAGCTCTTTCTTTCTTTTAGCTTCACTACAACTTATCTCAGGAAGCCAAGGTCAGGGAAGGGATGCCTAGGGCCAGGGAAGAACTTCAGAACAGACACACTGTCAGAGGAAAAAAGCAACAGCCCCACCTCAGGGCACACCTCGCCGTCTGCACTGAGTAGCATGAAGCTTAAGCCCCCCTGTCACTCCTGAAGCTGGGTTCAGCCTAGAAGGCCGAGACTTCATTTCCCTAGGGGCCTTTGAACAGCCCAGTCTGTAGTGGACACGGTCCCCTCCTCTTGCCCAATGATGCTGGAACAACAGCCTCAGGCACTGCCATCACCTTGGTCAAAGTTTGCAAAGCATCACACACACACGCACACACACACTCCTCTAGATTTCTGGTCCAGCTCCTCTTTCTCAGAGGAAGGGATTTTGGTTCAGAGAGAGGAAGTGAGATGCTCAAGGTCAAGAGGCAAGATAGCGGTGTAGCCAGGATTGGCATCCGATAGCCTCACTTTCCACACTCCCTCCCCACACACCCACACAGAGCAGGGGCCCAGCCTTCTCTGACTCTGATTTCAGATGAAAGCTGCTAATTGCTAATCTCTGAGGTTGAGTCACTCTCGCTCATGCTGGAAATTTCCCACATCTACATCTGGACATACACCAGGAGACGCACAGCCCCGCCCCTCACTCACCCAGCTGCAGGGGAGGGCCTTGTGGGTAGTGCCACCCTTAGGACGGGGGCTGTGATGGAATTGACTCCATGATCTTCTCTGGCCGTGAGCTCCCCGAAAATCCACGCTAAGGGCGTTTTCCATTTACAAAGCCCTCTCACTTCGTTCTCTCGTTGGTTCGTTGGACAACTCTGTGATTTAGGTGAGAATTAACGCTCCCATTTTACAGATGACAGAACTAAAGAAAGACTTAAGGTCCTGAGAGCCGGCACTGTTCCACATTCAATTCCGTATTGTTGATGGTTGTGCCGGGCCACGGCTCCCTGTGTGCCCCAGTACCTCGGGGCCCCAAGTGTCCCCCACAGTGTGCCAGGCTGGTTCCCATGGGTTGGGGAGGCCCAGGTGGATGTGACTCACAGAACCTATTAGCAGAAGGAGACAAGGAGTCATGAACATTTTACCCACTTCACCATGAGCCCTGAGCAAACTTTGTCCAGAGCCACGGACTTTGGATTAAGGGCAGCACAATGCCCTTAATAACAGCCCCCGTGGTTCAGCTGGAAGGGCCACAGGATCCCTGGGAGAAGGTCATGACTTTGACCCAGGCCAAGTCCCTAAGTCAACACTCTTCCTCCCTGAAGAAGGAACACGTGAACAGGTCCTCCCTGACTACAGAGTATTCTGGTCTGACTACCGGATCAGAGTGGTAGGAAGAAAGCCCACAGCCCTTGGCTTGTTCTGGACCCAGCATCAGGGTTTGAGAGGTACCGTCCTTCCAGGTCCAGCTGGGGAGACTGAGGGTGCCGTTGGGGCAGGGAGCCTGGCCTGGGCTGTGTTGTGCTTTGGCCTCACCTTTGTCGTAAAAACTCTCATTCTGCCCTTATCTCAGGCCACCAAAACTTCTAAGGAAACTTTTGGCTGCCAGAAGTACTGTGCCAGCCTCTCTCCAAAGGTAAAGGACATGCCCGAGAATCAAGGGTATGTTCCTTATTGAGCACCTACTATGTGCCACAGACTTTACAAATCTCACAACCACCCTGTGAGGCAGGTGCTGTTACCCTCATTTTGGTAGATGAGAAAGGTAAGACTCAGAGAGGTTAAGTGACTTGCCCAAGGTCACACAGATAGTAAGTGGCAAAGCTGCACCCAGGACCCTCTGGGTCTAATGCTCAGGCACTTTCCAGTGCACATCCGTGCCTGGAATACATCTAGTCCAGCCTCCCCACAAAATAAGAATTGCCTCAACATCTTCCCTACCAGGCCATACAGCCTCGGTTTACAGGACCCTTGCTCTCTGAGGCCGCCCCTTCATTCACTGAAAAGCAGCTCTAATGACCACATGGAGACATTGACCATATCCTTTCTATTGAGACAAGAACTGCTTCCAGTTCTGGCTGTGCCTTCTGGAGCCACAGGAAGTAATTCCCTCTGTTTCGGGCATTGCTCTAAAGGATTCAAGATGGCTCCCCACATGGACAGGTACCTCTAAGTCTTCTCCAGGTTAAATGTCCTATTCTTTCAGCCACACCTCCATAAACAGTACATCTAGACCTCTCACCAGCCCTTCTCTGGAAGAGCTTCAGGTTACTTCTTCCCCAGGAGTTTGATCCCACATGTGTGGTCCAGCTGCACAGAGGTGATGAGCATCCCCTCTCTTGCTCTGGGTCTTCCTATTAACGCCACCTAAGAGCACATCTGACATATGGGCAGCCGCTTCACGCTAAGCTTGCAGCCCAGCAAAACTTTCCCGGAGCTTGTCGTGTGAACCGCTGTGACAGACACTACTGGTTACCTAATCAAGAGCCATCCTTGAGCCCTTCTGCCTTGATGGCAGAGGGAGACATTCCTCAGGTGCTGACCCTCCCTCAACGCCTGTTCCAGGAAATAAGCCAATCACGGTGACCTCAAGCAGCTTTCCAAAGACTGAATTAGTACGAGTGTGTTCCATTCTGGTTAATGGGTTCTTCAGAGAAGTCTGCTGGGGGCTACTAGGAGAGGCTTTCCTAAAAGAAATCACAAGGGAGGAAATGCCACTCTACCTTGACTGGACCTTGCCAGGTCTATGTGTGATGCCTGGAATAGTGACAGCCATGAGAGGAGACATCATGGGCACAGTGGGGATGGCAGAAGGAGAAGGTGGAGAGCTTATTTGTCACTATGACAGTGAGCGGGCCCCTGGAACCCCTGACCTCAGGCCGTCTCGTCACAGGAGACAAAAAGTGTAAGACCCAGGTCGGTTTTCCATTACTGGCAGCTGAAAGCCCCATGGCCCTCAGGCTCCTGCAACAGGATTATTGTACTGTCTGAACCTGGTGGACCCCAAGGGAGAAATGGCTTTGTTCTTCCTCCCTTCACGGCCTTTAGCAACACTGGCTTGAGTCTCCCATTCCTGTCTCTTAAATATCACCTGGGGCTAATCCCAGAGCTTTGTGGTCACTCTTGGGTATAAGGAAGTCCAGGCCAGTCTAGTCCAGTTTAAAACTTTAATCTCAGATCCATTTTAATGCTCATATTCTCCCTGTTCCCAGAATAGATCATCCTTCAGCTGAAGGGACTTAGAAAGGGGAGGAGGCATGCTCTTCTCCCCAGCCCCCTCCTTCTATTTCTGGCCCTTCCACAGTCTCAGGCTGGGGAGAGGAATTAAAAAGACAATGGAGGAACTTCCCTGGTGGCGCAGTGGTTGGGGGTCCGCCTGCCGATGCAGGGGACACGGGTTCATGCCCTGGTCCGGGAGGATCCCACGTGCCGCAGAGCGGCTGGGCCCGTGGGCCACGGCCGCTGAGCCTGCGTGTCCGGAGCCTGTGCTCCGCGGCGGGAGAGGCCACGGCAGTGAGAGGCCCGCGTACGGCAAAAAAAAAAAAAAAAAAAAGACAATGGAGGGACTTCCCTGGTGGTCCAGTGGTTAAGATTTTGCCTTCCAGTGAAGGGGGTGCAGGTTCCATTCCTCGTAAGGGAGCTCAGATCCCACATGCCTCACGGCCAGAAAACCAAAACATAAAACAGAAGCAATATTGTAACAAATTCAATAAAGACTTAAAAAAAAAAAAAAAGACAACGAAAGCCCTCCGTGTGGCCTGGCTCCCAGTGCTGGCTCTCCAGGGCTCGGTGTGGGGTTTTCAGAACCCACACAGGAGCCTCTTTGTCACCCTGTCCCACAGAGGGGCAACCCAATGTCCCCACAGGCTCTAACCCGTGGGGGTCCCCCCGCAGCCTCCTCTGGCCCTGCAGCCTTGGGTGGAGCGTCCTGACCATGCCAGTCAGCGGGAGTACAGACGGCCCCCAGGAGCCCCTGCCACCCCTCCCCAGTGCTCTTCACCCTTGTTCAAATAAGCGGAAGATGGAACAGCAAGTTTCATCCGACCCGGGAAGAAGATGCTGTCTCCCCTTCTGGTAGTTTCAATGAGGGATTCCTGGGAGCCCGCTGCCCCAACCTGGCTAGGCTGGAGAGGAGGGAACCACAGCACTCTTCCCCCAGATTGACAACTCAGAGCTAAAGTGATTCTCCCTCCTCTCTCTGATGTCCTGCTTATTTATCCAGGCCGGGGAAGACTGAGGACATCTCTTTGCCCTTGAGTGTGCAAATGCCAGGGTAAGAGAAAAAGTCAATGCCTGTTATGTACCTTTCAAGCCAGATCTTTCCTGCGAGGTAGCTGAGCAGCTGCTTTTCTTTTTTTTTTTTTTTTTGTGGTACACGGGCCTCTCACTGTTGTGGCCTCTCCCGTGTGCTCCAGACGCGCAGGCTCAGCGGCCATGGCTCACGGGCCCAGCCGCTCCGCGGCATGTGGGATCCTTCCGGACCGGGGCACGAACCCCGGGGCACGAACCCGTGTCTCCCGCATCGGCAGGCGGACTCTCAACCACTGCGCCACCAGGGAAGCCCTGCTTTTCCTAATGTCGGTGCGAGATCTTGCTGACTTAGCGCTACTAGAATCTCATCTGGTTGGTTCCAGGCTTTTGATGATGTTCTGGGTGTTGAAGCCTGGTTCCGCTGTTAAATCTACTCCCGCTCTCTCCCAGCTCTGTGTCACCCACAGATTTGATAATCCAGCTTTCTGTGCCATTATTCAAGCCTTTGATGAAAATATCAAAGAGAACAAGACCGAATAGAGGATCCTTAATTTAGGATGACATTTATTCCAGCATGTTCTTGGTGAACTGTTACTGGCTCCAGCCACTTACCACTTCCTTTTATCTGGGCTCTAAAACTGTCTGTTTAAACAATGCTCACAGGTGATGAGGCTCCAGTCCAGAGCTCTCCAGTCTCCCGGGATGTCAGTGACCTGGGCCGGGGATTTGGACTTGCTGAAAATAGCAGGTGCTTCCCCGCCTAGCTCAGCCTTCACCCTCTTCCCCCCTCCCTCCACCGCCTCGTTTGGGCATCATCATTTAGTTCAGCTCTGCCCAGCCACACCCCAGCCCCAGCCCCAGAGCTGAGCACCGCCCATTCATCCCCTTCCCGGCTCAGACTCAGCTCCTCTCTCAGGCAACTGGTCTGTCCCTGAGGTGTGGGGGGGGGCGGGGGGGGGCGGGAGGGCAGTCACTGGAGTACTCAGATGACCTTAAGTGTTGAGCTCTGCCACGGGAAGCTGCTGACGTCCAGGACCCTGAGGTCAGCTGGGGCTGGGGTGGGTGGAGCACAGAATATGTATTAAGCAAGCGCCAGGAGCTGGGCTAGATGTGTTACCAGAACCTCATCACAACCCTCATCACATCAATTGTCTCCACCCCCTGGGTGAGGAGAGGAGGTGAGGGAGGCCACACCATTTGCCTAAAGACACCCAACCAACCAGTAAGTGGCAGAACCAGTTTCTGACCCCGAGGCTGTGGTTCCACCTTCCAAACTGGCCACCATACCCTCTGGGTAGCTGTGCTGCTCTGTTTTCTCACCTTCCCAGATTCCCTCCCAGGCAGTTAGGGACCGGCTGCTGCTTCGGCAGCCTCTGGAAGACAGGGTAAGCCTGAGCACAGCCCTCCCTGAGCCCCCGGGAGGGAGTAGCACATTGAGGGCAAGAGGAGGGAGAAGGAGGGGGGAAGAGGGGGAGAGGGTGAAATCAGGCTGCAGGGAAACGAGTCCAGTGTTCCCAAGACCTGAATGATTTGGGATTAATCTTCCAGATCTGGCGCCACAGACACGATAGGAATCTGCTGCTGCCCCGCCCCCTCCAGCCCATCGCTGGCGGAACAGAGGGGCTGACCCCTCCCTGGGGTCTAAGTAGGGCACTGCTGGGGCTGCTGGGAGGCAGGGAGGGAGCCAGTGAGCTGGGCAGGGAGGACAGGGGCAGACCTAGCTCCACCTCCCCTGCCCGGGCCCCCCAGCTTCCAAGGCGGGTAGACCCTGAGGGTCCGCTGTCTGCTGCCAACGGTGAGTGGGGTTGCCACACGAGGCAAAGACTCCGGTCCCTGGAGCAGAGCCTGGACGAACACTGCAGGGGATTCATGCACAAGTCAGGCAGTCCTTTCTAATTCCAAAGTCCTTCACCTGAGGCCACTGGAACGGACGAGGAACCAGAGCTTCCTCCTCGGGGCTCTGGAGCAAGGCTTGGGCAGCGCTGTGCCCAGAGCACCCTGGTCCTAACCAGGCCCAGACTCTGCGTGGGCCCTCCCATCACCATAAGCACAGTGGGGTGGAGCTGGCACTGGGAGCCGGGACAATGCAGACACGTAAAGACAGCAGCTGTCAGGGCTGGAGGCACCTTAGGACCCATGAGTCCTCTTTACGTTCCAGAAGCGAACGCTGAGGCTCGGCGAGGAGAGGGTCCTGCACACAGGGAGTGGGTGACAGAGCCGGGGGGGCTGCCAGCTCCCGAGTAGTGCTCCTTCCCCATCAGCACAAGCTGCCGAGCTTTATTTGTAACAGCAAAACACAGGAACAACCCAGACGTCCACCAGCAGGTAAATGCATAAACCAACTGGGCATTTCCACGCCAAGAACTAGTTACCACTCAGCAACAGGAAGAGATGAACCAGTGATACGTGCAACATGGATGAGTCACAAAAGATCACAGACATCAGACAGAGAGGACACACTGTAGAAGTCCATCCATTTAAAACTCTGGGAAGTGTAAACTGGTCTAGAGGGACAGACAGCAAATCGATGGTTTACAGCGCCAGGAGGGGCACTTTAAAAAGGGGCACAGGAAAGATTTGGGGTGAGGGGTATATTCACGGTCTTGATTGTGCTGTTGGTTTTGCAGGTATGCACACATGCTGGGGAGGGGAGGGGGCTGATGCGGGCCGGGGAGGGGATGGGCATGGAGTAGAGCTGGCCCTGACAGAGCCTGGAAGGAAGGCTGGGATGTAGCAAATGGCAAAGGCACCGCAGAGACAGGAGCTTGAATGAAGGCTCAGACAAGGCAATGCTCTCAGAAGGATCCAGAACAGTGGGAAGAGCCCAGGGCTGCTTGGGATGGGGAGGGCGTGGGGCTGAGGAGGGGAGCTCTGTGTCCATCTTCTTCGTGGTTATATCTCTGGAGCCTCACAGGTACCTACACTTAACAGGCATCAAAAGATGGTTGTGGACCTGTGGAGGGAGAAAGAAGAGGGGAAAGAGGAGGAGAGTGGAAGAGGGACCCTGGATGCATCCACCAAGCTGGGGTGTGTGGGTATATTATTCCACAAGCAGCAGGGAGCCAGGGCAAAGGAACAATGCATGTAATTTAGAGTTTCAGAAAATATGCCTGGCAGCAAAGTACAGGGACCTCCACTCTGTCCTGATGGATGCAACTGCTCTCTGGAAGGACTGCTCCATCTCTATACCAGCCTGGACAGGGGAGTGGCAGGGGCCACATAGCAGGCACTTCTCCAAGAGCTGGGAGGGCCTGGGATGCTCCAGCTGCTGCTTCCAGAGCTGAGAACAATTTACTCCCCTTGCCTGCCAGGGAGGCCAAGGAGGGCCTGTGGCACAGCTAGGAAGGGGGAAGATTTTCAAAACCCTGTGATGGACTCTCCCTGGCTTTCCCCGGCCTCATGTTTCACAGGTGCTTCCAACCCACAGATCAGATCCTCCAGCGGCAGCAGTAGCCCCAGCAGCCCTGCCTCCAGGGCAGGAAGGAGAAACACAGGCCTGTAGGAGTGTATGAGGCCAGGAGGGGCAGGCAGGTACCACATGTCCACTTGGCTCTTCCACAACCCAGCAGCTGAGGAAACTCAGAAGACCCAAGTCCCTCCCCCAAGAGACCACCTCCCCCAGGGCCAGCTCTGGGCTGGGAGTAGGGGTGGGCAAATGAATGGGCTTCCAGGATGTTGGGCCAGCTGTCTGCCTGGACCAGACTGCTGTCGTCCTGTTTTCAATTCAAGCATCAAAAATGAATAGCAGCTGCCTGGGGTGTTAAGATGAACCTTGTAATCTACCATACCCAGCGCATCACCATACAGTTGACCCCTTCATCTCCCCCCTGAACCTGTGAAGCGGTCAAACCCCACAAATAAGGGTTGCATGCTTCAGCTAGGCCTGTGGACTTGTCTAAAGTCCCACAGCCAAAACCTCTAGGAGGAGGGAGCTTCAGCTTCCAAGCCAACCTCAAGAAGGGCCCAGAAAGCATGAGGACAGGATGGATCTTTACAAGGAAATTTACAGACAGCCCAGGGTAGGACCAAACTGTCCCAGCCTCATGGGTCTGCCATTACAGAGAGGCCCCAAAGGGACCACCTTATCCTGCCCTTCAATTTTGTAAATGAGGAGACTCACTGCTGAAATAACGTGTCCATAGTCATACAAGGAAAGTGGCAGAGCCAGTCTCGGCCTGAAAGGCCTCTCTGGTTTTAACAATTGTGGAGAGCACTTCTCCCTTCCTTCCTGTCGGTTCATGGGGAAAAATCTGACTCTCGCATGCGGACAATGTCCCGTGTCACCGAGGATGCACTGGGAGCTGCTGGGGAGTCAGCGCAGGCCCAGGTCCCGTCTTCAGCAGAGCTGTAAAGCATCATATGGGGCTTGCCTTTCCCTGCCTCAGTCTACCTAGGGCAGAATTAATCACTGCACAAGATTTGACCAGAGTTAGAAGGAACCCCAAAGGCTCAACCTGCCTCATTTCACCCATCAGGAAACTGAGGCCTGAGAAGGACCAAGGAGGCGGTCACAGGGATCTGTACTTTCAGGAGCGCTGAACTGAGAGGATAAGAATCAGGGAGACGCCCGGACCGGCTGGCCCAGGGGGTCCTTGGCAGGGAGAGGCTGTGCTTGGGCAGAGTTACGAGGGGCATAGGCTCACCCCATCCCCTGTTCCCACAGCACACGCAGATACCCTGAAGCCTGTCCCCCAGGGGTCCATGGCCAAGTGAAAATTCTCTACTACAGGGAAAAGAACAGCCACGACTGTTGAATACCTACCAGATGCCAGCACTGTACAAGGCAGGAATCACTCTCCCCACTTTACAGATGAGCCCAGATTCAGGGAGGTTGAATGATCTGCTCAAGGTCACACAGGTGGGAAGGAGCAAAGCCCAGACTGAAAATGCAGTGTCCTTCCCACCGCACCTCACTACCCTCAGCCTGCGCCAGGCTGCTCTTTGCTTCTAGAAGGAATTGCCCAAGCTCATCTGCTCAGCCAGCAGCCCTGCGATGGGGCCTCTGTGGTCCTTCGGCTGCCTCTCTCCAGCCCATGCTTCTGGGATCATTCAGTGCTGACCCCCGGCCCCCACCCCAGGGCCCCTCACACAGGAGTCCCCTCATCAGATGGTGTGGAGACAGCCCAGGCCAGCCAGGACCAACTCACCAGGCCCACCCTTTGAGAATCTCCAAGCGATCAACTTGGGAATCTGCATTTTTACAGGAACCTTTTGGAAGCACTGTTTTGGAGAAAGAAAGTGAGAAAGGATGGGATCTGCTGCTTTCAGTAAAGATCTCCCGCAGGTCTCTCTATGTTGGAGAAAGGAAAACCTATTTCCACTCGACTCTCTCAGGCCTAAAGCAAGCTGGTTTCGATTCCCCTTGGTGGAATCAAAGGAGCCCCTTCTGGGAGGCACAACCTCATGTGGTGAAAAACACCCCCATCGTGTGGGGAAAAAGGACGCCCCTTCCTCCAGGCACCTCCATAGCTGAGGGAGCTGCTCAGCGGGAAAGAGAGCTAGGAGGTGCTAATGCCCCCGCCCACACGGTCACGTCTCCCTCAGGAGAACATGTCCTCCCCTGACACACTTGCCCTGCCTGCCCCCTCAGGCTAAAACCCATCTCTGCTGTGCAGAAAAGGTCGTTTGCCTGGAGTCGCTAAAAATTACACATTAACAGTCCTACTGATTTCCAGCCATTTCAAATGCTGGCTTTGGCCAAAAACTTCTTCAAAAGGCCACCCTCCCTTCTTATTCCATAGCGTTTACATTTTATAACATTTAAACAGAACCGCTTTCAAGCAAAGATAGGCAATACTTTCCTCGAATGTCCACATAAAAAGTAAAATCTGGGAAACGTCTACATTGGATGGCTAGGGAAGGCCTTCTGAGCCCAGCAATGATTAGCTCCATCTGCAAAATAGTTCAGAATACTGCTGCCTCACATGGGGAACCTCCTTCTCCGAGAAGCCTTCCTGCCTTCCATCTGGGCTCGGTCATGGATATCAGTCCCCAGGGGTGTCCTCCATAGACGCAGCTGAGTCTCCACTCTTTATATGCACGAAAGCTACATTTACTGAGCTCTTCTGATGTGTCAAGGTCAGAGACTACTAAGGGAACTACATATAATTGTTTATTTGCCAGATCAACCCTATAGGGTAACTATGACTATTATACCTGCTTTGCAAATGGGAAACAGAGGCTCAGGGAGGTCAACAGACCTGCCCACCATTGATTCCACAGCCCATGCCCTTCAAGGCTGTCTGCCCCAGCCAAGGAATCCCTAAACTGACAGGGAGTCTGAAACCTTGTGCCAGGCCTGGGGTCCTGCCAACCTCTTAAGCAGTCCACTCTCTCATCGTGATTGAGGACACTTGACTGCACCCTCCACCATTTGACCCCAAGAGAAGCTGAGTCCTCAGCCCCTCTTTTTGTTATTCTGCATCTCTCTGAATCACTTACCTTACAATGCCCAAGATACTCCTGGGGCAGATGCTTTTTGATGTTAAAGTTTCCTCACGTTGACTCACAAACATTTTAAAAAGCTGGATGGGCCCCAGCCTCAGCATCTCTCCTTTAGCAGTAGGGGCAGCACACCATCTAGTGGCTGTGTGGTGAACCTCGTATTGGCCAACCTGCAGGGGCAGAGCCCAGGAGCTGGGAGGCCCTTAGGTTGTCAGGTGGTCCAACTGAAGTTCAGAGAGGGGAAGTGACCAGCCTACAAGCACACAGCAAGTCAGTATTCAGTCCTCAGGACCATAACCCAGCTCTTGGGCAGCAAGACGGTGCTTCCCAAACTTCCCACACAGTTTCAGGGAAGCTGTGTGTCTGGGAGAAGGTCTCAATTCTGGTAGTTGTGAAAATGAAGTGTCCGGTTCATGGGTGCACCATCTTCCTGGCAATGCATCCTTTATTCTGTTTATCATTTTTGAATAGGTAAAGGTACATATGGTATGAAATCCAAAAGGTAGCAAAAGGGTATGTGATGAAAAGTGAGTCTTTTAGCCCTCTACTGCCAAATTCTGGGATTATCAGTTTCTACATGTCTGTCCAGCGTAATCTTTGTAATTTACAAAGTTTTTTTTTAACTTTTTTACACAAATGATAACTTTTCCTGCACAGGGCACTTAACAAGGCATCTTGGGGACTTCCCTGGTGGTCCAGCGGTTAAGACACCGCACTCCCAATGCAGGGGGCCAGGGGTTCAATCCCTGGTCAGGGAACTAGATCACACATGCCGCAACTAAGAACCTGCATGCAGCAACTAAAAGATTCCCCATGCCACAACTAAAGATCTGCACACCACAACAAAGATCCCACAGGCAGCAACGAACATCCTGTGTGCCGTAACTAACCCGGCACAGCCAAATAAATAAATATTAAAAAAAACAAAAACAAAACAAACAAACAAAAGGCATCTTGGAGATCACTGTACATCCGCATATAAAGAGCATCCTTGTCCCTTTGTAAAGCCACCCTACCCTCCCTGTGGGGGTATATGGAGGTACCATTTAACTACGATACTTTCGATAGACATTTAGGTGGTTCCCAATCCACTGCTTTAACAAACTCATACGGAAAATCCTTTAGAATAAATTCCTGGAAGTGGCATTGCTGGAATTATCAGCTGTGATTCATTTTGGTCTCATACACCAGCAAACCCAATATAATAAGAGCTTAAATACTTCAGGCCAAAGATGATGTTATGAAATAAAGGCAAAGAGGAAAGATTTGAGAATGACCTTATGAGGGCCTGAAGCTGGAAGGAGCAGGTGCTGCCTAATCTAATCATCTCTGGTCGCCATAGAAACCAGCCATAAAGTCAGCCGGAAAGAGCTCATGAACAACATCTAGCCCATCTGCACCGGTATGGACCATTCACCTTCCCTTCCCTGTTAGGTCCTGTCAGGCCCGGTTCTGTCATCTCCAGGGTGTCCCCCAGGAGGGAGCCAGATCTTGACCCTGCCCTCCTCCTCCCAAACCCCTCCCTCCTCTTTCCAGCCACAGTCTCAGATGGCTGCCCTGCAATGCCCACCCCGTCGAGAGAGATGGGCAACTAGATACCCAGTCCTGTGTCAAAGAAAAAACAGAGCCGGACACTAGTTAGAGTGATAAAAACAGATTTCATTCAGGAGAATTACAATAGGGGGAAAGACACCTCAGCCTAGAACAAGGCTCAATTCCAAATACAGCATGGGCAAGTGGGAATTTACAGCCTAGTAACAGGTCGGGGGTGGGGGTGGGAGGCAGTCAGAGGATGGAAAGTTACTAAGAGGATACATCAGGGTAAAGGGGCATTTGGCTAAGGGTAAAGGGGCATTTGGCTAAACCGACATAATAGGATTCTTGCTGAAGACAGGCCAGGGTAATCAGACATCCCCTGGGGGATGGTGGAGGGTGAGGAACTCTATCAGATAACAAAGATGTTCAGATATGGAGCGGGGGCGGGGGCAGGGGGAGGGGCAGGTTCTGGTTAAACTAACTTAGCAGGGTTCTTGATAAAACTGGATTTTATAAGAAAGTGCACAGATGGGCCTAGGAGAAGGTTCAGGAGCCTGACTAAGGTTTGGTTACCTGCCCATCAGGAGGGCACCTTCTAGCAGGGGAGCAGTCTACACAGGAGGGAAATGGCCCAAGGACGTATAGCAAAAAACTTGTTCAAACCAAAACATGTCTGACCTGGCCTGTCCCTCAATGAATCACTGTCCTTCCCAGGGTAAAATAACTCTTCTGATCCAAAATGTGATTAAATTGATTAGGAGAATGTTCAGTCTTTCAGACAAGCCACAGGCAGGCAGTAATCTTTGAGTACAAATGCAGGAGTTTGCAGGGACGCATTTTATTTGATTCTGGAAATTAGAGGCTCCTTGAAGGTAGCACACAATTTTGTTCAAGTGTCCCAGACTTTGAGAGAAAAGACCCAAAGCCCGTATCATGCTTTTATGAAAATCCTGAGAAGTGCTTTTTAACACACAGCCTGAGATCCTTCTTGGCACTGCTTAGCTAGACCTGCCCTGACCTCAGAGCAGCTGTACTAACTTCCCCCACACCTCCGCTGCACTTCCACATCTGCCATCCTTCCCTCTGCACAAAAAGCTGAGACTGTATTGTTCCCATTTTATAGATAGGAAAGTAGGGCTCTGAATGGTTGAGTGACTGAACCCGGTCACTTTGCTCTAAGTGGCAGACCCAGCCTCCCTCTCCTCCCTAGCCTGGGACAACTTGCACAGATATCATTCCACTTCTGGACATTCTGCCCTCTTAGGGGTACATGAAAAAATTCCTATCTCCACCTACCGCCCCCTCCACACATGAGGATTCTGTGGCTCTGGCACCCCTAAGGGTCAGTAAATTTCCTCCCTTTGCTGAAAATTTGCTCCCTTTCATATAACTCCAAGTGATCTCTGGGCAAGCTATAGGCTTTAGTCAGGACAATAAAAACTGAGCAGTTAGAAGACAACTGCTCCTCTGATGGACAAGATCACCACCCAAAGAAGGCTGGCCCACCTTTGACTTCGTAAAGGTTCGGAGAGGAAGAGAGGAGGCCCCGGAGGCCCCCAAATCTCCCTGCCCCACTTCACCTTACCCATTGTCTCTGCTGTCCCCAGCCACCAAAGTCTTCAGTGGCTTCCCTGGGCAGCATCCTCAACGACACCAGATCTCCCCAGAAATTTAGAAGGGCAGAGATCCAGGCCAAGTACAACGTATTAACAACATATGTTTGGGAACATGTTATTTAGCCCAGGAAATCAGCACTTCCAAAATTATGAGGCAAATTTGTATCCACAATACACCTTAAGCTCTACCCCTGAATTTCATCAAATAACAATTTCAAAAATAAAAGCAAAGCCAGTGTATGAACATACTGTCGACTGAAAAAAAAAAACCACACAAAACCTAAAAACTGAGTTATGTTTTATTCGATGATCTTACTGAGGACTATAGCCCGGGAATCAGCTTCTCAGATAGCTCTGAGGAATTGTTCCGAAGAGGTACGGGAGGGGCCAGGATATAGAGGAGTTTTTGCTGGAAAAAAAACCCTGTGGTTGAACATCAAAAGATTACTGTTAATCACACACACACACACACACACACACACACACACACATCTCAAGGTAATGATTTTAGCGCTTTACTTTGTATGGGGCAATGCAAGAATCTGGACTTATTAAAATTATTCCTTTGATATGCACCTTAACTACCTATCCTGCTTTCTCCATCCTGAATCCCCTCAGGGCGCACCGTTGGGGGGCTGCAGTGGCTGAGGGCTTTATGACCATCATCCTTTGTTTACTGAAATGGCAAGTGACATTCTTTGCCTACAATATCCACCCTGATTCCTCTCGACTTTTCTCAGAATTCCAATCTCCTGAGGCCCCATGCCTTGCTGCTACCTGGGGACACTAATGTCAACCTTACTTTTCACCTGGAAAGTGTAGTCTAGCCAGGCTGGCAGACACCTGGAACCTCGGTGTAGGTCACTCCCCAATGCGGGGGCTGCCACCACCTCCCGTGCGTCCAGCAGGGTTGCCTCTGCCTGGAGCAACCGCCTTCTCCACAGGCGGGCACAGACGGGGTGGCTGATCCAGGACAGCTCTGATTGTCACTGTCATGCCCTTACTCCCACCCCTCTTGAGGAATCTGTCCCTTTCCCAACTCCCTCTGCCTCTTACACACCCTCACGCTGCCGCATGGTTACCGGTGAGCTCACTCCTCTCCTCCATAAAATCCCGAACTCCTTGAGGGCAGAGACCTTGTCCTGCTTGGCTTTGGGGGTCCATACCTGGCTCCAGGCCTGGCACTTAGTGGACTCCATGTGTATTTGCCAATAAATCCTTCTGTCTCCTGGGCTCCAAAGATAGCAGTTGGATGAATGGTCAGAACATCATGATAAACTAAAATTCATTTTATGATGTGGCTATGGAGACACACAAAGACTGTGACATCATGTCAGGCAGGTGACACCACTAATCATTAGTAATGTTTATTTCAAGACAGTGTCCTTGGCTTGGACACGTGGGGAGCACAGTTCAGGGCCCCGCTGAGTGTGTCACTGTGCTGTAGGAACTGGCTCCGACAGGGATGGGGCTATGCAGCTGCTGTGGACCGGGCTGGTCTACCCCTTGGGACAGAAGCTGTGTTTCACTCATCTCTACAGGCCTCAACGTCTAAGTCAATATTTTTGGATAACTGAAGTAATTCCTTTACATGAAACTAGTGATGTTGAAGACAAGAAGCTCAGAAGAAACCTTTCTGCGTCTCTCAACTCCCCCACTGACTGAAAAGAATAGACTACAGTGTAGGAAAGTTCCCGGATGGTCTGCGGCTCCCAGACGCACTCCACACCCACTCATACCTCGGTGCCATCGCACTGCCATTGCCTCTTCTGGGATAGCCCTTCCCCTTCTATCTTACTTTTGTCCAGAACCTCCCTTCTACACCTTCTCTGTCAGGTCTTCCTGGTCCAGCCCCTTGAGAGTTTTTGTGATTCAACACTGGTCATTTTCATAAGGTCAAGGCAGTCTTAGGGCAAGCAGGAGGAGGTGGCAGGCAGGCCCTACCCCCTGCACCTCCAGCAGCAAGATCTGCAATAACGGGGAAATGTGCTCACTGGGTCTGAAGCAGATCCTTGAAGGCCTTGTGCTCCAGCCTGTGGTGTGACCGCGCATGGCATGGCGTGCAGACACAGGCCTGGAGATGAGGACAGAGGGCAGCTGGGAGCTGAAAACTAGGAGCAGGATTTTAAAAGCTGGAAGCCTCTGCGCATAAGCTGAGGTCTTCCTGCCTTCCTCTGAGCAGCATCTGGCGAATGCAGAAAGGAGCAATGGGGTGAGATTGGTGGAGGCGCTGAGCGGAAGGCACGGATTTGGCGGAGACTGAAGAATGTGCAAGCAAACCCCCACTCCGTCACTCACCAGCGTTGATCACAAGCAAATCACTTGGCTTTTTTTTTTTTTTTTAATTTTATTTATTTTATTTTTGGCTGTGTTGTGTCTTCGTTGCTGCACGCGGGCTTTCCTCTGGATGCGGCGAGCAGGGGCTACTCTTTGTTGTGGTGCACAGGCTTCTCACTGTAGTGGCTTCTCTTGTTGCAGAGCATGGGCTCTAGCCACGTGGGCTTCAGTAGTTGTGGCACACTGGCTCAGTAGTTGTGGCTCGCAGGCTCTAGAGCGCAGGCTCAGTAGTTGTGGTGCACAAGCTTAGTTGCTCCGTGGCATGTGGGATCTTCCCGGACCAGGGCTCGAACCCGTGTCTCCTGCATTGGCGGGCGGATTCTTAACCACTGCACCACCAGGGAAGCCCGGCTTTTCTTAATTTAGTTTCTTTTGCTATAAAACAATCTCCCAAGGAGCAGGAACTAGATTCCTACGCCACTTTTCTGTAAGATGTGAGCAACACCGCGGGTTGGGATCTCTAGGGACACGTCTCAGGCCTCCTGGGAGTTCCCTGGGTATCCAGTAGAGAGGAGATTCCCACGCTGGACGTTTCTACTTCGTGGTTTGCCTCTGACATTGTTCAGCTCAATCTCTCTAAAGGGTTTACAGAACGCTCTAATATCCACGATGCATTCTCACTTCCTCGTCCCATCAGCCCCTTTTGCAGGTGGGGAGACCTGGGCCCGTGACTTGACACCGTCACTCTGTGAGGACCAGCGCCCCCAGCTCCGGCTCTGGAGAGCGCAGACGCGCGGCACCCCCGCCTCCCGCGCCCTCCCTGGGGGCGGAGTGAGCAGGCACGGGGCGGGATCTTTCAGGTCATGTGACTCCCGGCCCGGAAGCACTCGCCCCCAGACCCCGGGGTGACCAGGTTGGGGGCTACTACCTCCAGCGAGCGCGGAGGTCGCGCTCCTGTTTCGCGCTCCCAGCATCCGCCGCCATGGCCTGGACCAAGTACCAGCTGTTCCTGACCGGGCTCATGCTCGTCACCGGCTCCATCAACACGCTCTCGGCAAAGTGAGTCCGGGCCTGGCCGGGAGGGGAGGGGACTCCGCGCCCTCCCTTCGCGGCTCTCCTTTCCTGACTTCACCAGCCAGCTCAGTTGCTCTGATCCGTTCATGCGGTTTATGGACCACCCAAGGGGTACGAGGCCCAGGGAAATGCGGGGCAGGGCCGTGTCCCCGGCTGGAGGATCCGAGCCCCTGCTTTGATTCGCTGTGTGCTTGATCCCAGCGAGTCACTTTCTAACTCAGCGCCTCAGTTTCCTCATCTTTAAACGGGAGGGAGTTTCTCTTCCCTGCCCCTTCCAAGCTGGCATCGGGGGCCCCGCCCTCCAGGAGCTGTGGGCCAGGGAGGGCTACCATAAACGTCATGCGGACCGAGTGACCAGTGAGCGTGGAGGGCTGCGATGACAGAGAAGGGGGTGCACCATGGGGCCCTCTTGGAGGAAGGGTTACAGCTGGGCCTCGAAGCTTTGGTAGGATTTCTACATGTGGTGGGGACATCGAGGCAGGAACAGCAAGGCCAGATCCAGGTGGATTGTAACTAGCACCAAATGCCCAGGCTGGATTTTATCCCATAATCAAAGAGGGGCTTTTGAGATGGGGAGTGACATGTTAAAAGTGATACGATGAACCTGGTGGTCAAGGTGCAAAGCAGTTGGCTGCAGGGAAGACCACGCCAAGGCTGCTGCATAGCAGATAAGGGGAACTGGGACGTGGCAGTGAGGTGGGAAGGGAAGGGTCAGGTGGGAGAGACCAGGTGCAGAGTGAAGCCACAGGGCCTGACCCACAGGATCCAATAATCACTCCTGGGCTTCTGCCTGGGGGAACAGAAGTGGCATTAACCCAGGCAGGGTGGGCAGGGGGGCAGTTCAGCTCTGATGTAAGAGGGTGTGGTGCACGTGGAGGACAGTAGACAGTGACCCTCTCCCAGTCAGACCTCCCTTCCACCTGAGCCCTGCCAGGCTCCAGAGCAAAGGGGAGTCACCCCAGTCACCCTCTGGGCTGCACTCCAGGCCCCCTGAGGGTGGTGGGGATAGTTGTATCTTATTCGTTTTTGAGGGTGTTTCTTCCCAGCCTACTCCATCAGTGACGTGAGAAATGCCCCAGAAGGGAGGTCTGGGAGAGAAGTACCCTGTTCGATTCATCAGGCATATATAAGGTCCTTACAGTGTGTGAGGCACTGCCTAGACCTAGGGAAGGAGACAGAAGTGACCGAGAGAAGGTCCCAGGCTTTGAGATGCTTAGAAACTGCAGCAGAGGAGACAGATGTGTACACGCTTGGCAATCACAGTGTCCTCCCTTCTCCACAGGAGGTGGACCTCTGGGTAAGGCCCACCTGTCTCTCTGGTTGGGCTCTGGCCGGCTGTGTCTGTGTCTTGTGCTGGGCTCCTGGGCCCTGAGGCCTCCTGAAGGGTACTCCTTTTGCTGAGCCCTTAGCTATAAAGGAAACTCAGCCTGAGGGCTCCCATCTCAGGATCTGACTGCAGCAGAGCAAGTCATCTGTCCATCCGTCCCACAAGCCAAGGCCTCAGTCTGGTGCTTATAGGGTGGCTGTGGCCTGCCAGGGCCGCTGTCCACAAGGAGAGCTGAGTTACCTACTGAGGTAAACTGTGCTGACTCAGCTCCTTCCAGAAAAAGCTCCAGACCGGTCAGGTAAGAAGCCAGGGAATCCTCAGCCCCAGGACGCCTTGCCCTTGGAGGCTGCCTGAGAGGCCAGAAAGAGGTTCCCAGGTGTGATCCCAACCTTTGGTCCTGTCCCCTGCCCTGTGGCCTGATGTGGGGCCTCTTAGGAGCCTCCCTACCTGTGATGGGCCCCAGTATTGGACCCTAAACAGTGTTCTAAGACCAGACTGTGAGAAGGACGCTCTCAGAGGAAGAACGTGGGAGAGCAGCTGTGTACATCCTGATAGAGATTACTGATTTGAAATCACACTCTGACCTGAAGCTTCTGGCAGGGACAGACAGACGAGAATGCGACCACAGCAAGTGCTAACCAGTTAATACACAGAGAGCTCCACGTGCCACGTCCTGCCCTGGCTGCCTTCATGAGTTAAGTTAATGAATTCTCATAACCACCCTATGAGGTAGATAAATTCCTTGTCCCTGGATAAGGAAACTGAGGTTCTGGAAAGAGGGGCTTGCTTACCCAAGTTCAACTCAGCTATTAAGTGGCAAAGTTTATATTTGAGCCTAAGTAGTCTGGCTCTAGAATCCATGCTCTTAACCTCCACTATGGATGAGGCTGGGGACTTCTCTAGTCATCCTTAGGGGCATTTAAAGTTGTTAGAAACATAGAAATTATCCATTCTCATCCCCACAGTTTACAGTCAAGGTCCCAAGAAAAGTTTCGTGTGTATGTGACCCAGCTGGTTGGTGTCTAGAACCTAGGTCTCAGGATTTTGGTCCAGTGCTGGTCTTCTACAGCTACAGTACCCAAAACTCCCTCTTCCTTGGGGGTTTCCTCTTATATCTCTGCAGGCAAGAACAGACAAGCATGTGCCCATGGAAGTTGTAATCCTATAAGTGGCATCTCCTCTCCCTGCCATCGGGGTGCCTTCCCTCTGGGACTGGGTGACAAGCATCTGAAGCCTCCATCCCAGAGATCACTCAGGGTTCAGGGTTAGAGTCTCTAGTAGCCTCTTGCAGTTTCTTGGCCTGTAAAATGAGCATAATGTTTCCCTCCCCGGCTGCTTGGGCGGACTGAAGACAGTGGATGAGGAAGTGGGCGTGAGCACGTGCTGCTCCTGTGCTGGGATCACAGGTCAGCTGTCCGCTGCAGGAGGTCACTGCCCACTCAGCAGGATTGGGTGTGCTGCAGGGAGCCAGCCTGGCCAGGCTGGGCTGGGCTGGGGCTGGGGATTACCTACCCCCCGGAGGGAAAGTCACCGATCAGGCTGGCCCTGTAGCCCTGTCCCTGGGTGTGGGCAGAAGGTCCCTCCCTTCTTTCTGTGGCTGCTTTCTCCCCCTCACCAGGCTTCTGCTGATGCACTTCCTGGGACCAAACATTTGCCTTCCTCTGGCACCACGTGGGGCTGTCTGCCTGAACCAGTGCACGTTTCGGAGCCCCACCCTCCTGAATCCAGCTGGGGTTCTGCATGTAAAGAGCCAGGGTCAAGTAGACGCTCACTCAGGAAGGCTCACATCCCCTCCTAAACTTCTGCAGGCTGTGAAGCCCACCCAGCCACGAAGGGGCCATGGGGGTCATTTCTCCAACAGTCAGGCCCACTGGGTCCGGGGAGCCTGCAGGAAGGTGGCAGGAGGCCTGCGATCACTGGACCTCTTTTTGGGGAGGACTCTCCCTGTCCTTCCTGCGCCAGCTCTAACTTTTGCCTTGGCAGCTGCCCCTCCCCCACCCATAGGTTCCAAAAGTGGGCACGGGATAATTGCTTCAGAGGGGTTCAGGCCAGCTGGAGAAAGCCTTAAGTCAGCAGGGCAGTGTAGCAGTGAAAAGAGCATGAGGCTTGGAAGCTATGAGATTAGATGAGTCACTGGGCCTCTCCAAGCCTCAGTTTCATCTATAAAGTGGGCATGATAATCCCCGCCCCACCTTCTTCCCAGACTCCTTGTAAGATCTACTGAGGAGAGTTATCTAATACTTAAGAGAGGGAGGGCTGTCATCATTTATCACCACGTGAGCCAGGGCCACCTGCTATGACACCCCAGAGAGTGGAGAAGCCCTGGGGCCCTTCTGAAGATCCCAAGCCAGAGAAAGAAGCTGACTCACTGGGCTTAACAGGCCCAGGAGGAGAGCGGAAATGGCATAGATTCTGTGGGGAATATGGATACACAGCTAATCAGCCCGAGGCGGCCGCATCAACCACTTCCTCAGCTTCTGACCGCCACTCCTGGTCCCACACAGACGCGCACACCCCTTGGGACGCTGAGCTTTGAGCTTACTGAGCAAGGCCACGCCAGAGTGACTCGCCCCTAGTAAGGGTAGCCCACCCGGAGCCCTCCAAGGCCCAGGGAACTCTAAAGGGAGCCCGCCTCTGCCAGTGGAGGGCACTTCCTCATGTGGGTCCCCAAGGCCTCCTGCCCTAGAGACCACAGCTTTCCCCAGGATATAGTGTCCAGAGAGAATGGAGGGCCCATCTGCAGGGCTGACCTTTTCCCCGCCTCAGCCAGGGGGGTGGGAAGAATCCTGAGTAAGAAGGTGATCGGTGTTGAGGAAGGAGCACAGAACAGGGGGTGGTGCTCCTGGGTACTAGCGCTTCCCTGTGTCTCTCAAGCCCTGTCTGGTCCCTGGGTTTCCTCATCTCTCAAACAAGGAGCTTCCCGAGATGATGGCTGAGTTTGTTCTCCTCTTTCAGCACTTTGTGGCCCTCCAGGTGCCTCTGCGTCTGCGTCAGCCTGCAGGCTGGGTCCCAGAGGATGGATACTCTCCCCGGAAGCTTTCAGGCTGGAGCAGAGCTGGGGCCACACCCACCCAACACAAGGGGAAGTGGTTCCTGCTCAGCAGAGGAGAGAGAGGGAGAAGAGGGGCAGTAAAGGACTTTTAGTGACCCCCTGCCATATGCCAGGTCTTATATGTCTTATTACTTTTGCCAATTCATCAGTGTTGGCATTATTATCCCCGACTTACAGGTGAGAAATCTATAACTCATCCAACCTGTGAGAGTCAGAAGTCTGGGCTTTCCGTGTATCCTGCTGCCTTTTCTGAAAATAAGTTCAAGCAGATGGGTTCGGCCCTAGATCCGCCCATTGTTAACTGTGTGAGCCTGAACACGGCTCTCTCCACCCCAAGGTCTGAAGTCCCTGTCAGTAAAATGAGGACCCTTGTTGTGAGGCCTAAACCACACAGCCCACATGAAGTGTTCAGGCTCCTCAGGGAGAAGCACAGGCCTGGTACAAGGTCGGTACACAGTGAGTGGTGCATTCATAAACACATGTTAGTGAAGCGTTTTGCAAGGAGATAAGTGCTATCCCACTGGGGAGTGATTGCTTTCACCCCCAGATGAACCAGGTCTGGCTTTTGGCTCTTGTCCTGTGCTACCTGGGGTCCTGCTGTGACTGCACAGTGAGGCAGACCTTTCCCAGGGCCAAGATGAGAAGCCTGACTCTATCCCAAAGTGACTGCAGGCCTGAACTCCTGCCTGGCCAAGAGTCTGGGCAGGGCAGGCAGCCTGTCCTGACACCCAAACCCTTGGGGTGTAAACCTGCCCCAGGCACTCAGATACAAAAAGATTCCATTTCCCCTGCTGGGAACCTGCCAGCCCTGCCTGTTCAGGCAGACCCACCCCTTGGAGGAAGCAGACAGCGCAGGGGGAGAGGAGGAAGCTTAGCACCAGCCCTACAGCCTGCTCCCCGTGCAGTGCCCCTCCCTGGGGAAGGGCAGGCCTAGCTGGTCCCCCCAGCAGGGGACACCTCAGACTGGATGGCAAATTAGCGGTCATGGATAATTGCCTTTGGACTATAGTACCTGCCTATTTGTCTAGCGGTGTCTGGAAGTCCCACTCATTCAACAACAAAAAATGTTTGAACTTCTGTATAATAACATGCGAGGAGCAGGGGATTGAAAGCTGTGCAAGTTGCTGGATGCTGAGCTCACAGCCTCTCAAGTGACAAGGACTATGGAACCAGAAAGTGATGCAGATATGAGTTGTCGTGACTGTAAGGTGCACAGGCAGTAGCCCAGGGGGAGTTCAGGAGGTGGCCCCACTGCTACATCGGGGGTCTTGAGCCTGCCAGTCTGTGCTCTGGATGTGGCCCCAGGATGGGGAAGGGGCTTCCATACCAGCCCTTGCCCTAGGCTTCTGGTTGACCATGAACTTGGCAGGACCTCCCTTGTGCCTCCTGGAGGAGCCCTGGGAACTCTCTCTTTGACCTGCTCATTCGCTCCAGGGCAGGTGTTTCTGCGCCCTTGGTAAAGCTTGACCTCTCTGCTCTCCTTCGCTTCTCTCTTTTGCTCGGCTGCCTCACCCAGCCCCTCCCAGAGGGCTTTGTCTGTGAAAGTGAGTCTGGCTGGAGAGCAGGCCAAACTGGGTGAGCCATACAGGTGGTATGTGTCCCACACCCACATCCCACGTCCTGTCCTATCCTGCCCTGCCTGGGGATCCCAGAGTCGCAATCTACAGCAGATCGGGCAGAAATGAGACCCCAGAGAACAGGTGGTTTCTGTCGTTGATGGGGATTATCTTTGCCCCTTTGCTACTGGGTCTGGTTCCAGCCTGATCCCCTGACCCAGATTTCCTCTGCCTTCCCAACCAGGCATATCAGAACTTCTAGCTGCCCATCAGCTCTCATTTGACCTCCACCATTCCCAAGCACCAGACGCCCTCCTACCTTCCCTCCTCACTGTGGGAGTGGGTGGGGTCTCCTACCTTGAGATAAGTTTGCCATAGTCCTGTTTTGTTCACTTGCCCTGGGATGTGTTCAGATCTCTTTGTAGACGTGATCTCTCCCTCCAGGTCTGTGCTACCACCAGCGCTCAGCCCGCCCTTCCCACTGCCTGCCCACTTGCCCCGGGCTGTGGGAAAGAACTCCCTGTTCCCCTCCTCAGACTCAGGCACAGAGAAGCCCCGCCTGCACAGGATCTTTGTCAAACCCAGACCTGCACCGCGTGGCATGACCAGTGGCCCCTGCTTGGGGCACAGGAAGCAGAAGGCTTCCCTGCGCTCTGGGAGCTGAGGCTTGTGCACAGAGGAGCCAGCAGATGGGGTGGGGACCACCGTGTAGCTGCTCTGGACAAACATTGTAAGGAAAGACATTTAAGAAGAAGTCCCGAGTCTTACACTTTAGGGACCGCCACCGCCTACGAGTGGGGTTGCTGCAGCGGGGGCAGGTCGGTGGCCCACTGCAAGCGGCCCTGGGTCTGCGTTGACTTGCGTCAGCAGCGTGATGTGGCGCATGCAGTCCAAGCCAGGTCAGCTAGCCAGGGTGTCCAACACGTGGGCGGGGCCGCCCTGTTGCCCGACTCAGTCTGGGCCAGATCACGTGCCCTTGGCTCTGGGCCTGGGCCCACCAGAGTGCTTCCTGAAGTCAGCAGCCAGGGCAGTGAAAGGTTAGCGAGGGCCGGGGCTGCTTGACCAGGAGAAGATTCCGAAGGTGGGGAAGCCTCCACATATATGAAGGGCTTTCCAATGAAAGAGAGATTAGATTCCCAGGGACATAACTAAGGCCAGCGAAAGTGAAATTCAGAGGCAGAAGTTTTAGCGACAGATGTCGGTCAGTGCAAAATGGTTGGCGGTAGCTGCCCAGAGCGCTGTGCCGTGACGGACTCTGGGCTCGGCGGGGAGCATGCCATAATCAGTGAGGCCCATCTGCCGGGGTGCCGGCTGGCACCCACTCCACAAGCGCCATGTACCTGCCACCGGCTTCCGAGCCAGTGCTAGAGAAAACCCTCCAGATCCTTCAGGTTATGGGAAGGTGGCCGGGTGGTCTGTGTCAGGTGGCCATTTCCCAGGGCCCACGTGACCTTGTAGACCAGGGACTCTTGATGTGGTCCCTTTGATAGTCTGGTGAAGCCTAGAGTAGTGTTTTAAAACGTGCAAATAAAAGACCAAGGATTACAGAAAAAGCTAATTGTATTGAAATAAAGTTATCAAGACATTAAACAAGCCAGTTTGTGAAATAGTAACGTACACGTGTGCATGCACTTCTTAACACATGAAACAGTAAGCAGTGGGTCTAATTACTGTAATTTTGGAGCAGTTATGAGTGTAAATAATACTTCACAATCTCTGCAGTGGCTCGAATGTGATAATGAGAAGAGCTGTGATTTCCGTGTGTGGCAAAGTCGCAGGTACTGCAATGCTACACTCATAAATGGAGGAAATGCTAAATTTCTGGTAGAGGTTCATGAAACTTCAGCTAAAGGGTTCCAGGCCCCCGCGTTCTGTCTGCCATCCCAGAGGAAGACTCCTTGCCTTGGAGACTGGTCCCTTCGAGAGGGAGCCCCGCTCTGGGCCGAGTCTGCTAAGTCTGGTCTCTTGGCTTCAGGAGGTGTGAGCTCTCTGCAGGCCCCAGGACCGGGTGGGAGAGCGCGCTGCCACACTGCAGGGTTTGACCTTCTCTCTGTCTGCTGCAGGTGGGCGGACAACTTCGTGGCCCCAGGCTGCGGAGGGAGCCAGGAGCACAGCTTCCAGCATCCCTTCCTCCAGGTATCTGTGCCTGTCCTCGCCCATCTCCGTCTCCCAGGCCTCAGGTCAGGGGCCCCCACGAGGCCATGCTGTTTGCTAACCTGGGTTGGGGGAGTCCTCCCTTGCTCTCAGGAGAGCCAGTTGCTTCTCTCTCCCTCCCAGAACAGAGGCCAGGGTGTGAGGTGCCCCTGGAAGCGGGCAGAAGGCACAGTCCCCTGTAGGAAGCCTGCACAAGTCCTGGTGAGCGCTCATGCCCCGGACTCCTTGAGGCCAGCCCTCACCATGGCCAAGTCAGGACACATTTGGAACAATCCAGCCCTGTCGTAAAACCTGCTCCCCAACCACGGGGAGCCCAGACCCCACTGGGGCAGGGCAGACACCATCAATGGAAGGTACCTTATTGCTAGACTGGGAAGCAGGAGACTTAAAGTTTAGTCCAGCTCTGCCAGCAACTTGCTTTGTGACCTTATATAAGTTCTCAAGCCTCTCGGGGCCTCAGTTTCTCCATCTGGAACATGACCAGGGATCGGTCTAGATTGGTGGGTTTTCAGATCAGGCTCTACATGGCCTTAGAGTTTCCATCGAGGTGTTTGAAGAGCTTAGGGGTAGACCTAGGAGGCAGGCTCTGGCCTCCCGCACAGAGCAGTTCTGCTTTTGTCTCTGCTTTTGTTGGGGTTATAGGTAAACTCTTGTGTGAAGAAAGGTTATGTTTAAAAAATTTTGTTACAGAGAATCCCCTGGCAGTCCAGTGGTTAGAACTCCAGGCTTTCACTGCCGAGGGCACAGGTTTCATCCCTGGTCGGGGAACTAAGATCCCACAAGCTGTGCAGCACGGCCAAAATAAAATTTTAAAAAAACCTTGTTATAGGTGGTCTTCCTTCCAGCTCTGAAGTCCTGTTTCTGTCCCTACAGGCAGTGGGCATGTTCTTGGGGGAGTGCTTCTGCCTGGCTGCCTTCTACCTACTCCGGTGCAGAGCTGCAGGGCACCCAGACACCAGCATGGATCCCCAGCAGCCCTTCAACCCCCTTCTTTTCCTGCCCCCAGCCCTCTGCGACATGACCGGGACCAGCATCATGTATGTGGGTGAGTAGCCAAGCCAGGCTGCCAAGGGCTCAGCGAAGCCTGTGGCCCAAGGGAGCTGCTGGGAAAGAGCCACCCCCAACTCATCTTCAGCTCCCCCCGCCCCTCTCCCACCGACCTTTACACACACGCCCCCAACTAAGGTTTACTGAATACTTACCACGTGCCAGCCCTGTCAGCCCTGAGGACACCTCAGTGAACAGACAGGCTGGGCCCTTAGGAGCTAACGTCATGTGTCTCTCCTCTCCTAGCCCTGAACATGACCAGTGCTTCCAGCTTCCAGATGCTGCGGGGAGCAGTGATCATATTCACAGGCCTGTTCTCGGTGACCTTCCTGGGACGGAGGCTGGCACTGAGCCAGTGGCTGGGTATCCTCGCAACCATCGCAGGGCTGGTGGTCGTGGGCCTGGCTGACCTCCTGAGCAGGCACGACAGTCAGCACAAGCTCAGCGAAGTGATCACAGGTGTGGCCGGGGTGGGCATCCCGGGGCTGCCCAGCACAGAGTCACTCGACAAAGCATTTTACAAGCTCTGCTGTCCGCCAAGCCCTGGGGGAGGGCACGTGGGCCACCAGCTGATGTGGACATGCACCTGCTTCCCAGGTGATGGGAAGAGTGTAGGGAAGACCAGCAGGGGACAAGCAGCGTGAGGGAGAGGTGGGTGAGGAGCAGGGAGGTCCGAGGAAGGAGAGGGCTAGTTCTGCGACGTACTCACAGCCACACAGACTGCAGGATCCGGAAGAGGAAGGGAATGAACGTTGGCTGAGCACTTACCGAGCGTGCAACCAGCGCTTCGCACTGTGCTCGTCATCACTCATCCTCACGGTCCCGGAAAGGACACACTGCAGCCCATTTTACAGTGAAGTGGCCACCCTGCTCACGCATGGCAGGATTAAACCAGAAATGTCCATCTCGGAGCCTGTTGCTTCTCAAAAGACCTGCTTACCCCAGTTGTGCAGCCCTCAGGCCCAGGTGGACCCCTGGACTTTCCGGAGCCTTAGCCCAGAGGGGCTGACAGTGCCTTCCCTGGTGGCCTGCCTCACCCCTCAGGAGCCAGGAGGTCAGGCGCGGGGCCTGTCGTGGCCGGACCTCGTGGACTGTACAGTGCCCTGCGGAGTCAGGGGCTGCAGGGGCTCTTAGGTTTCCGTGGGCTGAGATGTCTGCCTCAGCCTGGCCTCACTCTGGGCCCCTCCTTTCCCACAGGGGACCTGCTGATCATCATGGCCCAGATCATCATCTCCATCCAGATGGTGCTGGAGGAGAAGTTTGTCTACAAGCACAGCGTGCACCCACTGCGGGCAGTCGGCACTGAGGGTGCGTGTGAACACAGGCTGGCAGGAGGGCGCCGGGTGGAGTGCGCCCTGCGGGGCGGCACATCGAGGGGATGCAGTGAGGGCGCCTGGCGAGGCGCTGGGGGCCTCTGGGAAGGGCGAGCCTCCCGCCCTCCTTCCTCGCTCCCCTCACCATGTTCGTGTTGATAAATACCCTGACAGCTGCCGTGCACTCGGCCAGGAGCTAAGGGAGGGCAGGGACGAAGATGAATGAGACGCAAGCCCCGCTCTAGAGGAACCGACCAGCAAGAAAGGAGCAGGCAGTGCGTTTTAGCTCGGCCCGCTTTTACTCAAGTGACGCTTCACTTGCCAAGCATATCTGAGTGTCATGGCCCAGGGAAGGTGGCATTTGCGCTACAGGTTTCAGGAAGCAAGAATGGACAGGAGGGAACTCCAGGCAGAGTGGAGACATGGGGAGCTGGATGTGAGTTTGGAAACCAGTGAGGAATAGTTTGGAGGAGGTACAGGTTTGATGTAGGGGAAATGATCAGGAATTGAATATGTCAGGGTCATATCTTGGAGAACCTTGGAACATCAGGCAAGTGGATTTAGACTTTAAATGACAGGCAGGGAAGAGCCACCAAAGGTTTTTGAGCAGGGAAGTAAGTCAAAATGATGCTTTAAAATTATGGAACTAGCAGGGCGAATTAGAGCAGTGCTACCGAAGTGTGACCTACGGGCTTGTCGGGGAGCTGTTGGTGCCTGTTCCACCGTGAGCTGAGGGCTTACGGCGGAACGTTACCCACCTAAATCAACTATGTCATCAAGCGTACTGATTGCTTCCACTCACTTTTTTTTCCTAGCAGGACTTTCTGAGTGAAGCAGTGCCTTGATTTACATTCTGGCCCAGCTCCTTGTCACACACCAACAGCGCTGAGTTAGAGAGCTGTTTTTCCACACTTGTGAGAGCAGTGTCGTGCTCGCAGCCAGCAATCCTTTTGTCAATGAATAGAATTGAGTTTAAAAAGTGTCAGAGAGCATCGTACATTGTAAGGGTAGCTGTCGTTTTGTGAAAGTGTGTGTACATGTCTGTGCACTGGTCACAATATAAAATGTATTTCCTATTCTTGGTCCGGTCAGAAGACGCGGATTAAAGTGGAAATGGGGCCGTCAGAGCCCATTCAGTAGGCCGTTGTAGTTCCTAATGAGCTCCAGGAGCTGGAAGGAAGGAGCTGGTGCGAGGGCGACTCGGAGGGGTGGCTGGGAGGTCAGTGGAGCCCGGCTGGGTGGGCCGGGGCACGCTGCCGGGGCTGGGGGCCCAGCGGAGAGCGTGACGTGCTCCCTCCACTCCCGCAGGCCTCTTTGGCTTCATGATCCTCTTCCTGCTGCTGGTGCCCATGTACTACATCCCCGCCGGTTCCTTCAGTGGAAACCCTCGCGGGACGCTGGAGGACGCGCTGGACGCCTTCTGCCAGGTGGGCCGACAGCCACTCATCGCGCTGGCGCTGCTGGGCAACATCAGCAGCATCGCCTTCTTCAACTTTGCAGGCATCAGTGTCACCAAGGAACTGAGCGCCACCACCCGAATGGTGCTGGACAGCCTGCGTACCATTGTCATCTGGGCACTGAGCCTGACGCTGGGCTGGGAGGCCTTCCACCCGCTGCAGATCCTTGGCTTCCTCATCCTCCTGACGGGCACAGCCCTCTACAATGGGCTGCACCGCCTGCTACTGAGCCGCCTGTCCAGGGGCCGGCCCCCAGCAGAGGAGGGCGAGCATGAGAGACTGCTGGGGGGCCCTCGGACTGCCATCAACGATGCCAGCTGAGCCTCCTGCTCTGCTGCCAGCTGGACGCTCCTTGTTCTCCCCGAGGCTGAGGCCACGTGGGCTGGTGAACCTCAAGTGCCCTGCCCCCTCCCCACAGAGCCCCCCCCCCCCACCCAGGGCAGCTGCTGCCACAGAAGATGACACAACACCCAGGTCCTCCTTTGTCACCGCCCCATTCAGGCCTGAGTGCAGTGCCCGACCCCCAGCAGGCTTCCCCAGCCCCTCCTGCAACACTAGAGCTAAATCATGGAGTAGAATTGCAGGAACCAACAGCCCTAGGGTTTCCTCCTAAATCATAGGCTAAATATGGTTCTCCCAAGAAGAGAGGTCACTGAGCAAATTCTAATAGAACTAAGCACCACAGTTTCTAAAACTTGTAAGATACTCCCTAACCCTGTCTGGGAATGGAGGTTTCAGCCAGGGCCTTGCCGCAAACTCAGTGTGTGCTCCCCAGCCCTGTACCTGGTCACTCCGGGCCTTGGCGTCCTGCTCTGCAGAAGGTGTCCACGGTGTGGCTTCCGTGCCTTTGGGCCCAACTGGGCCCATTCTGCAGGCCTGTGGTTTTGACCAACCTGGGGAAGGAGTGACAGCCCATTTATTGAAGATGCCCCCTGCCCACGGCGCTCCTCCCCACGCCTGCTCTGGCGTCCTTGCTCACACCGTGAAGTCCTCCCCACCTGGGAGAAGTTACAGGGGGATTTCAGGGCAGCCCTGGATAATAGCTTTTATGAACTCTTCACCTTCCATTTTAAAGATGAGCAAACTTGAGTCCCAGAGTTATAAGTTGTTTGGCAAAAGGGCTCTCCTGCCGCGGGCTCTGGCCGTGCAGCCACACGACCAGGCAGTCGGCTGGGTTGTAGACCATGTCTGGGGTTCTGCCTCACCCCCAGCAACCCGACAGACACCATGGAGAACCCTCCAAGGTGATGGGTTTACCGGGAGTCTACCGTTGAGAGTGATGCTGGTATCCCAGGCGTTATAGTGCTTAGCTTTCATTCTCTTGCTAACAGCCTGCACAGGTGGATGCAGGTGAGAAAAGTGTGGCCCAGAGAAGGTCAAGTGACTTCCTCTTGGAGCCGGTATTTCAAGCTGGGTTTGCCTGATTCCAAACCTGTGGGCCCACTTACCATAAGAGTCTCTGAGATCTTTGGGGGTACTTCCTGTGGCTGGGAGAGAGGCATCCTGTGCGTTATCCTCCCAGTAACCCCACCCTGAAGAGAGGGGGCTGGCAGCAGGGACCCCAGGTTGCTGAGCGGCCCTTTATTCCAGTGGTCCTCACTCTGTGGCAGATCACTTTCCTGGGCAGCTCAATCGTGAAACAAATACCGAATGCCTTCCTTAAAAGATCCTTGGAGAAGGGATCTCTGACAAGCAAAGCCCTCGGGCTGTGGGAATCCAGCAGGTTCTTACCGTCGGGAGAGAAAGGCCTCTCCATCCCACCAGCTCCGAGTCTCGGGGGGCCCTGACCTCCTCTGGGCCGCGGTGTGTGTCACAGGAAGAAGGAAATGGAGATCGGGGGTGGTGGGTCCAAAAAACTGGGGCCTTACAGTGTTGTTTCAGGCTTTTTATTTTTAAAAAGAAGAGGGGAGTTGGCAGTGTGGACTTTTTTAATAAGAGGGAAGGAGCACAAGGGTTAGGACATTCCTGGAGGTAACGTCTAGAACGTTGGATGGAAAAGCTGTAAAGTACCAAAGCATAGAAATCACATGTGGATTTTAGCATTGAAGGGTTGGGGGGGATTATAATGGGACTTCAGTGGTGAGAGGTGGCAGAGGATGGGGAGGGCACTTATGGTCAGGCCTGCCACCCACTCAGGCAACTTGCTTCATCTCCTGGAGCTTTGGGTCTTCACATCTCTAAAATGGGGAAGCCTGCATCTCACAGGATGGCTGTGAGTATTACCTACGATATAAATGGAAGGTGGCTGTAAATGCCAACGTACAGTGGAGCGTCCTGTAAGGCGGCACTGCCCACTAGGGTGGTCTGTCAGGCACTGAAGTCCCAGCAGAGCCATGGTGTGGAGCATCGGTTTTGCTCGGAGGGGGAGAAATGTTTTGTTAGAACATACCATTGTGGAGTAGAGTGTAAACTTCGCATCGATTATAAGATAAAACAGGATGCCTCATAAAATTTTTATGTTGACCCTAAGTACCCTTCCAGACCCTGGAGTTGTGTCCTCTCTCTCCTAGTGTCTGGGGTGCTTCGGAGGATGAGCTTGAGAGGCAATGCTGTGTCATGCTGGTAATGGGGGTGGAGGGGGAAAGAATCTCCACTCTCCTGCTGAGTCTAGAGGGTTGTGAGGAATGTCTGTAGCTGTGGCCTACTGCTCTGAGTGCAATAATGGGGCCCTGGACCCCAAATTAGAATTGACTGATAACAGACTTCTGTAAACATCAGTTCAAATACAGCGTAATTCAGACCATCTGCCCTGTAGTGAACTGACCAGTTCCTGCCCCATTCATAGTGGTCCTGGGGGACCCTGGGGCTGGGGTGTCCTCCAGGACTGCCATCCAGGTCCTGGAGTAGCCCTCAGGCTTGCTGCCCACAAGAGATTTAGGGCCATGCCAGGTGGTTCCATTTGCCTTTGCTCTGTCCAAAGGTCTCTGTACTTTAACAAGCAAACAGCACTCAAGGAGATCAGAGGACGGTAGGAGGATTGGAGCAAACAGCCATGTGGTTTAGAGGGAGCCAGAGATACGTGTCCTCAGCTCCATCTCTCCCTTCACTGGGTGGCTTTGGACAAGTGATGTTACCTCTCACCATGATCAAGTGGGATTTATTCCAGAGATGCAAGGATGTTTCCACATCTGCAAATCAGTCAGTATGATACACCACATTTACAAAATAAAGGATAAAAATCATACGATCTCATAGATGCAGAAAAAGCATTTGACAAAATTCAACATCCATTTATGATAAAAAAACTCTCAACAAAGTGGGTATAGAGGGAATGTATCTCAACATAATAAAGGCCATATATTACAAGCCCACAGCTAACATCACACTGAATGATGAAAAAAAGCTGAAAGCTTTAACTCTAAGATTGGGAATGAGACAGTTTTTCCCACTCTTGCCACTTTTATTCAACATAGTATTGGAAGCCCTAGATAAAGCAATTAGGCAAGAGAAAGAAAGGAAAGGATCCAAGTTGGAAAGGAGGAAGAAAAACTGTCACGATTTGCAAATGACATATTATATATAGAAAACCTTAAAGACACCATCAAAAAACTGTTAGAACTAAAAAACAAATTCAGTAAAGTTGCAGGATACAAAATCAATACACAAAAACCCATTGCATTTATATACACTAACAAACTATCAGAAAGGGAAATTAAGAAAACAATCCCATTTACAATTGCATCAAAAAGATAAAATACCCAGGAATAAATTTAACCAAGGAGGCGAAAGACCTGTATACTGAAAACTACAAGACATTAATGAAAGAAATTGAAGACACAAATGAAAGATATTCCACGTTCATGGATTGGAAGAATTAATATTGTTAAAATGTTCATACCATCCAAAGCAATCTACAGATTCAATGCCTTTCAGATTCAATTCTACAAAACTCCAATGGCATTCTTCACAGAAATAGAACAAAAAATCCAAAATTTGTAAGGAACCACAAAAGACCCCAAATAGCCAATGCAATCTTGAGAGAAGAACAACACTGAAGGCATCACATTCCCTGATTTCAAACTAGACTACAAAGCTATAATAATTAAAACAGTATGGTATTGGCCTAAAAACAGACACATAGATTAATGGAACAGAATAGAGAGCCCAGAAATAAACCTGCACATACATGGTCAATTAATTTATGACAAAGGAGCCAAGACTATACAATGGGGAAAAGAACCGTCTCTTTAGTAAATGGTGTTGGGAAAACTGGACCACTGTCTTACACTATACACAAAAATTAACTCAAAATGGGCTAAAGACTTGAACATAAGGCCTGAAAGCATATAACTGCTAGAGGAAAACAACAAGTTCCTTGACATAGGTCTTGACAATGTTTTTTTTTTAATCTGACAGCAAAAGCAAAGGCAACAAAAGCAAAAATAAATAAGTAGGACCACTTCAAACTAAAAAGCTTCAGCACAGCAAAGGGAGCCATCAACAAAATAAAAAAGCAACCTACTGAATGGGAGAAAACATTTGCAAATTATATATCTGATCATGGATTAATATCCAAAATATATAAAAAATGCATACAACTCAATGGTGAGAACAAATAATTTGATTTATAAATGGGCAAATGGGGACTTCCCTGGCGGTCCAGTGGTTAAGACTCTGCACTTCCATTCAGAGGGCAGGGGTTCGATCCCTGGTCAGGAAACTAAGATCCCACATGTCCTGCGGCACAGCCAAAAATAAAATAAAAATGGTCAAATGATCTGAATAGACATTGTTCCGAAGAAGACATACAGAGATGCCCAACAGGGACATGAAAAGATGCTCAACATCATTAATCAGGAAAGTGCAAATCAAAACCACAGTGAGATATCACCTCACATCTGTTAGAATGGCTATTATCAAAAAGACAAGAAATAAGTTTTGGGGAGGATGTGGAGAAAAGGGACGACTTGTGCGCTATTGGTGCGAGTAAATTAGTGCAGCCACTGTGGAAAATTGTATGGAGGTTCCCGGAAAAATTAAAAATAAAACGACCATGTGATTCAGCAATTCTACTTCTGGGTATTCAAAGGAAACAAAAACACTAAGCTGAAAAGATATATGCACCTTTGTGTTCATTGCAGCATTATTTACAATAACCAAGATTTGGAAACACCTAAGTGTTCAGCAATGGATGAACGGATAAAGAAATTGTGGTATGTATATGTATATATATATATATATATATATATATTCACAATGGAATATTATTTGGGCATAAAAAGAAAGAAATGTTGCCATCTGCAATAACATGGATGAACCTCAAGGGCATTATGCTAAGTGAAATAAGTCAGTCAGAGAAGACAATACTGTATGATCTCACTTACATGTGGAATCTTAAAAAAAAAAACAAAAAACCACCCCTCTATTTTCTACCTTTGTTTTCTACTTATTTCTAATGGAGCAAAGAAGGCACTCTAGGTCTAAAGCAGAATTAATGAGTGAAGATTTGCTATGTCTGATTAATGGGTCCTGAGGACTGGTGTAGTAGGACTTCTTGCCCTCTGTGTCACTGAAAAACAACTATCCTTCTGTGATTTGACTGCATCTCAATGGGTTCAACCAAACATTCCTTTCCCTTCCTTCCCCCCCTTCCCTTCCCCCCTCCTCTACTCTTTCTTTCTCCCTTTCTTTCTTTCTCTCTTTCTCTTTCTTTCTTATTGTGGTGAAATATACACAACATAACACTCACCGTATTGACCATTATTAAGTGCACAATTCAGTGGCATTAAGAACATTCACATTTGTTGTGCAATCATCACCCATCTCCAGAACGTTTTCATCTTCCCAAACTGAAACTCTGTACCCATTAAACAATAATTCCCCTTTCCTCCCTTCCCCCAGCCCCTAGCAACCACCATCCTACCTTTCTGTCTCTATGAATTTGACTACTCTAGGTACCTCATGTAAGTGGAATCATACAATATTGGTCCTTTTGTATCTCATTTATTTTGCTTAACATAATACCTTCAAGACTCATCCATGTTGTAATATGTATCAAAATTTACTTTCTTCATAAGGCTGAATAATATTCCATTGTATGTATATATTACATTTTATTTATCTATTCATTCACTTGGACATTTTTGACTATTGTGAATAACACTGCTATGAGCCTTAGGGTACAAATACCTGTTCAAGCCCCTGCTTTTAATTAAATATACACCCAGAAGTGGACTTGCTGGATCATATGGTAATTCTGGGTTTAATTTTTTGACCAGTTGCCATACTGTTTTCCACTGTAGCTGCACCATTTTGCGTTCCCACCAGCAGTGAACAAGGGTTCCATAAAATCACTGATTTTGTAACATATTTCCTGATTACAGTGCATGTTAACTGTAGAACATCTAGATAATGTAAAAAAACAAAAGTGTAGAATAGAAAATCCCCTTTATTCTAACTACCTAGTTCTACATTTGACCTCAATACATATTATCCCCAACAGGAAGGGAAGGGGTCATTTCCCTGTTAACGAAAATGCTGGAGAGCATGATCCAAAAATAGAGCTGAGGCCTGCCCTGCTTGACCTCATGGTGAGAGGCCCCATCCTGGCTGTCCCAGGACCCTAATCATCAATAAGGTTCATGCAGTGAAGCTGACTTCTGAGTCATGTTCATGGGCTGCTCCTGGTCTCAGGCGAGACATGGGATGGTCACATTCTCCGTGGGCCCGTCTCCTCATCTTTAAAACCCACCTCAAGATTGATAGAGCAAAACATAAAATGCGCAAGGTGATTCGTCTAGAGAAACGCGTTCTACACACGCACCAGCTACATCTTCATAATCGAGCTTTCATTTGTCGACCAGAGAGCATCGGAGGACCTGGGTCTGATCCATCAAAGATGCGGTCTTGCCCCAGGGAGCGGAGGACTGGAGCAGTTCCCGCCTCATTTCACTTTTCCAAGTCCCCATTGGCTGATTCCTACCATCGATCCGCCTCGTCCCCGCTGTCTTCTCCTATCACCGCCGCCGTTAGCCTCTCATCCTGTGCTCTCATTGGTCCTCCCCGCAATCGCTCTGCGCCAGGAGCGTTCCAGAGGCAGCCACTGGGAGTCGCTGGATTTGGTTTTTAAAAAACGCCGGCGGTGAATCCGCGGCGGAGCGGGCAATTTGAACGCCACCCAGCCGGGGCACGCGGCCGGGGCGCTGCTGGCCTTCCCCTGAACCCCAGCCTCTGCCTCCGGACCCGGAAGGCCGAGAAGGAGCCGCGGTCCGCAACCCTGAGCGCCAGCCATGGGCCCGCGCCGCCGGATCCGCAAGCCCGAAGCCCCAAGGAGGCGCCCCGCGAGCCCGGCTCCCGCCCCCCCCCGGCCGGGCCCACCCTTAGGTAACCCGCCGTGATCCCTTTCCCTCCGAGCCGGCCTCCCTGCAGCCTGTCTGTGAGGTGGGTACGGCCGGGTCCGCGTGCCCATTTCACAGACGAAAAAATCTATGCTCGCTTGCCGAGCCTGGGGTCCAGCCCAGTCTCCCGACCCCTGGTCCGCTGGCCTTCCTCTGCAGGGGGGCAAAGCGGTTCTGCCGTCCAGTATCCGTTCCGGGACGGCCCAAGGTCCAAGACCGGGGAGGGACTGGGGAAGGCAGTTCTGAGGAGAAAGGACTGGCCCAGACAGTATTCTTAATTCTACTAACGTGTATTGAGTGCTTACCACTAACTAGGCATTATGTTAAACTCTTTATATTAATTAACTCAATTTTATATTGTGGCCATTTTACAGATGGGACAACTGAAGCGCAGACAAACCTGATAATTTGAACAAGATCACCCAGCTTGTTCCCGCAGACACGGGATTTTAAAAAATCGGTGTTTGTGCTTTTTTCAAATGCAAAAGTATTGGCTGCTTTTTGTGACAATTTCAAACAACAGTTCTAATTTTAGAAGGTGCCATTCCAGGTTTTTTGGGGGTTTTTTGTTTTGTTTTGTTTTTTTCCTTCAGTGAGTGGCTGTATTGGTCCTTAACCAAAGTGCCCTAACCTAGCCGGTGCTCTCACCTTGTTCCCTTCCAGAGGTAGCATGCCTGGAAAGAAGGCTGGTCTGTGGTCCTTAGTTTCTGTGCTGTGGTCTGGTGGATGGGATACCCACAAACAAGAACTGTGGCAGCAACCGCTTTACTTGTCTTCTGCTCCATAGCTAAGAGCAGGGCGAAGAAAGTATTATTGGTTATTTATAGATGTTGCTGTTGTGAATGGGTTGTTTTTTATTTTTCTTTCCTTAACATAAATAACCTTTGCATCTAGCTAACTTGCTGAATTCTCTTGTTAATCCTAATAGCCTTTCAGCTGCTTTAATTGAAATTTTTAAGTGGACCATTATACTGTTTGCAGATAATGACTTTTGAGTCTTCTTTTCATTTTTATACATTTTATTTCTTATTTTATTGTTAGTGAGGCCCTGAGACTAGTGTTGAAATAAGAGCAATGTTTTGGTCATCTTTGTCTCATTTGTAATTTTAACAGGAATATTGTTACGTATGATGTTCACTATTGCTTCCGGATGTAGAAGCATCCTTACAGCTCCAGTCCCCTGATTCACTCTCAGCTCAGGATGACCTTGCCTCATGCTTCATTGAGGAAAGAGAAGCCTCCAGACTGGATTCCCCTTTATCTTCTCACAACAGAGAACCTAGGTGACCCCTTTCCATCAAAAGCCACTCCTCCTCCTACATGAGCTCTTGGTCATATTCTTCTGTCGCCATCCCAGGGGCTTTCTGTCATCCTTACCACCTGCACTTGGAAGTAAATTCATACTCCTTACATTGGCATTTGGCAAATGTGCTCTGCTATTTCTGTTCTAAAGAAAAGGGCACCCCACATCCCCGGCTCCCTCATACTCCCTGTTTCTCACTTCTGCCCTTCACAGCTACCCTTTTTATTTTATTATTATTTTTTAATTTATTTATTTAATTAATTAATTTATTTTTGGCTGTGTTGGGTCTTCCCCGCTGCATGCGTGCTCTCTCTAGTCGCGGAGAGCGGGGGCTACTCCTCGTTGCAGTGCGTGGGCTTCTCATCACAGCGGCCTCTCCCGTTGCAGAGCTTGGGCTCCAGGCACGCGGGCCTCGGTAGTTGTGGTTCGCGGACTCTAGAGCGCAGGCTCAGTAGTTGTGGCGCATGGGCTCCGTTGCTCCACGGCGTGTAGGAACCTCCCAGACCAGGGCCCGAACCCCTGTCCCCTGCATTGGCAGGCGGACTCCCAACCACTGCACCACCAGGGAAGCCCCACAGCTACCCTTTTTAAAACAGCCGGACTTAAGTCTACCCACGTGTCTGTTTCCCCTCTGCCCAGACACCCTTCAACCCGTTCCAATCTGACTCCCCACAACCACTACCCTTACTTCCAGTACCCTTGAACTGCTGTTGTGAAGGTCATCAGCTACTTTCATGTTGCCAACTTTATTAGACATGCCTGTGTCCTTCTCTTATCCTCTCAGAAGCATTCAACACAGTGGGTCATTTCTTCTTCGAAACACTCCACCCCCCTGGCTCCGTGATACACACGCTCTGCAGTTTCTGCTCAGTGGTTTTTACTGCCTGTGCCACCTCTCTTCAGCATGTTGATGTTGGACTTCCATGGTCTACTTTTCCTTTCTTTCCCTTCCCCAGGTGGGCTCATCCCTCCCCGTGGCTCCAGTACCATTCATACACTGACAGCTCTCACATTTATAGCTCCAGCCCACATCTCTCCTCTGACCCCACACACCTACATCCAACGGCCCTTCTACTCGAAGACTCTGGGGTATGTCACACTAAACACATCTAAAAGCACACTTTTGGTTACTCCCCTCCTGCCGCTTCATCCCCGGTTTCCCCCATTTCAGGAGATGGCATAGCCACTCACAGGATTGTTTAAGCCAGAAACCCGGGAGAGATTTTTCATCTTGCCCCCATGTCCATCCAATCCAAATGTAAGCTCAGGCACGTCCACCTCCACGTCGCATCCTAACCATGCCACTCGTTGCCTTCTCCACTCCCACCAGCCTAGTCCAAGCCCCCAGCACCCTAACCTGGCTACGACTTCCCCTCCACTCTTGTCCCTTTTCGGTTCTTTCCTTACACAGCAACTGGAATGATCTTTAAATGTAAGTGGATCATCTCTCCGTCCTGCTTAAAGCTCTTCCGTGGCTTCCCATTACCTTAGGATTAAATCCCGACTCCTTATGTCGGATTTTAAGACCCAACTATTGAATGTTTAATCCCAGTTCTTTCCCATGATCCCTCTAATTGGTTACTTTTCACAAGCACTTGTTCCTGAGTCATAGACTTCACATCTTCCCTTACCCCTCGGAGGTTATTATGTGTATTTTTCTTTCTCTCTTTTCTGTAATAACTCAAGTCCCTCTGGTATTGGTTATTTTGTTTGCTGAGTTTGGTCCCTTCCTTTCATGGTGTTGGCCTTTTTACATTGCTTGGTGATCTTTAGTTGTGTTCATCTTTCCATTCCGTGACTGCCATGTCTGATTATTAAAGGCTGCTTCCGGCGACTGGATTGGGGACTGGTGGTGAGGAGGGAGGCAGGTGCCAGTAGCTCATCTCCTGGGTGTAGGGCCTCCCTCTTTCTAAAAAGTCCCCTGTTTCTTTGGCCCCTGGGATAAAGTCTCCACTGCCAGCACATCTCTGCATTGCCCCTCTGTCCCCATTTGCTCTCGGCAGCTTGTCTAACACTTGGCAAATAGTTCACCATATTAAATCCCTTCTATGCAACTACTTGGTGTGGATTGTCTCTTCTTGGCTAGACCATGAATAACATTTCTTCAAAATGTTAGTTTTCGTGGGGGTTTTTTTTTCTTTTTTTTATTTGTTCAACTTCTCAGAGGTTCATTTGTTTTTATTGGTCCTTGGTTTAATTTATGGAGCCAGCTGTACTGTTTTTGTTTTACACTCTTTTTCATTAAGTTAGTTTATTATCTTTAATATTTCTTTTACTCTACCCTCTTTTGATTTACTTTAATAATTCTCTTCCTAATGCGTGAGTTGAACACTTAGCGGAATTATCTTTTAATGTTCTTGTTTTCTCGTAGATAGATCTTGAGGCTGTACATTTTCCTTTAGGACTATTTGGTTATATCGCTTAAGTTTTAAGGTGTAGACTTTTTCTTTTTATTCATTTCTAAATAGTCTAATTTCAGTGAATTGTCCTCTTTAACAAGAGAGTTAGAAGAATTTTTATTTTTTATATTCTTGTGTTTTTAATTTCTGATCAGAGTTTGACTTTTTTGATTTCTACTTTTAGGAATGATTTTAAGATTTTTTTGTCTTTTTTTGTTGTTGTTGAAACTAGGCTTTGAGCCAAAGGCTCTGACTTCATAGCCCAAAGGCCCGACACTGGCACTGAGTTATGCCACTTCTGAGCTCCCACCTTGGCCGCTAACGTGCTCTGGCCAACTGTCTTAACCTCTCTGGGCCTCAGGATAACAGAGACAAGGGAATTGTACTAGATAATCTCTCAGATTCCTTCCAGCTCTTAAAAAATACCTAAAAATTGGACTTCCCTGGTGGTCCAGTGGTTAAGACTCCGTGCTTCCAGTGCAGGGGGCGCCTGTTCGATCCCTGGTTGGGGAACTAAGATCCCACGTGCTGCGCGGCGGGGCCAAAAAAACCCTAAAAACAAAATTGGAAACTGGGTTTCCAATCCAGGTGGGAAAGACAGAGGAGATGCACAGAGTACTGTGGGCCCAGAGGAGGGAGGTGACCCATTGGTTTGGAAGGGATTGGGAGTCAGGAAAGGCTGCATGGAAGAGTCGGCATTTAAAATAAGACCCTCAGAGGATCATCACTGAGGGTCAATAGGACCCTCAAAGGATCACTTATTCATTCATTTAACAAAAATTTATTTAGCACCAACCACTGTTCTCCAGTTGCTGAAGATAACCGCAATGACTACAATAGACAAAAAGCCCTGCTTTTGGGGAGCCTGTTATATACAGTCTACGATTTGGTAGTTTGACAGCCAGGTTGCAATGCACCACCCGTCTTCCACTGCATTTTGCTCCATGACCCAACTCTTTTGCTCAGGCGCTCCCTCCCGTCCACTTGCTCGCCGCAGATACCGGGTTCTGAAGGAGATCCGAACTCTTCAGAAGAGCACAAACCTGTTGTTAAGGAAGACCCCCTTCTGCCGCCTGGTGAGCTCCAGGGAGCTTCCCGCCAACCCCCATGCCGCCTCCTTTCTTTAAATTTCCCAGGTATTGGGCCCCCATCGCCTCTTGCCCAAATGGCAAGGGACCTCTTCCCTAGCCTGGTCGGGGACTCTTCATCTTCTGAAAACATGAGCCCACAAAGGGCACCTTCTAATTCTTTATGGAATTAATTTCTAACCCCTACCACCTTCGAACTGTGTTCTTTGATTACGTACAAGGAACTCTGTCATCCAACCACCCTTTCATCCCTTGTCTTGCCCTGAGAGATTGTCTCCTCCTCTCCCCACCACCAATGAGGAGAGACGGGCCAATCTCTAAGCTCCCTGGAGTTGACACCAGCTACTAGTTAGGTTCTATGATTAAGGGCCAGGAAGGAATAACGGAAATGAAGATTCATGGAGACTCACGGAGAGAGTCTGTCTTCTCTTGAACCTCCTTTTACTCTCTACTCCTCCCCACTCCCCTTCTCCCTTGCTCCCCATCCCCACTCCTTCGCAGGCAAGAGAAATATGTGCTGTATTCACTCGTGGTGTGGACTTCAATTGGCAAGCCCAGGCCCTGTTGGCCCTACAAGAGGTAAGATGGGGGCCAAGGTCCAGTTGGGTGAGGGGTGAGTATGGGAGAAAGGCAAGGCTACATCTCACCTCCTTGAAAAGAACAAGGAACACCCAGGGTTTGGAGGCTAGGTTCTCATTTGGTGGTAGTGGAATTCCCAGGCAAAGTTCAATCTCATTCTGTGAATAATCCTTCCCCGCAGTCCTTTGAGCCCTTAGAGACTGAGGTTAGCAGGTCTCTCAGCAGAAAGCAGCCCATGCCCCCTCGTCTGTGTCAGTCTTTCTGCTTTTCTTTCTGTCCGCAGGCAGCAGAAGCGTTTCTAGTTCACCTCTTTGAGGATGCCTATCTCCTCTCCTTGCATGCCGGCCGTGTCACTCTCTTCCCGAAGGATGTGCAGCTGGCCAGGAGGATCCGAGGCATTCAGGAGGGGCTCGGCTGAGCTCCTGCCGCCCGTGACGGTAAGCTTTTCCTGCTCACCAGAAAGTGAGTGCGCCGTGGGGGAACACCTAGCTTCTCATCACTGTGGTGGGAGTTTCTGCGGAGGAATGTTCCTTCTCCGTCCTTAAGTCCTTTGCTGCCTCGCCTTCCCTTTGTTCTCCAGGAAAGGTTTGACCTAGTTTTGACTTGAATGCTTGGGATTCTGTGGCTCATGCCCTTTAAGTAATGACCAGACAACCTGAATCTCTGACAGAGTGAATCCTCTCCATTTTACAAGGACCAGATGACCTCATTTTGATTAAAACAAAGTTCTTAGTTTTGAAAATGCCTTGTTAGTCATTGTGATTCCTGTATTTCAGGGATGATACCAGGGACTCTGCCCGTAACTAGGACCAGATCACGGAGTACAAGGTGGTGCCTGGACTTGCTGTCTCTGAGCAGAGCGTGTGTGTTGCTTTTGTAATTAGGTTTTTTTAAGAAGGAGAAGACTGCATGGCTTTCCTCTGTAACAGAGGTGATACATGACAGAATCAACACATTCCAAAAGTCCTGACAATAATTTTCAGATGAAGAGACTCCAAGTTTGACTTCACTTTGCAAATTATTCACACACCTGATGATTTGGAAGACATCAGATTTTCTAGGTTGTGAGAGCAAAGGATATTTACTGATTATTTTAGATCTTTCTGTACCATTTAAATTTTTTTACCATATGTATATTTACTCTTATTTAAAGCATAAGGGAAAAAATAAGAGAAGACCACTTCAGCCGGTTGCATGGAAGAGGCTGGTGCATCCAGCCTGCAAATCTCTGTCCTTCAGTTTGACGTCATGATCAGTGGCTGCAGCAAGCCCCTGTGTGGACTGTGCCTGTCAACAGACCGCACAGCTTTTCAAAAACTCACTTGGGATGGAAACAGGAAATCGTTAAGGTTTGATGGCTCCTGGCTCCTTCTGGTAAACTCCTATCAAAATCATTCAGAAATTCTAGCTTGTAGAATTTATTTTATTCTTATTTGCAAGTCATAGGCGATGTATCGTAATTTATACTGCAGAATTCTTCATTCCAGGACTTTTAAGAGCCTTTTCAATGTTTTTACAGGTATTTTTTATAACTCCCTTGGGGAGAGATAATAAAAATAATTCTTTAATGAGAAAAAGTTGAAGCGAAGTCACTATTGTACAGAGATTATACTGTGTCCTTTGTGTGTTAGCGTTAAGTTCTTCATTTGGACACTTGGCCAACAGCCACCATTTAAACAAGAGACTTCAGGGATGTGTTTTTGTCTCCAGTGGAGTAGAGCGTGAGCAGATAAAAACCTTGCCCATCTCTTGTAACTGAAAGCAGCTTAAGAGATCTCCAGAGAAATGGGAAGTGCCACCCGAAGACTCTTAGATATTGTGCGTAGTGAAAATGATTAGTGAGGGCGGACACTAATAATGATGTGTCAGCCAACTGAACTGCAAGACAAACTAAAGGGAAAAGGACCAAGTTCTGTTGTGTGATAGATTTTAACCCTTTGGAAAAACCGTTTCCTGTTCGACATCAACTCATTTTTATGTAGACATTGGAATAAAGCTTACCTACCTATGACTATATTTAAAATTCTTGTCAGTATGTTATTAATCAGAAGATTATACTCTTCCTCTAGTTTTCTTTAAACTGACACTTGTCTGCTCTCTTAAAATTGTACTAACCAGGACCCCACTGTAACACATGGTCACATGTCACATGCAAATGCCAGGCAGGATGTATGCTCAGCACCACAGAGTATTTATACAGTAACGTGAGAATAAGTAACTTACACCATGATAATGTTATAGGATATCATTACAATTTACTGTAAACTTTGAGCACTTACACTGCTGATGTTGTTGGAGTTTTGTTTTTGTTTTTCTCTACTTTCTGGGTGATTTCACCAACATTATGTTCTAACCTTTCCATTAAGTTTTTATTTCTGCTTTCACATTTTTTAATATCCAAGAACTCTCTTATTTTTTGAATGTTTCTTTTTTATAGCATCCCAATCAGTATTTACTCAAAAAAAACAAAAAACCAATCTAGATATTTCAAGCCAAGCGGAATTTAATGGAAGGGATTGGTTAAATGATGTCAAGAGGGCCGGAAGAGCTAAAGGGAAGAGAGGACGCTACTCCAGGATCAGGAAGCTTCCAATGCTCAAAGCCCACGCTCACTGCTGCTCGGCTGGAAGCAGGGCCCCCGCCATTACTGCGTTAGAACCACACCGATGCTACCGAGCAGGAATAAGGAGCCCCCGCTCCAGCCGATGCTGCTGCAGCCACCACTGACACCGAGGAAGCTCCTGTCATCCACCGCTGCTTCTGCTGCCAAAGGCACTACCAGAACAACAGAGAAATGTCTCAACTCCCACCTGCCAGGCCCCACCAGCATTTTCCATTGGCAGAACCTAGCCAGAGCAGCTGCAAGGGAGCCTGAGAACCCAACTGTTGCCTTCTAACCCCCTTGTGTCAGGGACGAGACCTTGAAAGGGTGAGAATGGAGCTTTGAGGGCCAATAGACACGATCTGCAGGACGTGTGCTCTCAGCACGCAATCCCAATCTTGTTTCATGGATGCAATACCATTTTCAGGATATTGATCATAATTTTGCTACTGGTTTTTGAATTCTTTCTGCTGCATCATCCTGTTTCCTCTAAGTTGTTTTTGTTTTTCCTGTTAGTTCTAGTTTCCCTTTCACTTATAAGGTTTTCCTTTAATGTTTAACAATCTTTACGTTTAAAAGTGGGAGACAGAAAAGCTAATAGGTAGTTCTGAGCATGTTGGTGGGGCTTGTTGACTTGGAGCTTTACTGTAGAATGGTCAGGTGGGTATTTTCTTGGGGACACCCTGCTCTCTTAGGCCAGCCAGATCCCCAGGGGAGGGTCATCCAACCCTTACCACTTGGACAGCAAAGGCCCAGCTGGTTCTAGGAGCTGAGTGGCAGAGTGCTGAGGATATCCATATGCAAAGTTCACCGTGCATAAGCTTCCTTAATCTCCCTGGCTTTGGCCTCCTGAAGCCCAGAGACTCGATTTTCTCTTCTCTTGAGAATAAGCCTCCAAGCTTCTCCTGGGATGGGGGAAAGAGAGTCACCAGTGATTAAGTGGTAGGAGAGGAACATTTAGGGACTTGTTTCCTAAGCAGCATCTAACCAGTCATCTATTTTAGCCAACCCTCCCTCACACCCAGTTGCAGAAGTAATTGATGCTCTTTTGTTCCTGAGCCTTATAAAGATTTTGCCTTGTAGCTTGTGATGGTTCTTAACTTCCCCCACTGCTAGTTTAGGATTCCACTCTCTTGGGTCTGTGGAGTCAGTTTCTACTCATCCATCTGCTTTCTAAGTTTCAGGATTTTTGTTACTGTTTTTTCCTGTCCTGTCTTCCCCATCCTTATGAATTTATGTTGAGCTTCCTATCCTCTATAGGATTGTAGATTGGCAGTTATTTTCTCTCTTTACATGAGAAAGCTGTTCCACTATTTTCTGGGTTCTGTTCTTGCTGTTGAGAAGTCAGCTCTCAGTCCAACAGATGCTCCTTGGAAGCTAATGTTATCTCTGACTTTCTCTTCTTAGAAGATTTTTCTTTGTTTTTGGTGTTCTGCAATGTCATTCTGATGTGTCTAAGTGTGCATTTCTTTTTATTTGTCTTGCTTGGCATTCATAGGGCTTCTTGGATATGGATTGATGTCTTTTTATCAATTTTGGAAAATTCTCTCCTCAGACACTGCCCCTTTGCATTCTCTCTCCCCTCGTTCTGGGACGCCAATTATCTGTTTGCTGGGCCTTCTTCTCACAGTATCCTTAATGTTTCTTCCCCTCTTCTATTTTCCATCTTTTCTCTATCGGTGCTGCGTATCTTCTTTCTTCTGTTCTACCCTGTAATTAATTGATTTTCTTTCAGCTATGTCTAATCTAGTTTTAAACCAGACCATTTTCTTCATTTCAGTTATTGTATTTTTAGTTCTAGAATTTTTGATTCTTTTCAAAATTGTCCTGTCACTTTTTTTTTTTTTGCAGTACGCACGCCTCTCACGCCTCTTCTTTCTTCTGTTCTACCCTGTAATTAATTGATTTTCTTTCAGCTATGTCTAATCTAGTTTTAAACCAGACCATTTTCTTCATTTCAGTTATTGTATTTTTAGTTCTAGAATTTTTGATTCTTTTCAAAATTGTCCTGTCACTTTTTTTTTTTTTGCAGTACGCACGCCTCTCACTGTTGTGGCCTCTCCCATTGCGGAGCACAGGCTCCGGACACGCAGGCTCAGCGGCCATGGCTCACGGGCCCAGCCGCTCCGCGGCATGTGGGATCCTCCCGGACCGGGGCACGAACCCGTGTCCCCTGCATCAGCAGGCGGACTCCCAACTACTGCGCCACCAGGGAAGCCCTGTCCTGTCACTTTTTATAGTTTCTAGTTCCCTGCTTAAGATGTCAAGCTTGGCTTTTATATCCTTTAATGTAGTAAGTAAGCATAGTTGCTTTACAGACTGTGTGTGATAACTTTCATATTTAGACTCCCTCTGGATCTGTTTCTATTTGTGGTTTCTGTTGATTCTCACTCATGTTTTTTTCTCTTTGGTGTTGATTACATTTGATAGTATGCCCGACACATCTATATGAGGAAATAATTTGAGGCCTAGAATGGTACCTTCCTCTAGAGAGGACTGGCATTTTCTCTGCCATGTACTTGGAGGCACTAAACATTCAGAACCACCTTAATTCAGTTTTAGAGCTTGAGATTTTCTGAGCCACCCAGATGTTTCAAAGCCAAGGTACAGTGTCAGGTTGGAATTGTTTCTCATTCACTTTATTCCTGAGGTACAACCTGCCCTCCAAGGTCAGCTTATCATGCTTACCTTGGCAGGCCTGCACTTCAACCTTTGTCTCCCTAACCCCACAATGTTACCAAAAGCATACCTCATCCCTCAGCTACTTTTTTAGGACTGGCAAACATCCCCATGAGAAAGTGTTAGGCCTAATCTGTTAAACTCATCTCTAGATTTCTGTCCTCTCTTTGATCTTGGATCAATAATTACTAATAAGTAGTCACTATCTTGTTAGCAGTTTAACACTTTTAAGGAAGAAAAAATATAGTTGTCCAACTTTTTTTAGTTGTCTTCAGTAGGAGAATGGTTCAAATGACTACTGGCATAAAGACAGATAGACCAATGGAATAGAATAGAATAGAATAGAATAGAACAGAATAGAATAGGAAGCCTAGAAATAAACCCTCGCATATATGGTCAAATGATTTTTGACAAGGGTGCCAAGGCCATTCAATGGGGAAAAGACAGTCTTTTCAACAAATGTTTCTGGGAAAACCAGATATCCCCATGCAAAAGAATGAAGTTGGAACCTTACCTAATACAATATAGAAAAATCAACTCAAAATGGACCAAAAGCCTAAATGTAAGAATGACAATTATAAAACTCTTAGAAGAAAACATAAGGCAAATACTTCACAACATTGGATTTGGCAACGATTTCTTGGATGCGACACCAAAAGCACAGGCAATAAAAGAAAAAATAGACAAGTTTGAGTTCATGAAAATTAAGAATTTCTGTGCATCAAAGGACACTATCCACAGAGTGAAAAGGCAGAATGAGACAAATATTTGTGACATATATAATGAGGAATATATGATATATGATAATGTATACATAACATATAATGATGTATAATGAGATAATGAGACAAATGTCACAGAATGAGAAAAATTTGCATATCATATCTGTTAAGGGATTAATATCAGAATATATAGAGAACTAAAAACAACAAAAACTTGATTCAAAAATGAGCAAAGGGGGCTTCCCTGGTGGCACAGTGGTTAAGAATCCGCCTGCCAATGCAGGGGACATTGGTTCGAGCCCTGGTCCGGGAAGATCCCACATGCCGCGGAGCAACTAAGCCCGTGTGCCACGACTACTTGACCTGCTCTCTAGAGCCCACAAGCCACAACTATTGAAGCCCGTGCGCCTAGAGCCCGTTTTCCGCAACAAGAGAGGCCACCGCAATGAGAAGCCCGCGCATCGCAACGAAGAGCAGCCCCCGCTCTCTGCAACTAGAGAAAGCCCGCGGGCAGCTGCAAAGACCCAACGCAGCCAAAAATAAATAAATAAATCTATTTTTTTAAAATGAGCAAAGGACTTGAATAGAGGAATATGTTGCAACAAGAATGTTAGTTTTGTAACTCTAAACATTCAATAACATTTTTTTCAAATTTTGTAATATTGTATCTTCCCAATGGGAAAAAAAAATGAGACTCATTCCTGAATGTTTATGTTTAAATCCCAGTTGATAATAGCTATTTTCATTATTGGCTAAACTGTCTGATGAGAACGTACAGTTAGTTCCAAATCCCCAGCTTGTAGAGGATTCCAAGAAATGGCACCCAGAGAGTATCAAATGCAGCTTGATCCAGGAGAGAAAGGAGACTTGCGTTTCAGAGTCTCTAAGTGAGCTGAAGAGAACTGGCAAGGTGCGTCTCTCTGGGCGTTTGCTAAGTTCTGGATGGTCCCCACTCCACCCCAGCCAACCGAGTCGGTGTGGACACCCTCTCTGCTCTGACCATCAACTTGCACGGAACAGGGTCTTCATAGTAGATGGCAGAAGGCCAGATACCAGATGCCAGCGAAGGTTGTGGAGAGAAAGAGAACTGTCATTCTGTCCAAAAAATATGAAACCATCCCTTTGCCTGACAAGTGTCTCTCCAAGCCTCTTCAGTGTTAGATTTCCTTGGTTTACCAGTGCGCACACAGGGTCAAAGCTCACTCTACTCCCTTTTATCAGATCACACTCAGACACCCAGAGAACTGAAACCCTAACTCTGCTGTTAATAATAGCATGACTCACCTGCAACTTTTCCACAGAAACAGCAGCAAAGAACAGGAGGCAGCCAACATCAGATTAGACCCAGATCCCACCACAAGGCGCAAGAGACAGCGTAGTTAGTACATGAGAAAAAATTAGTTTCTTTCAAGCACTTTCGTGGAATCAGACTCGTAGGTTTGGGAATAACGGTAATAACCAGCCAGTGTATACACACACTTATGCCTGAATCTCCTCTCTAACAACGTCCTCCCCACACCTCCCTGCAAAGCAGCCGGCTGTTCTCTCCTTGGACTCCTCTACTGACGGGGAGCTCATTACTTCCCTAGGCAGCCTATTCCATACCCTGATACTCTGACTCCAGAAGAATCAGTAATTTCCTCCTACTATTTCCAGTTCCCCTTCTTGGGGCCCATATAGGTCATACCTCACTCCTCCCCAACATGACAGGCTTTCCTGCAATAAGCCAGTCCAGTGACAGCTCCAAAGTCACCACTGGACTGACTGTCATGACTATTAGATCAGAGACTCCGGCTCCTTGGCTTGGAGGTTATTAAAATTTGGTTTTGCCATTCAAATCAAGGAGGAAAGGGAAGGTTCCAGGCCCAGACAAAGGCCCTCTCAGAGCACCTCCCCCTCCCCTAGGGGAGCCTCTTGCCCCCAGGCCTTTGTTGCTCACTCTCAGGTCTCCTGGGGGAGAAGGTAGGACAGGGGCATCGTAGGGGTGGAGGGGGCTGGCTTCCCAGGACCACCCTGGGCTTCCTGATTCTCTAAGGAGTGTTACATGCACCCATCTGTTCACAATCTATGTCTAAAGGCAGGCTGCTTACAGTCTCGAGGAAGAGGCATGGGCCAGCCGAGAGGCGGTGTCTTCATTTCCTGCACTGCTGTGTCTTCAGCTTGTCTCTGACCCTCCCGTGCTGGGCACCACAAGGCTCTGGCCACCATCAGAACTCTCCCCCTGCCTGATGTCCTCCTTTCTCCCCTGCAACTGAACCAGTATTTTTTACAAAATTTTAAAAAGTTGAGTAGATAAATGTACTCTGTAAACTACAAACTCGGTAGACTGAGTATAGAAAAACAATTCAACTAAAACTTACCAGGCACGTTACTATATGAACGACAGCGAGGAGATGGCCTGGTAGTTAGGTGTGGTGATTAGAAGGCCGTACGTGCTAACCGATGGTCACTGGGACCAAGATCATGGCACACCAAATCCAAGGTCACCAACCCCTGAAGCTGTGTTGGGGGGAAGTGGAGCAGCTATGATGACAGGTCTGCACACTCAGCCCGAGGGATTAGCAGTAACCAGGCGCCTCTCGTCCTCTCCTGGAGCCTAGAGAGATCAGGATAGGACAGTCCTGCAATACCACTCAAAAGATTTCCAGGGCTTCCCTGGTGGCGCAGTGGTTGAGAGTCCGCCTGCCGATGCAGGGGACACGGGTTCGTGCCCCGGTCCAGGAGGATCCCACATGCCGCGGAGCGGCTGGGCCCGTGAGCCGTGGCCGCTGAGCCTGCGCGTCCGGAGCCTGTGCTCTGCAACGGGAGAGGCCACAACAGTGAGAGGCCCACGTACCGCAAAAAATATATATATATTTCCGGGGGCTCGCATAGGCCTAGGGCCCCACGGGGCTCTCTCCCTGGGGTCCCTCCCAGCCTCCCCCTTCCACAGCCAAGGAAATGGAAACCCAGAGAGGTTGAGTGAATTCTTGAGCAAAGAAGCTCCCCTGACTGAGGTCGAGGGGACTTTGCAGGCATGAGGTGGAGGATGGTTCTTAGTCCTGCCGCAGAGAGGGGGACGGACAACCAGCCAAGGAGACCACCATGGGGAGAGAAGGGACAAAGAAAAGAGACACAGCATTAGACTGTGACAGCAGTCAGCTGAGTCACCCCCAGGATCCCAAGGGACCCCAGGATCTCTGTTCTCCCCAAACCCATTCCTACAAAAAGCAGAGTCCAGCTCCTCTGGGGCCCCAGGAAACTCTCCAGCCCTCACCTTTCCGTCAGGAGAGAAAAGGTGGGAGCCCTAGTGACCACCAGGGCCAAGTACGACAGACGTGGCAGGACGTCAGGGACACTTCCTGTCCCCCTCCCTCCCTGCTGCCACTGCCCCCACTGGTACAGGATTCTGACTTTGGAGACCCCTCTAAAATATCCCCTTGGCCCTTGTTATGGGCTGAATCGTGTCCTCCGCGAATTCCTTTGCTGAAGTCCTAACGCCCAGTACCTCAGAATGTGCCTGTACTTGGAAACAGAGTCTTTGGAGAAGTAATTAGGGTAGAGCAAGGTCATTAGGGTGGGTCCCAATCCAGTGTGACTGGTCTCCTTATAAGAAGAGGAAATTTGGACACAGGTGTGTATTGAGGGAAGACCGTGTGGAGAAACAGGGAGAAGATGGCCATCTACCAGCCGCGGAGAGAGACCTCAGAAGAAACAGCCCCACTGGCACCTTGAACTTGGACTTCCAGCCTCCAGAACTATGAGAAAATAAGTGTCTGTTGTTTAAGCCCCTCCCCCCCCACCCCCCGCGTGGTACTTTGTATGTCTGCGAACGAACCCTTGTCTGTCACCCAGATCTCACCGTTACTGCGGCATCCACAAGAGGACAGGCTGTGTGACGGTGGAAGTGGACACTGGGCCCATCACAGAGAGCGGGTGTGGTGGTGTGGGGAGAGGAGGTGAAACGTCACCCTGGTAGACACAGGGCGTGGGCTGTTCAGGGCAGCAGGGCTCGGGTCTGTGCAAGTGAACATGCCCAGCAGAAGAGACCGGTCCCTATGTGCTTGGGAGGGAGTCCCAGACTCACTTGGCCTTTTCCACCGGCACCCCGGGGCAGGGGATGTTGAGTCAGAAGGAGAACTGTAGAACTCACGGTGGAAAGAGAGCTCTGCAGGCCCCAGGCTCACCTCTAACCTCCAGTGGGGCAAGAACCACAGGCCACAGGCCCAGGGAGAAACCTGAAGGAAAAGAAACCCGATTAGATCATAACATCTGTGCAGGTATTTAAATTAGGAAACAACTGTTAAAAGAGAGATGGAACACATTGGTAAAGAACCTTCCTGTTCCAGAGGCTTTCACGTGGCTGAGACTCACCTGTCCTTCCTGACAACTCTGAGGGGACTGTTGGGACCTCACCTTCCACACGAGGTAGTGAAACAGAGAGTCGCAAGGAATCTGGGCCTGGCATGGGCAGCCCCATGTCTGAAGCCCAACTCTGACTGTGGCTCTGTAACCCGGGCAAGCTGCTCATCCCCCGTCAGCCCCGTTGCGGGCTCTGGCAGCGCCTGCCTCCCCATAAGCGGAAGCAGCTGTTATCACGGTTCCATAGCAGTGCCTTCAGGGGCTGAGCATCCATGTGGCAGAAGCTTGAACACAGTCTTCGGGCCAAATTCCAGGCTTGGACAGCCTGGTACCCAGCAAGGAGTACGGCCACATAAACCAGCTGTCGGCCCTCAAATCGCCTTCACAGGAGCCCTATTTCAGGACTGTTGCATGACGAGGGCTCAGAGGGCAGCGGGCTCAGGCGCTAGGACTTGGTGGGGGGCTTAAGTGGTCTAAGCAATTCTGAAAGGTTGTCATTAGCTATGGAATAAAATTGGTCACCCTCAGTTCCCAAGCAGAGGGACTGACGTACCATAACATCTCGAATTTATTTGGTGTCTTTCTGCCAAGGAGATCAAAGCACTTGAAAATAATTTCCTCTAAACTTTTCCGAGCAAGAAGCCAGTGGGGGAAAAGCACATTTCACCTATGAGCTCCGCTTGACATCAGTCAGTCTCTGAGACTTTATAATTCTGTATGATCTAGCAAAAGGCTTTTGCACCTATCCTCAGTGGCACTCTGGGAAGTAAACTGACAGGTGGGGTTGACCCCATTTTACAGATGGGTAAATGGGAGCCCCGGGAGCCTGAGTCCCTTTCCCAACTGAGGACTTTCCCATCATGCACTGCTGCACATTGGTACCTCCATGCATTGTCATGTTTGCTATTTTCTCCTTCCCAGGGCTCCCCCAAATTCCTCCTATGTTCTCAATCCCTTCCCCTCTCTCTTTGTCCCAGGACTCACCTTCTTCGACCCTTCTACACCTCTATCTCCCGTGCAGAGCTTCATATGGCTTTGTACCTGCAGCTGGAAAAACCTTCCCCCGTACCCTGCTGCCCCTCCTCTTAGCCATCCCAGCTCTGGCCCTTCCTCTCCCTGGCAAGTTTCCCCTGACCAACAACCGTGGTTGCTTCTGTTTTTCACCACATACTCCTGAGCCCGCAGGCAGCCTTTCACCTTCACCCCTTACATGGCAACTGCTCACCAGGCACTGTTCTCAATACCCTGAATAATAATAACCGCCATACATTGAGGGTCTGCTGCTGCAGGTGCTGTGCCATCCACCCTTAAATGACCTTGAGAGATGGGCACTGTTAGCTCAGGTTACAGACACGGCAACAGAGGCTCACAGCATCTGGTTCAAGTTTATAGCAGCCTGATTCTAAAGCCAGTGCCTCTCCTGCTTCTCCACAATCCCTCTTGCTGTGCTGCTTTACGTACCTGGTGCAGGGCAGGCCCTCATCACCCACCCAACCCCCCAGCAGCTCCCCTTCTTCTGCCCTCCTGGCCATGAGTTTCCCAAGGTCCTTCCTCTGTCCCTCTGCATGGCATTCCTGCACTCTCCCCAGGCTTCAGTTGGGACTTCTCTCCAGATGGCCCCCAAATCCACCCTCTGGCTGCAGCCTCCTCCGGATTTGGGTTCTATATCTCCAAATCCCCTTGGCTGCCCAACATCCTGGGGGCTTGCAACAGAAGTTTCTAAAGCCAGACTCCACAAAGCAACCTCCATCTTGCAGGGGCTGGGCTTCTGCCCACCATGCTCCAATTCTCAGTCACCTTGGGCTTTTCTGTAAGCCTGGGCTTTCCACCTCCCAGCCAGTCACCAACACACGATTCTTTCTCCCTGGTCCTCTCAAACTCATTGCTTCCTTCCTCACCTCATCTCCTTACAGCTGATCTACTGCCACCTTCCCGCTGGCCTTTCCTGTCGCTGTAAGACCCCAACCCTGGACCCCTCAAGTCTCCTGCACGTGCCCTGGGATGGGCCTTCCTTGGGGTGGAGGGTCATAAGGACTCCACTCCTCAGTCCTGACCTCCTGAAATAACTCCCCTTCCACAACCTGGACACCAAACCCAGTGATGCCCCACTGAATCCCTCGGCAGAGGAGGCACAGGGTTCAAAGTCAGACAGACCTCAGCCTGAAACCTAGCTCTCCCACTCACTTGCGCTGTGACCGTTAGGTTGGTAACTTAACCTCTCTGAGCTTCAATTCTCTCATCTGAAATTTAATCAAGTTGTTGGAAAGATTAAATGGGGTTCTGTTTGTAAAGCACTCAGCATACCCCTGGCACCTTACTCGACAAGTGGTGACTGATTTCTTTACTGGAGACCAAAATACACCCCAGACCCACATCTGCCCACCTCCTCACACCCCACGCCACCTTGGAAACCTCTCTGCCGCAGGAAGAGCACGCCCCCTCAGGTGTCATCTGTGAGGGGAGAACATTTGACAACAGTGAAAGCACATTGACAGCCAAGGGGAGATGGAGAATTACTCGCCTGAGCAGCAGTATCACCCCCAGGTGACAGCCAGGACCAGCACAAGGAGCAAAGCCTTCATCCTAGCAGCAGAGAAGGGCTGCTTCCTCCCCAGGGACATGACAGTGGGCCAAACCCAGGCTTTCGTCTCCCTTTATACACAGGATGAGCCCTGCAGCCCCTCCCACAGGAGGAACTTGATACTTTTCCACCCTGGTGCTTTCAGGGACGGGCCAGGCCTGCGGCTCCCTTCCCTCCCCACCTTCCAGCCCTGGTGCCAGCTCCAAGCTCCAGCCACAGCAGCATCACTCCCCTCCTCAAGCCCAATGCTGCTCCCGGGGCTCCAACCCTCAGCCCTAACTCATGGAGAATCAGGCTTCCTGAAGTTTTTTTTTTCTTTTCTACACTCCCAGGGATTCAGGAGTCACACAGAAATTGAAGTCACATAAAAATGAAATGGGGGCTTACCTGAATTCATTATTGGTAACTGTGGTCAATCAATAAAGCTCTTCTCTGGACTTGAGAGCAGGACAGGACTCACCTCTGGGTCAGGGACCTACAGAGGTTTTATTCATTTTTATTCATTTTGTTCATTTCATGCTCCACTTTAATTATGTTGATTTAGTGGATCTGAGTCAGGAGTAGCTCAAAACTACACAATGAAGAATACTCTACTTCAACAACAGTTGATTTGCAGGTCTAGGAACGATGGCTTGGAGGTGGCATCCAGCTACACACACACACACACAGAGAAATAAGCCTTATTAAGACACATTCTGGGCTAATAAAGATGCTGTAGGGAGACAGACACATTTGCAGACTGCAGATGGGAATGTAATTTAACGGGTTCAGAATATGTCACCCCCAAATATGCCACTTTGGCATACTGATTATTTTGAATTAAAGGTACTTTTAAGAAACAGTTGGTACAAGAAGGACACTCTGACCCTCCTTTGTCCTCCTGAAAGCAAGAGGTCAATCTCCCATGTGGAAGGGACCCTCCCTGTACCAGGAGGATAGAAGACATCCTTATCACCAGGGACAGGGAATTTAGGGCTGAGAAGCCTGTAACAACAAAACTGGTTAAAGTAACCCATATCCTCCTACTTACTTCTTCCCTGTTTACTACCCATAGCCCAGACTCTTTTGTCTTGTCAATTCTTCACAAGTGTATTGTTTCTTTGTCTAAAAAGTATAAAAACCTCCTTCTCTGGTCATTTCTTCAGGTCTTCCATCTCTCGTGAAGGGTCGCATGGACATGTAAGAATTCAATCAAATTTGTATGCTTCTCTCCTATTAACCTGTCTTAGGTCAGTTTGATTCTCAGGCCCAACCAAAGACCCAAACAAGATAGAGGAGAGTTTTTCCTCCCCTACAAAATCAAGTATTTTCTTTTAAAACTCTTTAAATTATGAGTAACCAACAGTTTAGCCATGAGGTTTTTCTTAATGAAATAATTATACAAAGATACACTTGATCAGTGTCCTAACATATTGTCTGATCCTCAGGCACTTTACCTGGATTCAGATGAGCCCCATTCCCAGCACAAACAAAGGTTTGCTAACATGTCTCAAAGAATACCTAAACTGTAGCCAGCCTGAGCACAGGCTCCTACCTAAGAGAAAAAGGCTGGCGTGCGTTAAAGGGGATCATGTGTTTGTCTACCTTCTGGTTCTGGTACCCAAGGGGTAAAGAACCCACTGGTGGGCTGATGGCTGTCGTTCTAATCCTCCTATCCGGGGAGTCCTTGGCTGTGGCCGCCTGGCCCTCTGCAGGGAGTGGGGCACTGAATGTCAGGCCCAGCAGCCTTGGCACATGATGTCCTTGCCAGAAAGGAACAGGAGAGGGAGGCAGATGGGGGTCTGTGTTTGGACAATTCACAGAACAAAACTCTCAAAGCTCATTTGAGGGACTTTGGTCCAAATACAACTCCTGGACAGGTACTTGAATCTTGTTAGAAAGCTGGCTAAACACCTGGTTGAAGGGTTTGGACAGTTTGGTGAGGCAAGATTCCCAGGAAGGGAATGGCAAGGATCTCAAAGACTCCACTCAGTGTATGAGGAAACTGAGTAGTTCTTTTATTTCTGCTAGGATTATGATCTGTCTACTATAGTTTCACGCTTATGGGCCTTCGTTTCACTGAACATATAATAATAATGATAATAATTGCTAATAATTTGTGAGCACTTACTAGAGCACATCTGACTTATTAAATCCTCATAGCCCCTACAAAAGTAGGTAATCTGCTATAACAGTACATTTCAATTGTATGGTGCTTTATACTGTTCATTTTTAACCTGTAAATTACAAGCCATCGAATAAACACCGAACACTCACCTAACCCACAGCACCTCACATACATTACCTCACTCTTTTCCCACAAGCATGCTGTGGCTAGGACCCGAACCGACCTCCTGTACAGCAGACGATACTGAGACTTGGAGATGTAGCATCACTTGATCCCATGGTTAAGTGAATGATTCAGGCAGGTGTCCAAAAGGTGCCCCACGCTTCCAAAACCTGGGCTTTTATCCAGCCTCTTTTGATCCTCACAATAGCAGAGAGATGATCACTGCCCTACAGTTGGGAAGCAGAGTCTCTGCTGAGGGAGGGGACTCATCCTGGGTCACCCAGGCACTTGACCTATTGGTCACACGGGCCGAGTCCTTCTTCCAAGTGCTCTAAGACACTGTATGGTTGAATAGCAGGACACATGGCTCCCTGGTACCTTACAGAGCCCCATCAGGGCTCTTATCCTGAAAGTGGGGAGACAAACGAATCAAATTCAATAAAACCTCCAAGCTGGATGGGATGGTTGCCACCCTGAAAATTACAATGTGAATTCCAAATGACCCATATAGGTTTGATAAAAGGGCAAATGTGAACAGAATAATGTTCAATAACAGGCAGTGGGGTCTAAAGGGACAAATAGGGATTCTGGAGTCAGACCTGGGTCTTGATCTCGGCTCTGCCCTTTTGAGTTGTTTGACCTTGGGCTAGTTACTTGTCTTTGAGATCCTGTTTCCCTCTTCTGTAAAGTGGGTGTCACGATACCTTTCTCACAGGTCTGCTGTGGGGATTAAGGGAAAAACATACATAAAATATGCAGGAAATGCTAGATAAATATCTGCTTTAATTCCTATTGAGATAGGTTCTGATTAATGCAACTACAGAGGAAAAAATAGCTCAACAGAAGGGCTGGCTTCATAAAAGAGTTGCAGAAAAAAATCAGATAAAGGCAGTAATGGGTATATTTTTTTATTGTTGTATTTCTTTGGACTCGTTTTCTAAATGAAAACCCAACTTGGTGGCCTGAGTGAGGGGATTCTTTCCAATAGTCTCAGCTTCTCAGCCCTGGTCAAGGGTTCAAGCATTGTGTTGTAGAGGGTGACGGGTGGGAAACAAAAAGATGATTAAAGATCTGGCTCTTAGAGTAACTCTTTTGTTCTCTGAAGGTGATTGTGTATATTTGAGTTGTGTTTCTTGTCCTATTATTCTTGCTAATACCCAGATGAATTTTATTTGTTAAGGGAGAAAGTGGCTTAAAACAAAGTCTCCTTACCTTATCTGTATAATGTTGACACTGTGAGACTATTGCAATTTCTAGGTTCCTTTAGGCTTGAAGAATCTCTACATGTGTGTGAAAAAAATGCAAGTTTAAAATTGTAGGTTTCCACAATGGGGCCAGGGCAGCTGGAATCATCCAGTGATTCCTTCTGGTTCCAAGAGAAGACAAACTTTGATTTCAAAACTGAACTTTGAAATTGAAAAATAAAAGAGGAAAATAAAAGGTTTCCAAGGCCAGAAGGAAAGATTTAAATTTTTGAAGAGTTCATCAGCATTTCAAGGGTAGTGATAAGCCACTGGAATTTACTTTGCTGTTTTCAGCTCAAGCACCGCCACCCCCAGCCTCCCCAGTTCTCCTCTCCTGTGTCTCCGTGTCAGGCTGGGTGGCCACAGCTCTGGGGTCTGAAGCTCTCCCAGTCTCATTCCCCTTTGTTCCTGTTTGTGTATCTAATCATCTTCATGCTTCCTCTGTTCTCTCTCTCTCTCTCCCTCTCAGTGTCCACTTGTCCATCTTCCTGACTCCTTTTTGGCCCCTGCCCCGTGGCCCTGACCTGAACATAGAGGGTTTTTTTTTTTTGCGGTACACGGGCCTCTCACTGTTGTGGCCTCTCCCGCTGCGGAGCACAGGCTCCAGACGCGCAGGCTCAGCGGCCATGGCTCACGGGCCCAGCCGCTCCGCGGCATGTGGGATCTTCCCGGACCGGGGCACGAACTCGTGTTCCCTGCATCGGCAGGCGGACTCTCAACCACTGCGCCACCAGGGAAGCCCTGAACATAGAGGTTTGACTGCTGGCTCACAATTTTTTTAACGGCTAAGTAAACTCCAGAGTAGGGTTGTTATGGAGAAGTATGAGGGGGAAAAGAGGTGAAAAGAGAAGGCCAAGGAAGAAATGTAACACAAAGGTCCTCAGGAATGTTGGAGAACACCCCTTCTCAGAGAGCACCTCGAGGAGGAACAGGTTGAAACTGCAGGAGGAATATCTGGGTGCCGATGACTTGGCTTGCCTCCCCTTGAGAGCTGGTCATTCATGGTCACCACAGCCTGTCACCTTCTGGTGGGTTGTAGGGGAGGGCGTGCTGGAGCAGGAAGGGTTCAGCTTTGCATCGGGCAGATGGGGCACCACAGTTCTGCTACTTAGAGGGCGTGACTCTCCGGACCTGGATCGCCTCATCTGCAAGCGGTGAGCAGTGCTACCTGCCATGCGCAGGGGGAGGGTCAAATGTGTTCTGAAAACACCGACTACTCTTTCCTCCTACCCCTTTCATGGTAGCCCTTCACTTGCCCATTATTCAGAAGCTTGCTGTTAAGGCAATTTGGAACCTCAAACACATTTTCTCATAAAAACCAGTAGCCCTGAGCTGTGTGAAGCCTGGCCCCGACTCCAGTCTACCTTGCCGTCCTCTTTCTCTTCCCACCACTCCCATTCATGGTCTGGACTTTCAAGCCATGGTGGGATCTTCAGCTGTCTTCCAAACACCCCTCAGCTTTTCTGTCCACAAACTTTCACTCCTTCATCCTGGAATCTCAGACCTCTGCTTAGAACCCTTCAGGAAATCAATATCCAGGTGAAATCCAAATTCAGTGCCTCCATTCTCTGACGAGCTGTTCAGAACTGATTTTTCTCTTGTCTGAATTGACATTCCACTTCACCTCAGTTGGTCATAGGAGCTTTACAATAAAAGTGACAGCATACTGCCTTTTGCGGCTGTTATAATGGGAGTGTCATATTCTTATATCCCTCACACTGTTCAACAACTATTGCTGAATAAATGAACAATAATAGCTACATTTGTTGAGTACATGCTATATGCCAGGTAGAGTGCTATGCCTTTTTATATGCATTTCCTCATGTAATTCTCTCAGCAAGGTTAAAAGAATATATTATGGTCCCCACGCTCTGTGGGGAGCTAAGGTTCAGATGGACTAAGTAACTTTCCCAAGGTCAAATGTCCAGAAAGAAGAGCAAGGATTCCAACCTAGGGATGTGTGAACCCCCAAGCCCTGCGTTCCTTCTACTTCCCAAGAGAGAGCCTAAATTAAAAATAAATAAATACAACTAAAATCAACTATCGGGGCTACTTACAACCTCAGGTTTGGGTGCGACTTTCAGCAATGTCCCAAGCCTGAAAATAACCTCCAGGCATTTCTTTTCTGACCAAGGGAGGTAGGCCCAGTAAAGCAAGGAAGCAGGAATCCAAACATGAGGTTCACTAAATGCTGCAGAAAAAGCTTACTGCCACTAGAGGGCTTTCTCTCCCTTTAGGCAAAATGTGCGGCCTGGAACTTTCCAGCAGACCCAGCTGCGGTGAGCCGCCTCTGGGCTCCATTCCACCTCCCTCCAGCTCAACCCATTTTACCTAAATCCCTGGGTCAGCGCAGAAGTTGGCCAGCCTGGGGGAATCCCTACGGCAGTGCCCCAAGCTGGAGCAGTGGGGGAAGGAGGAGCCACGCCCCCCTGGTTTTCACAGGCACATCCCCATGCTCCTCTGGGTTGGGGATGCTTTGAGGTAGTCCCTAGGCTCATTTGGGGGCTCCCTGCATAAGCTTACGATGTGAGAGGGGGCAAAGAAGTAAACCTTCCTCCCAGGAGAAGTGGAGATTCTATGGTGGTAATCCAGAAGTGAGGCCCAAATGCCAGCCTGGCCTGCTCCAGGCCCTGAGCCCACCGCAGAGGAGTACTGAGCAAGTGGCCTAAGGCGACCTCACTTCGGTGGGCTCTGCGGGGGCCCGGGGCCCGGGTAGATTTTGCTGAGATGGGGAGGAGGGACCCTCCAGAGTAGTGAAGCATCGTTTTGTTTGAATATATCCTGCAGAGAGAAACATCTCTCAGGGCCATGGTTGTGCGGCTACAGCCAGGGAACTCCCTCCTCTTCACCCCTTCCCAGGAGCCCGGCAGGGGAGGGGCTTCTACAGCAGCCCCTTGGGGTTCCCCAGGGACCCCGGTATGGGGTTGGAGTGAGGACTCAATGCTGCATTTTAACACCGTATCAATAGCAACGCTTTTGGAGTGACAATAAGTGAAAAGAGGCAAATTACTAAACCATATCTAAGCTATTATTACAACTACTGAAATAACAGATAAACGGTGAAGGACTGAGAGGGAATCAGGAAGGTTGTAAAGGCATGGTGATCCTCTCTCTTTTTTAGACTTGTTGATTTTGTTAAATTCTGCGTGTATTCAAAACGTGAAGAAAAAAGGTGACGCTAATGTAAATTGAATTATAAAACACTTACAGAGTCTTCACCACGCCCTGAAAGGAGGTGTCAGAAATAGGACAGGCAGCTAGACCTGAGAGCTCTGGATGGAGAAGCGCTGGCCGAGATTATGAACTCCGGGTTCCAGGCCCCAGAAGGTGCAGATGCGAACTTAGGCGGCCCCGAGTGGCCGTCCACGTTGTACGTAAGAACATTTTCTTACAACTACACCCCCGCCCCCTCCATCCTGCAATTCAGCCGGGCGCCCATTTCGAAGGCGTCGGACTGGGTCTTGGCGGGAACCAGGCGGCCTTAGCCCGGCCTGCAGGGAAGGGGAAGCCCGGCAGCAGCCCGGGAGAGGCGACTGGGGCATTGTTTCAGCCCCTCGGGTGGGGTCCTGCAGGGGGAGGGGAGGCGGTAGCCGTCCCAGGGGGACCCGTGCATCAGCGCGTCCAAGCGCCCGGGCTTTGTGAAGTGTCTTGAGTCACCATGGAAATCCAAAGGAACGCGGAGAAGGGCGCCAGGAGGTCGGCGGGTTCTCGGGCTGCGTCCTCCGTCCCCTCTCGGACCCTGGCCCTGCGGCAGGGCCTGTCGGGAGTTGTAGTCCCAAAGCGGCAGCCGCGAGAGGCGCCGAGGATGCCAGGCGCCGCCGGTCCCCGCCTCTCCCTAACCTGCTAGCGAGAGGTGGGGAGCTCTGGGGAGGAGCCGTCGCTTCAGTGATTGGCCGAGGACGCCTCCAGCCTCCACCCAAGACCCCTCCCCTGCTCGCGGCTTCTGACTCCAGCGCCCGGCGCGCCAAGGCGGCGATCGAGCGAGCGAGCGAGCGTGCAGCCGCCGCCGCCCCGAGCACCCGCAGCTCCGGCGCCGCGGCGAGACCGGAGGAGAACCCACCGACCGACGGACCCTCGCAGGCGCGGCATCCCGGAGGAGTGGGTGATGGCGGGGTGGGCGGTGGGCTTATTCTCCCCGGGCTGGGACATCCATCTCACACAGTCTCTGTTTCTCTGGGAGGCGCACAATAGGGCCGGGGTCCGGGTGCACCTAGGGGCCCGGCTGCGGTGGACGCGGCAGGAAGTGTGGTTTGGGAATGGCGGCAGCCTTCCCGGGCTAAACTGGGGCCCGAATCGGTTCCTCTTTGTAAGCCCACAGAGCTCCCAGAGCGCCGAGCGGTGCCTTGCTCATAGTAGGCGTTTAATAGGTGCTCGTGGGATTGCAAAGAACTGGGGTGAGGAGGCAGCTTGGTTGAAGGGGGTTCACTCCTAGCACACAGTAGACGCCCAGCCTCACTCGTCGAGGCGCAGTGAATAGCTGGAAGGCTGGGTGGGGGCTTGCTGGCCGTGGGCCCGTCCGGCCCCAGTCTTAGATCGGCGCCGTCCTCTGCCCCCACCCCCATCCGCAGACACTCTCTGTCCCTCTCCCCTCCGAGTTGGGGTTTGCCCAGCCTGAACCGGACCCGGCGGCCAGTCCACCCGTCCGGCTAACGGAGCGGACGCCTGAGGACGATTCGCCAGCCGCCTCCGAGGCACCTGTCTGAACGACAAAGGCCGCTTTTTTGCGGCCCGGCCCTCTCGGCGGGCGCCAAGCTGGGTCCCTTAGCTTGAGCCCAGCGCGGGAGCCCTTCTGGATGCATCGATCTTGGCGAGCGAGAGACGTCGACGCCCCAGGCCCGGGGAGGAGGCAGAAGTCCGAGCTGGAGAGAAGCTGGGATGGAGAGAGGCGGAGGAGAGGCCTGCGTTTGAGCATAGATGGGGGAAATGGGAGATAGGGAAGCTGGGTGGGGACAGGTGACTGGATCTGGGAAGAGGGGTAAACTGGAGACTAGGGTTTGAGGAGGAAAGAGAAGGGTCTGAGGAGGGAGGGATGGAGCTTGGAGCAGGTGGCGCGAGGCGAGGCTGGGGCTGACGAAGAATGTGGAGGGGAGGAGGGATGCTGGAGGGCGGAGACTGCCTGGGTTTGAGGCGGGTAGACACTGGGGAGGAGGAGACCAGCGCGGTGAGGAGGAGGGGTCTCCCTGGGGAGGGAGGTCTCCGGGGAAGGGAGGGGCAGGCAGCTGGGGTCGCGGGTCTCGGGCCTGAAGACCCTCAGCTCTGGCGATGGGCCTGGCTGTCCTGTGGCTGGCCGGGCGTGGCTCTTGCACCGGGCGACGGACCCAGGATGGCGGATCCGGGACCGAACTGGCTGTCCCCGCGAGGAGCTTTGTCTCCCGGCTTGACGGCAGCCCGTAGGGACTCGTTTAGGGTTTTGTGATAATCCGCAGCGCCGCAGGCACACCCTTTTCTTCGCAGAGCTGAAAGGCTTGGTCCAGTGACAGATGCTGCCAGGGAGGCGGAATGAGGGACGCCTCCCGCCCGGGAGACCCGGAGAACAATAGCCGACACTGGTATCCGCCCGACAGCGAACTAGGGCCTCCCGACCCCAGAAATGAAGTGCGCAGTTTTCTGGTGCAGAAAATGCTCCCGGAGAAATCACAGGGCACGTGCTCGTCTCTTGGGGTTTGTGTTGGGGAACCGAGCCCCGCCGTTAATTCCCTGGTGTGAGTCGCGCGTCCCCCTAGACTGTGGCACCGGCAGACAGACGCCGCCCCTGGGTTTGGTACCTTCTGGCTGCGGCACCGCCCCCTGCCCCTTGCTGTTGACCAACCACCAAGACGATCTGGGGCGACCTGTGGAGGTTGCCTCGGTACTGAGCGGGCTCCCTGAGTAGCCGGCTTTGTCTGGCGAGGCGGCCCACCTCGAAGGTCTGCTGTGTGTTCCTAGAGGGAGTAGCTAGGGCCGATGCGGACTGTGGTAAAATGGGGAGAAGCTGTCGTGGAGATTACCCGCCACGGGTGCCACTCCTGGCCTTAGAGCCGGCAGCCAGGGGACCAGTGCTTCCCTTTGCCAGTGACCACACCCAAGCCAGCTTATCCATCCTGCAGTTTTCACTGGTATTGTCTGATGACCTAAGACAGGGATGGCTCTGTGATAAGAGGCATCTCCTTGCCCATGGGAAAGCAGATGGACAGAAATGCAAACACAAAAAGGGGTTCAACAGAGCTTTCCATGCACTCATAGTCTTGCTTGCTGTCTAAGCATCTTTCATGCCGCGCGCAGCGTCTTGACATGTGAAATGACAGCCAGAAAGTAGCATTCTGTTTGATAGGTTTTCTTTGATGATTGTTTAGCTGATATTAAAGGTGACTCTTTAGCATAGATTTATACTTTTAAATGGTCATTCATTTAAAAAGAAGAAAACAAACAAAAAAAAAAGCAAGGCAGAAGCATTTTTGTTCCAGGAGTGGAGGAAGCTTGGCTAAATGACAGTCAGAGCATCATAGGACAAATCGGTGCAACATATTTGGCATGAAGTTGACCGATGAGCCTTTCGGCTCTCTTAGCCTAGCCTTGAAACCTCTAGGTTTTACTCAGGTTGATGCATAAGGTGAGGGACTGTGATGTGACTGTTGGCTCTTGCCCAAAACGTATGGTTGCTGCCAACGTGAGGTCCTACTATCTGGGCCGTACCCAGTGGCAGCAGCAGTAGGCTATATCCTGCTGCTTTTAAAGGATGGTGCTTTGAGGAGGTGCCTCTCAGAATTTATAAAGGACTAGCTGGAATGTTGTTCACTGGATGTGTTTAATTAAATTAATAGACCTATCTATCTCCAGAGTGAGTGAAAACCAGGAATCTCAGTATTCGAACACCCAAAATCTGATGCTGAAAGTTTTTTCTTATGAAAAAGCTCAAATGGGAAGTGTGTTTTCATGTCATTTCCCAAAGGAAAAGTTTCAGGAGGGAATGTTTTGTTGGTTTATTCTTCTTGAAGGAACTTATGGATTTGTTTAAGGGTGTAGTCCTGTGAAAGCACTGTGTGAATATCCAACCCAATTTTTTCCCCATGGGGAGTCAGTTCATAGATGAGGGATGCCAGTATGACCAGCCCATTTCTATGGGGAAGATAGAGAGAAATCAGCACGCCCCCCTCCCACCTCCTGTGAAAATGCCTGGGAGACAGAGGGGAGAGGCAAGTGGCTCCAGAGAAGGACTTTATGTACCCAGAATTCCAGGGTGCCCTTGGGGAGTTCAGCTAGGTATAGAAAAGATGTTCATGGGACATGAACAACCGGCTGTTTTCAGCATAGCCTCTCCAAGATGTAGATGTAAGCCAGAGTAGTTTCAGTATTCTCAATGCACTGCACGTTTCCACCTCTGGAAGCAGTTACTCCGCAAGACAAGTCTGCACAACTGGCCAAAATTTGGTTTGAGGACTTGGTTTGGCTTCATCTGTGGTACCTCCACCTCTCCTTGTCCTGCCATGGATATCTAAGAATTCTCCCTCCTTAATAATAATAGCTCCTCTGACACAGAATTCAGCTCCAGGGAACTGTAGGCCAAAGGCCATCACAACTGTGGACAAATCTCTGGGGTAAATTAGGATTTAGATAAATATTGAGAGCCAGAGAAGTTGGTATTATTAGAAAAGAGTATGTAAGATATCCTTCTGGTGTCAAAACTAAACAAATTCTGATAGAATCTGACCCTGTTCATACATTTTTGTTTTCTGAGCTATAAGAAAATTTTTTCAGAAAAGTCTTCTAAGACTTAGTTGAGCTAAGGAGCTTATAGAAGTATAATAATATAGGAAATCTTTGCCAGTGTGAGAACCTGTAGGGAGAAGTTGGTATAAAATAAAGTCAAATGAGAATAACAAGAAGGTGTTTGATTTTCTTGCACTGCTAGTGAATAAATAAGACATAATTTCAAAATCACTTTGTCTTAAATTTTTTATATGAAGATGAAAGGTTCAAATACTGTGGTATGAATATTTAATGAACTTTGATATATATGTATAAAAGCAGACACATTATATACTTTAACAAAAGAAATTTGTGAAAGAATATTGTATATGATTTGTTCTGTTTCAATCTTTGAAATTCCTTCCATTTAAAATAAATGGACTTAACCATAGCATCCCTGACCCTCTCATACCCTCCCATCAATCACAGCCCAGTTTTGTGCTCGTTCCCTTGTCTCCTCCCACCTCGACTCCCTCCTCACAATCCAGACTCAGAGACAATGTACATAGGAGGGAGAGCCTTGGTCTGAGCCAGGAAGCCTGGGGTCAAATCCGAGCCCTGCCACTTTCTGTCCGTCTCTCCTTAGATGAGTTATTTTTCTCTCAGGGACTCAGTTTCTTCTTCTGTACAATGAGGTTTGTATGAGTTAATATGTGTATAGCACTGAGACCAGAGTCTGGCACCTAGTAAGTGCTCAATACATGTTAGTTATCACCATCAGCACCATCGTCATACCCTTACCCCAGAATGTGTGCCCATAAAAACATTTTGATTCCCCATTCAATCTTTCATCCGGGGCAAGCTGGTGTGGATATCACCAGGGTCTGGGGCAAGCTGCTGTAGGGTACCGATAGTGGAAACAAAGAATGATTAGGGCACCTTTCTGAAGCTCCCACCCTTATAAATAGTAGGAATAGCTCTGTGCTGAGTCTGAGCCTCTTTAAACACAGCTGTTTTGAGCAGCTGAGAACTTGCAGAGTTAAGAATGTTCCAGAAGTGCTCTGACCCCAGCTTTGCCAAATTGTCCCTGTGTATAGAGTTGGCCTGGCAACTCACCCTGCTCCTACACCATCTAAAGAACAATCAGGCATCCATAACTGGTGAGATGCTGTTGTTCCGAGGATGTTCTGTTCTTGGTGTGGGAAAGAGCGATCATGTTTGGTTGGTTGCAAGTTGTTGGGAATAAAAATTGTTGAGTTTATTTCTTAGCTCAAGTTTTCCAGCTAAGAAATAAATTTGGCAGCACAGAATTACTTATTTAACAAACATTTTCAAAACACTTAACTCTGTGTTAGGGGTTGTTCTAGTTCCTGTGAGTTAAGTACGGTACTGTCATTATTCCCATTTTACAGATGAAGCAACGGAGGTACAGAAACCAGCCAGCTAGAGAAGTGGTAGAGCCAAGCTTCGAACCCAAAAGGCCTGCTCAGAGTCTGTATAAGTCGAGGTTCTCCAGAGAAACAGAACCAATAAGGATTGGCTTATGTGGTTGTGGGGGCTGGCGAGTCTGATGTGTGTAGGGCAGGCCAGCGGGCTGGAAGCTTTCATGTGGGAGCTGAGGTTGCGTGGGCCCCATAATGGTTAGTCTTACGGCAGAATTTCTTCTTCCTCTGGGAAACCTTAGTTTTTCTCTTAAGGTCTTTCAACTGATTGTATGAGACCCACCCACATTATTGGGGAAAATCTTAAAGTCAACTGACTGTGGATGTTAACCACATCTATAAAATACCTTCCCAGCAACACATATAGATGTGTGTTTGATTGAATAACTGACTACTAAAACCTAGCCAAGTTGACACAAAAAACTATCACAGGGTCCGTGCTTTTTTTTTTTTTTAATTAATTAATTTATTTATTTTTGGCTGTGTTGGGTCTTCATTTCTGTGCGAGGGCTTTCTCTAGTTGTGGCAAGCGGGGGCCACTCTTCATCGCGGTGCGCAGGCCTCTCACTGTCGCGGCCTCTCTTGCTGCGGAGCACAGGCTCCGGACGCGCAGGCTCAGTAGTTGTGGCTCATGGGCCCAGTTGCTGCGCGGCATGTGGGATCTTCCCGGACTAGGGCTCGAACCCGTGTCCGCTGCATTGGCAGGCAGACTCTCAACCACTGCGCCACCAGGGAAGCCCCAGGTCCGTGCTTTTAAACACTACCCCAGGATCAGAAGCTTACTTGTTGGGTATAAGATTTACAATAAACTAAAGAATTTAGCAATGGGCTATTTATCCCACTACAAAATGGTGTGCCTTACCTTGTTGAAAATAGAATTTGGACCTCTTTTTTCATCCATGTAGCTTCTAGCACAAAATAATGCTCAGAGCAAGCATTCAATAGATAATATTGAAAGAATGACCAACCGAAAGATTGAGATGATACTTTGCAGGATTTTCCAGCCATTGAGACCTCTAACTCCCCACTTAAATTTAAAATCATTTGGCCCAAGTGAGGTTGAGGTTTTATGAATGACTAGACTCTCTTGAATCAAAACAAGAGAGGTACTTCCCTGGTGGCCCAGTGGATAAGACTCCACGCCTCCACGGCAGGGGGCACATGTTCAATCCCTGGTCAGGAACTAAGATCCTGTGTGCCATTCAGTGCAGCCAAAAAAGAAAATAAGACAGGAGAATATCTGCATTCTGAATTGACCTCCCCACCTCCCAACATCTACCCATTTTCATTGGCTTTAGCAAAGATTTTTGGATCTGTCACTGCCTCAACTCCTTGTGAATGTGACCTGTACACAGTAGCAGTGCCCAGGACTCAGTCACACCATATTTGTGTCCCTTTGTTGTCCACCGACAAGCATTCCCTTCGTTGATTTCAAATCCGCCATGGGCTCCCTCTAATTTCTCAGGCCTTCGGTCTTTATTCTCCCTGCTTTTGTCTGGTCCTGTCCTTCCCTTTGTCCTTCCCCAGAGCATGACCACTATTTATGGAGAAGTCGCCTCCTTTCCCATTTTTAGCGCTTCAACCAGATTTTCGTCTTTGTAGATCAATGTATTCATTCTGTTATAAAATTCAAGTGTAGGGCTTCCCTGATGGCGCAATGGTTGAGAGTCTGCCTGCCGATGCAGGGGACACAGGTTCGTGCCCCGGTCCGGGAAGATCCCACATGCCGCAGAGCGGCTGGGCCCGTGAGCCATGGCCGCTGAGCCTGCGCGTCCGGAGCCTGTGCTCCGCAAGGGGAGAGGCCACAACAGTGAGAGGCCCGCATAGTGAAAAAAAAAAAAAAAAATTCAAATGTAGCCCCCAATTTTTTCATCTAATGCCTTTTTGCTCCTGTTTCCAACAGACATGAAACTCAATTTTAAGAAAGTTACTCGGAATGTTTTAAGTTTGGCATATTGCCAAATATTTGGGCCCCCCCCCCCCCCCCACACACACATAAAACAGTAACACTGGGGATTGAGAGTGTATTTTTTAAATATTTTTATTTTTTAAACTTTTTAGTAAAGTATAACAGATATACAGAAAAGTATACAAATCGTAAGTGTGTAGCTCACTGAATTTTCACAAACTGAACATGGCCACGTAATCAGCACCTCATGAAGAAACAGATTACAAGTGCGTATCCCAAACCCCCTTAAGTCCCCTCCCAGTCACTACTCTTCCTCCAAGTTCTCTAACCCCTATCAGCATAGACCAGCTTTGCCTATTTTTGAACTATTCGTAGATGGAATCATATAGTGGGTACTCTTTCAAAAAGGGGCTTCTTTTGCTCAATGTTACGTTTGTTGCATTTTATATGCTCATTTTCATTGCTATATAGCATTCCATTGTGTAAATGTACCACAATTTATTTATCCATTATGTTGTTAATGGGTATTTGGCTAGTTTCTAGTTTGGTGCCATCATGAATAGTGCTGTTGTGACCATTCTAGTACCTGTCTCTTGTGAACAAATGTGTGTGTCTCTTGGGTATATAGTTAGGAGTAGAATTCAGGTCAAGGATATGCATATGTTGTGTTTTAGTAGATCACACCAAATAGTAAGATGAATGGTGAAATTTTTTTGAAAAAAGTCAAACCCAAGGCATGCAATGCTGTGATTAAACTGTTTTTAGAAGCCCTAAATGCTGGCATAATTTAGTGGCTTGATCAGAGGTTGGTTTTCAACTCTTATTCTTCAGCAAAAAAAAATAGAACTTTAGCTGTGTCTGACTCTACGGTAGCTGAGGTGAACATTTCTAAACTAAAGACCAAGGATGTGCTTCAGCCTTGGTCTTGCTACAGCAATTTCCTTACTCCTGTTTCTTAAGGAAAAGCTGAGAATCAGATTATAATTGCAACATGGGTCCAGAGATCATTCCAGAGATGTCCTGTCAGCCTTGAACAAGATTAACAAGTGAGATTTTTTCGGTTAACTATTTTGGATTTCTTGTATTGAGTCAGATAGCAGTTGTGAATCTGTGGCTTAAAAAACGCCTCAAAAGTGTCAGCTTGTAGGGTTTCCCTGGTGGCGCAGTGGTTGAGAGTCCGCCTGCCGATGCAGGGGATACAGGTTCGTGCCCCAGTCCGGGAAGATCCCACATGCCGCCGAGCGGCTGGGCCCATGAGCCATGGCCACTGAGCCTGCGCGTCCAGAGCCTGTGCTCCACAACGGGAGAGGCCACAGCAGTGAGAGGCCCGCGTACCCCCAACCCAAAAAAAAAAAGAAAGTGTCAGCTTGTAATTGCAAAGTTCATATTTCTTATTTGGGGAATTAGAAGTATAGCATCTCATTTTTTGTGGGTTTTTCTAAAAAGACTTAAAACGCACATGTTATGGAGGGTGTTAATCTTATTTATTTATTTTCTTTTTTTTCTCTTTTTGTAATTGAAGTATAGTTGATTTACAATGTTGTGTTAGTTTCAGGTGTACAGCAAACTGATTCATATATATATATGTATACACACACACACACATACATATTCTTTTTTCAAATTCTTTCCCTGGGACTTTTCTGGTGGTCCAGTGGTTGAGACTCTGCGCTTCCACTGCAGGGGGCGCGGGTTCCATACCTGGTCAGGGAACTAAGATTCCACATGCCATGTGGTACGGTGCCCACCCCCCCCCAAAAAAAAAAACAACCAGATTCTTTCCCCTTATAGGTTATTATAAAATATTGAGTATAGTTCCCATTACAACGTGATTATAACGGAAAAACCCCTGCAACTACTGAAAAACGATAAAGATGAGGCACAAAGATATGAGCAGTAACCTCTAACCAGATTGTGGATATAGGCAAACCCATCTCCTCTCCATAGCTCGTCTTCACTGTTGGCCCAGGAGAGATGGCAGTGATAAATTTGGCCAGTATAGATCAAGAGCAGCGATTTAGGTACAATTATAGGATGATGGTAATGAAACCTTTGCCACCAAAGGAGCATAACAAGGCAGTCATGAATTCCTAACTTGGCTGGTTTTTGCTTATGAGACCCATTCACAGCCCAAGTTGTTCCTGATAAAGAATATTTTCCTGTCATGTGGCCTTTCATGTTTGGTATTGGTCCTCATATAACCAAGTGAGTGAGATCAGATTTATCACTGCTTTAAAACCTAGATTTACTGCTTGAACTCTGAGTCCCTTAAGCACTTAGATATTTCATATCTCTTTTAATATAGGATTTAATTTTGTACTTTAAAATGTATATTCCAATATTTAATCAATTATAAAACCACTTTAGACCATTTTGCTAATAACAGCTAGTGTAATGTTTGCGTTTCATCAAATCCTTGTCCATATACTCAATGTAATTATTACAGAGTTGTAACCACAACATGGATCCTATTTTGTATTTTGTTCTGTCATCTGACATTAGAAAAAAACTTTTCTGTGTCTCTACCTAATTTAGAAATGTAAACTTTTAATTGCCTATCATTTCATTGGAATGTACTATATTTAAACATTTACTTACTGATGAACATTTAGATTATGTTCGATTTTTATTCTTTATTTTATTTATTTATTTATTTATTTTTGCGGTACGCGGGCCTCTCACTGTTGTGGCCTCTCCCGTTGCGGAGCACAGGCTCCGGACGTGCAGGCTCAGCGGCCATGGCTCACGGGCCCAGCCGCTCCGCGGCATGTGGGATCTTCCCGGACCGGAGCACGAACCCGTGTCCCCTGCATCGGCAGGCGGACTCTCAACCACTGCGCCACCAGGGAAGTCCTATTTTTATTTTTTAATAAATTTATTTATTTATGGCTGCGTTGGGTCTTTGCTGCTGTGCGCGGGCTTTCTCTAGTTGCCGAGAGCAGGGGCTACTCTTCGCTGTGGTGCGCGAGCTTCTCAAGGCAGTGGCTTCTCTTGTTGCGGAGCACGGGCTCTAGGCACGTGGGCTTCAGTAGTTGGGGCACGTGGGCTCTACAGCACAGGCTCAGCAGTTGTGGTGCACAGGCTTAGTTGCTCCACGGCATGTGAGATCTTCCCGGGGCAGGGCTCGAACCTGTGTCCCCTGCATTGGCAGGCAGATTCCCAACCACTGCGCCACCAGGGAAGTCCCCGATTTTTAAAATTTTAGATAGTTGTTTACATCTTTGTGAAAATCACATACATGATTTTATTACCCAGCTGATAATATGTTTTTGAAAATTGAGATTCCCTTAAAAAAAGCTTTTGGTGTGGGGGATGCAGTTTTACTCATAATACCTGATAGTTCTCACATAAGGAGAAATGCATAAATGTGTGTTAATTCCTTGAAATGCATAATACGTGTCACAAAGTTCCCTGATCAGAGAATCCCTTCTAATCAGTCTTAGCTGGCAAGTTGTTTATCAAAGAACTTGTGTAAATGTAGGAATAAAATTGTCTGAGATAATCATTTTACAAACAGGGCATGTAATAATAATTTGGAGCACAAAGGACTCCAAGCTAAGCCAATTTTACCAATAAATTCTATAAAATTGTGTTGTCTCAATAGCAGATAGCACCAAAAGTTGGCCATAGTGAAAAAAATGAAAGTTGCAAAGAGATGAAACAGTTATGAGAAGCATCCAATACTTAGTTAAATTCTAAGTATCTGCCAGTAGAATGCCAATAGCCAGGACCAGAAATGACTGTTGGAGCAGCCTAGCAAGTGAGAGGTTTGCTCACCATCCAGTAACTGGACTTAAGTTGCACTGAGCTGTTATTTGAGATGGGCTCAAACCTCCTCTCACATATTTCCTGAGTGCCTGCAAGGAACAGTGTAATTTCCAGGAAGGACCTTGCACGTGGGAGAGAGATGGGGTTTGAATCCTGACTCTGCTACTTTCTAGACGTGAGAGATCTTGGACAAAGTCACCTAATCTTCCCAAGCCTCGGTTTCCTTGTGATTTAAAGGGTTGTTAATATCTTTCTCATAGGTTTATAAGGAGGACTCAAGGGAAAACATGCAGGGAGCCTGGTGGGTACGTCGTAAGCACTCAGTAAGTGGAGCTAATGGTATTCTCTAGGTGCTAAAGTTAGGTGCTTTGAGCTACATGAAGGTATAGAACAGTATTGTCAAAGTACATGATTGTCAAATGAACAGGCTGGACAATAGGATAGCTGGTGCAGAGGGAATAGAGAGCACCTGAGAAGTTCAGTCACAATGGTTCAGGTCCCTCCTCTGTACAGTGAGGAGATGGAGACTAGATTCTATCGGCAGCTCTGATCTGTGACAGCCGTGCTATGTTGCTGCTGAGACTGTCACAGTTCCTTCCCAGCTCAAACCAGCAGACTTGCAGTTTGGTACCATCTATCAAAACGAAAACTGCACACACCCTTTAACTGAGCAGTACCACTTCTGGGAATTTATCCTAAAGAGGTACAAGTATATGTGCATGACGAAAAATAGGAAGGGATATTATTGCAGCATTATTTGTACGAGCAAAAAAATTAGACCCAACCTAAATTCTCAGCATTGGTGAGCTAGTTAAATACATTATGATCCATCCTTACAAAGAAATATTATGTAGCCATTTGAAAAAAATAAGGCAGATAATTTCTGATCTGATAAAGAACAACATCCAGTATATATCAGTGAATAGAAAGGAAAGCAGGCAGACCAATATTTAATGCATGTTTGCCATTTATGTGGTATAAAATATATACATATATGCTTAAATATGCACAGACTGTCCTTGGAAAGAAACACAAGAAAATCCATGATGGTGCTTGTCTCTGGAGGAGGGGACTGGGGAACATTTCACTATTTCTATAGTTTTAAATGTTTATCATGTGTATATTTTACCTGTATAAACAATAACAATAACTTGGCAGCCCTGGTTGGTTCTGGCTCACCTGTCAGAGACTCGAGAAAACTGGAGAAGGGTAGAATTCTGGGCCTCATGCTCAGGGCTTATGTTCTCATATGGACTCCCAGAAGGAGGACCCCTAAATAAGCCTGCAGAGTAGGGCTTTCAAGCCTACCGAAGAGACAGCATGTGTAGCCCGTTCAAAGAAGAAAGGCTTTGTGGCCAGGAAGTGAGGATGACGTACTACTGCTGATTCGCAAATAGCATTTCTGATATTTCCCCTCGTGTTTATTTTTATTCAGGGAAATTTGATTTAAATCTTAGGATGCAGAAGATGAGAAGCACTAATGAGGCATCATGAACCTCCCACAGCGCCGCGTGCATGTGCTCATTCCTTCATCCCTTCCTTCATAGAATAGGTGCTCACTGAACACCTACAGTGGGCCAGGGGTCAACATAGGATATTGGGGCTAAAAAGACCTTAGACAACATTTAATCATTTCACAGAAGAGGAACCTCCGGGGCAATTTAACTTCCGGTGAGCTGTACCAGTGCAGACAGTTTCTGGTAATTGCCCTTTCTGGTCTCCAATGACAGGTTAAGAGACCTCTGGATCCTCCTGGAGAATCAGTTCCCTCATGTAGAGTAGAGTGTTGGTTCCATTCTGGTTTGCATTCTGGTTACTTTTTGGGCATGTTTTCTCTGTAAGGGCTGTGAAGACAAACTCCTGGGTTCATACCTTTGTGTGATCTCTTCCTGTGACTTGCTTTTAACCAATAGAAGACAACAAAGATGATGGGGATGTCATTCCCATGACTGTTATGTGATGTAAGACCCCGTCATCTTGCTAGCAGACTTGCTCTAGACGCGCAGTTTGATGAGCAAGTGGCTGTGCTGGGAAAGCCCACTTGGCAGGAGATTGGGTGGCCTCTAGGAGCTGGGTGGCCTCCAGCTAGAAGCCTATGACCATAAGGAAATGAATTCTGTCAACAACCTGAGCGAGATTGGAAGTGGGTTCTTCCCAGTCAGACCTCTAGATGAGAACACAGCCTGTCCAACACCTTGATTGCAGCCTGTGAGGCTCTAAAGCAGAGAACTTAGGCCTCCTGGCCCACAGAAAGGCAGGTAATGAATATGCGTTGTTTTAAGCCACTAAGTTTGTGGTGATTTGTTAAACAGCATAGAAAACGAATTCACACCTCTCCTGCATCACTGTTTCTAGTCCATGTTTTCTTCACCCGTTTTACCCCGTGAACCCACTGCCTCATTTGTTTATCATTCTCTTTCTGAGTCTTTGCTCGCCCTCCCCCCGCCCCCCGACTCCTGACTTCTGGGGGATAGAGGTGGAGAGCAGCTGTGCTCTGACCCTGACAGGGCTGATGGAAGTCATCAGGCTAGTGGGCACTTCTGGCCCCTGTGGTGGAGGTCCAGCAGAGTGGGGGAGGGTGTTTTGCCCAAGTTGGTGGGGAGGGGGGACTGGGATAGAGCTCTGCCTAGGAATGTACTAGAAAGCAGTCGTGGAGGTGGTCAACACTCCATTTTGTGGCCCTTTTCAATGTATGTAACCTATTCCAGAAGTTGTTTCAGCCTGTCCTCCATTGTTTTTGTTGTGTTTTGTTTTGGTGGTGGAGAGCGTGCTTGTTGAGGGCATTCTCCCATTTTAGTCCCTTTTTTGGACCATACCCTGGAACATCTGGCACATCCACTCCAACCTGTTTCTCGACTTATGGGTCAGGCTGAAGTGTCCATTCTTTCCTATTACTGCTTCTTAAAGCTGGCCTGCAGGCTTAGCTTGAAGCACCTGATGCAAGTTTGAAATAGCTTTGAAGCCTTTTTAACAGCATTATTGAGATGCAATGTAAATACCATAAAGTTCACCCATGTAATGTGTACAATTCAATGATTTCACCATTCTCTAATTTTTGAACATTTCCATCATCCAAAAAGAAACGCTTTACCCCTAAATCACTTCCCATTCCCCTCCCCGACCCCAGCTCCTGGCAACCACTAAATCTACCTTCTATCTCTATAGCTTTGCCTATTCTGGACATTTCATATAAATGGAATCAAATGTGGCCTTTTGTGACTGTTTTTTGTTTTGTTTTGTTTTGTTTTTTCATTTTATTTACTTATTTATTTATTGGCTGCGACGGGTCTTCCTTGTTGCACGCGGGCTTTCTCTAGTTGCAGCGAGCGGGGGCTACTCTTCGTTGCGGTGCGTGGGCTTCTCATTGCGGTGGCTTCTCGTTGCGGAGCATGGGCTTTAGGAACACAGGCTTCAGTAGTTGTGGCACGCGGGCTCAGTCGTTGTGGCTCGCAGGCGCTAGAGCACAGGCTCAGTAGTTGTGGTGCACGGGCTTAGTTGTTCCGCGGTATGTGGGAACTTCCCGGACCAGGGCTCGAACCCGTGTCTCCTGCATTGGCAGGCGGATCTTTAACCACTGCACCAACAGAGAAGCCCCTTTTGTGACGGTTGAAGCTTCATTTTTTTTAATCTTAAAAAAATAGGGACTTCCCTGGTGGCGCAGTGGTTGAGAGTCCACCTGCTGATGCAGGGGACACGGGTTCGTGCCCCGGTCCGGGAAGATCCCACATGCCGCGGAGCGGCTAGACCTGTGAGCCATGGCTGCTGAGCCTGCGCGTCCAGAGCCTGTGCTCTGCAACGGGAGAGGCCACAACAGTGAGAGGCCCACATACCGCAAAAAAAAAAAAAAAAAAAAAAAATTCAGGAACTTCCCTGGAGGACCAGTGGTTAATACTCCACGCTTCCAGTGCAGGGGACGCAGGTTCGATCCCTGGTCAGGGAACTAAGATCCCACATGCACGGCCAAAAGGTTTATTAAAAAAAAAATGCAGTATCTGCACCCTAGTCCACAATCTACCCTTTTTTGTTTTGATATAAAGTAAAGAAATATATGTTTGGTCGTCATTCCCAATTCCTGGCACAGAGCTCGTAAAACTCTTAATTTTCTGAGTGATTGGTGTGAGAGGAGTGTCTTGTTATTCATAATAAGTCCCTTTCCACCTTCCCTGAGTTTATGCTAATAAGGTGACTCTGCGGATGGAGCTGGTTGTCAGGGGAACCAACTAGGTGACGGAGGTTTGGAACTGTCAGCCCCACCCCTCACCCCTCACCCCCGCCTCCAGCGAGAGAAAAGGAACTGGAGATTGGGTTAATCACCAAGGCCCAGTGATTTAATCACTCATGCCTGTGTAATGGAACCTTCATAAAACCCAAAGGAGTTTAGAGAGCTTCCACACTGGTGAACACATCAAGGTGCAGGGAGGGTGGTGCACCAGAGAGGGTATGGAAGCTCCAAGTCCCTTCCCCATACCTTGCCCTGTGCATGTCTTCCATCTGGCTGTTCCTGAGTTGTATCCAGTAATAGTAAGTAAAGTGTTTCTCTGAGGTTTGTGAGCTATTCTAGCGAATTAGCAAACTCCAAGAGGGCATTGTGGGAACCCCAGATTTATAGTTGGATGGTCAGAAGTACAGGTGACAACTGGCCTCTGCAGCTGGGGACAGTCTTGTGGGACTGAGCCCTTAGCTTCCAGAGTCTGCACTAGCTTCCGGTGGTTAGTGTCAGAAGTGCTGTGAATAGAGAAACAGTTTTCCCTTGGATAGTACCACAGGTTTTCAGCCATTCCCCATTGATGGGCATTCAATTTGTTTCCAGTTTTCTGGGTTTTTTGCCCTACCAGCAGTGCTGCAGTAGACTCTCTGTACATGTCTCCTTAAGTTCTCGTGCTTTTATGTCTATGGATGGAGCCCTACGAGTGGAGCTGCTGAGTCAGAGATCTTTTTAAAATTTTAATAGAGGCTTTCAGACTGTTTCCCAAAAGTGTGTAATGATTTGCATTTCCATCAGCAACGCCTACGCAACCTCTCCCAACCCCCACCCCTCCTCCCCCAAGTCCTGCCAACATCAGGTATCACTCTGGAATTTTTGCCATTTCTGATGGATATGAAGTGGCACCTCATTATGACTTTTATTTGCATCTCCTTGATTACTGGCCAGGTTGAACATCTTTCTATATGTTGTGGGTCATTTAGATTTGCTCTTCTACGTATCACTTATCCATATCCTGTGCCCATCTTTCTCCTGGTTGTATTTTTCTTATCAATTTGTAAGAGTTCATAGCTGTCATATGCACTAAACATGTTTTCTCAGGCTATTTATTGCTTATTGACTTTATTTCTATGATATGATTTTTATATCAAATGAGATCATCTTCTGTAATATCACATTTAAAAAATTTTATAAGGTCAGAAATGTGACTTTTCTTTTATGACTTCTGGGTTTCTAGATTGACGTAAAAGGTCTCCCCTGCTTCTAGGTTATACATGTATTTTCCTGGGCTTTCTTCTAATATTTTTAACTGTTTTATGTTTTACATGTAAATAAATTCCAGATGGATTACAGATTTGGGTATGAGCTGTAAGGTAGGGAGGCAGCTTAATTTTCTTCCAGACAAATAGCCAGGGATGCCAGCACCATCTATTATTAAGTAAATCATTTTTCCCCCTGCTGAACTGAAATATCTCTTTCGTTGGATTTAATTGAAATCTGCTACCAATTGCCTTACTCTTTTCCACTTCTCTGTCTAATCATATGCTGATACCGTACAGATTTAATTACAGTAATTTCATATAGTATCTTTTATTATTTCTAAGGAAGCCCTTTACCTACCCCACAGTATTCCTTTCCATAATTTTCTCGACTCTTCTCAATTCTATTATTATCTGTTTCAAAATAAACCCTTTGGGAATTCTAATAGGAATTTCATGACACTTATCTATTAATTTTGGGATAATTGACATTTTATGAAATTAGCTTTTCCTGTCTGAATATATTTGTTTCATTGTGTTTACATCCTATTTCATGTACTTTGAGAAGTTCTATAGGAGGCTGTGCCTGTCTTAGTTTTTTGTTTTTGGTCTCTTTTCGTGTGAAGTTGTATTGAGATATAACTTATATGCAATAAAATTCACCCACTGTAAGTGTACAATTCACTGATTATTAGTATATTTAAAGGGTTGTGCCACCATCATGCAATTTACTTTTAGAACATTTCTATCACCCCCAAAAGAAAACTCAAGCCCATTTGCATTTACTCCCATTTCCACCGCCAACCTTGGGCAGCCTCTAAACAAAATAGATCCAAATAGAGAAAATACTTTATATTTAGATTTGCCTTTTCTGGACTATTCTTAGTGTTTTATTTTTTTATGCATAAGTGTTTTCCAGTGTTCTTCACTATTGTGAACACAATATCTTTTCCTGTTTCTATTTCAAACTGGCTGACTGCTAGCATAGGAAAAAAATATTTTGATTTTATTTATCTTATAATCTGTTGTCTTACCAATTTTCATAGGTTTGCTAGGTATACAATCATAACACAATTTATCTCTTTTTTTCCATTTTATCTTGAGGATTTAATTTTCTTATTGCATTTTTAAGCAAATTGCAAACATCATTGAATGATCGTAGTCGGAGAAGGCATCCCTGCTTTATTCCTGATGTTGATGACTATGAGTTGCCGTCAAAATGTAATTTATTGACAACTATTGATGAACTGCAGAGGCAGGGAAAGTCAAAAGAAGGTTGAGAGGGAGTTACCTTTCCGTTGCCATTTCTTTTAAGGCCGGTATGAAATAGTTATATGTTTCCTGAATCATTGGCTGCACTGCAGAGTGCCTTAGTCACTTAAAAATAAATACAATTAAAATTTCAGTTCCTCAGTTTCAAGTGCTCAGTAACCACACGTGGCTAGTGGCTACCTCAGTGGACAGCGCAGCTCTTAGACCCTGGGTGGGCAAACCACCAGCGGCTCAGAGTGGTGGTTACAGTTTTAAGGGATTACTTAAAACAAAACAGAGTACGTGACAGAACCCAAACTGGTCCAAAGGCCTTTTACAGAAAAAGTTTGGAGACCCCTGGTCGAGAATATTGTCTCTCCAACTGAGTCATTTTTATATACCTTCTTTCCGTTTCTCTTATTACAATATCATCTATGAGATAGATGCTTAATATTTTTCTTTAAATAAGCTTGACTTTTTTAAAAAAAGAAATATTATATCAATACCATAAATGGAAATGTTTGCCATAAATAAATAACTAGAAAAATAAATAGAATGAAAGCCAACCGATGTTATTAAATTCCAATAACAAACTAGACTTTGCTCTTTCTTTTGTTAAAAAAGAGAAATTAGCAAGGGCTAAGTATTAGACGAGACACATCCACCACCTGAGAGGTGTTCCATGATGTAATCAGAAGTAGAAAAAGAGAACTGAAAAAGAAACCGCCTCCTCACTCATGATTCAAGGTCACTTATGTCCGGGCACGTGTACAGGTGTCTCCCGCTTCAAAAGCTCATTTTATGGCTGCTTCAGTTTTACGAAAGAACTACATGAGTACCTGTTTTCGCGAACCGACGGAAAGAGGATTTCTGCTTTTAGGAACAAAGGCGAAAAGCGAAAACAGCGTTCAGCTTTTGTTTTGCTGAGACCCTTTACAGAGGCAACGCGCACCTCAAGATAGGAGTGGCGCCGCCAAGCTCCTTCCCCGGGAACTACGCTCGGCGTCTCAGCATCAGGCTGCCAGAGCTTTGAACTGTGTCTGTGAGCACTTTATCTAGATTTATTTTGTGCATCCATTAGCAAGATGTGTCCTAAGGTAATTGCTTCTTTGCTTTAGGCCACTTTGCTTAGAAGGTTTTCATAGGAATGCTCTACCGATGGGGGAGGGAGGGACACATACCTTCTGGAATCACCTGTAGTGTTCCTCAATTTTGGAACACTAGGCTGAGGGGAGAGGAGGTGGGGAGCATGAACTTGGCATAGGCGATGGCTGGGGCTGGGGTGGCCTAACTAGAGGAGCAATATTTAGACACCTTCCTTACCATTACCAGTTCAAGGGTGTACAAGATACATTTGTGTCGCTTTTTACTCTAGGTTAGAGCACCAGATGTAAATTTATAATTGGACCATATCACTTTAACCTCCACAGAAATGTCATTGCTGAGTTAAAATTTAATGATATTTCCTCAGCCTTTTATTGATATTTGCTCTATATTAAAAATGACCACTGGGAAAATATTTCTGCTCCTTCTACAAAACTGCAGTAAAATATATCTATTTCTTATTTTCCTTAAAGAGTAACCCAATAAATTCCTTCTAGAATTATCTACATAGAGAGCAGACCTGCTGTCTTGAAAACATTCTAAGACCTTCTTTTGAATGTTCGTTTAGGTAGAGGAGAGCAGGGAATTATTTGGGATTCAAAATGCCTTTCCTTTGGGTGAATCGGAGCCTCCCTTCTATCCAATAATAAGAAGAGTTTTCCCCTTCCCTCCCAAACCATTTCACCCTTTGCTCTAACTGCCAGGAAGCTTGGCATTAAATATAATTCCTACTAAATTATATCTCTTCTTTTTCTGAGTTCCCTTTAGCAGTCCTCTTTTTCATGCGTTTTTGTTGCTTTTAAGTCAACCTTGCTGAGGTGTAATTTACATAAAATATACATAACCATTTTCAGTGTTCATTTAAGAGTTTTGACATATTTATATACCTGCGTAATCACTACCACAATTGAAATATGGAATATTTTTATTACCACCCAAAGTTCCCTGGTGCCTCCTTCTGTTCAATCCCCTTTCCTCCTCCCTCCCCAGTCAGTGATCTGCTATCACTGTAGATCAGTGTTTCTCTACCAGGGGAGAGTTTGCCCCTTAGGGGCCAATATGGCAATGTCTGGAGACATTTTTGTTGTCACAACTGTGCAGGTGCTACTGGCGTCAGTGGGTCGAGGCCAAGAATACTGCTAAATATGCTACAATGCACAGGATAGTCCCTGCAACAAAGAATTAACCAACCCAAAATTTCAGTCGTGCCAAGACTAGGAAACCCTACTCTAGGTATAGATTTGGGCAAGCAAATGGTATCCCACGGCTCAAATCCAGCCTCATTGCCTGGTTTTGTGCAGCCCATAAGTTAGAAATGGGTTCAATATGTACTCCAGCATGACTGGCTTCTTTCACTTAGCATGATGTTCACCCACGTTGTAGCGTGACTCAATACCTCTTCTCTTTTTATTGCTGAGTAATATTCCATTGCATGGATTTGACACATTTGTTTATCTTTCATCAGTTGATGGAGGTTTGGATTGTTTCAACTTTTTGGCTATTATAAATAATGCTGCTATGAACATTCTTGTGTAAGTTTTTGTGTGGACATATGTTTTCATTTCTTTTGGGTGTACAATATACTTAAGAGTGGAACTTCTGGGTCATACAGTGATTCTATAACTTTTTGAGGAATTGCCAGACTGTTTTCTAAAGCAGGTGCATCATTTTACATTTCTACTGCAGTACATGAAGCTTCCAGTTTCTCTCCACATCCCCGCCAACACTTGTTATTATCTCTCTTTTTTATTATAGCCATCCTAGTGGGTGTGAAGTGGTATCCCATTGTGGTTTTGATTTGCATCCCACGGATTGCTAAATGAGCATCTTTTCATGTGTTTATTAGTCATTCATATATATTCTTCGGAGGAATGTTGCACAATCTTACATTCCTACTAGCAATGCACAAGAGTTCCAGTTGTTGCACATCCATTCTAACCTTGATATTACTGGTTTTTTTAAGTTTAGCCATTCTAATGGGTAGTGATATTTCATTATGGTTTTAATTTGCATTTCCCTGGTAATCAATGATGTTGACATCTTTTCATGTGCTTATTTGCCATTTGTATCTTTTTTGTGAAGTGTCTTTTCAAATCTTTTGCTCATTTTTTATTGTATTGTTTGTCTTCTTATTGAGTAAAGAAATTCTCTTCATGTTCTGGATATGTCCTTTGCAGGTGTATGTTTTGCAAATAGTTTGTCCCAGCCTATGACTTTTCACTTTCTTAACAGTATCTTTTGAAGAGCAAAAGTTTTAAATTTTGATTAAGTTCCATTTATCAGTTTAATCTTTTAGGGTTCATGCTTTTTTTTGTCCTAACCCAAGATCCTAAAGACTTTCTCCTATGTTTTCCTTTAGAGGTTTATAGTTTAGTATTTATGATTAGGTCTATTATCCATTTTGAATTCATTTTTTCCCCACATGGAAGTACATTTGCTTAGCATCATTTGTTGAAAAGACTACTTTTCCTCCATTGAATTACTTTGTCAAAAATCAATTGACCATACATATATGTAGGCCTATTTCTGGACGCTCCATTCTGCACTATCCGTATATTTGTCTATTCTTAAACCAGTACCACACTCTCTTGATTACTGTAGCTTTATAGTAAGTCTTGAAATCAGGTAATGTAAGTCTTCCAGTTTTGTTCTTTTTCAAAATAAGTTTGCCTATTCTAGGTTGTACACATTTTTATATAACTTTAGAATCAGCTTATCAATATCCATAAGAAGGTCTGTTAGGGTTTTGATTGAGGTTGTGTTGAATCTCTAAATCAAATTGGGGAGAACTGTCAGCTTAACAATGTTGAGTCTTCCAATCCACAAACAAAAAAGTAAAGATTTCATTTACTTAGTTCTTCTCTAGTTTCTGTTAACAATGTTGTGTAGCTTTCGTTGTACAAGTTTTGCACACCTTCTGTCAAATTCATCATGCTTTTGGTGCTACTGTAAATGAGATAAATGTTTTGATCATGTAAGCTGCCTCATTCTGTGGATCACTTGATGACCCACAACAGAAGCAGGCAAATTGGGAAGGACTAGAACTGGAGTGGGTGGGGGTGGGGTGAGGGGACAACTAGCCACAGACATTGGAGCACCTTCGTTCCACTGCGCAGCATACCCATGATGGTGGAGACCACAGCTGGTAGGAACCCAGGCATGTGTCAGAAAACAGCAGGTAGAGCACAGTGACAGAAGTGTGGGCACAGGTGGTGAGAGGAAGCAGTTGGTGTCAGAAGAGTGTGCCAACAGGTGGAGGGGCCTCAGACACAGATGGGCAGGACTTGACTCCCAGAAAAGGCAAGAAGAAGGAAGAGCATGCCAGCCTACCAGGTATGAGATAGTGGACCCTTTACCAAGCAGGGCTTGGGCGCAAGGCATCTGGTACCTGATGTGGAATCTGGGGTCTGACCCTCTACAGCAGAAGAGGTAGAGCGCACATTCAGGGCTTGTCCAGAACCAGATGTCCTAACTGGGTGTCTTAGCATGTTGGACTCTAGTCTTTAGACTTATCTTCAGGAATTGGTCCTTGGCCTGGCCTGGGGCTGGAGAGGAGACTGCCAGGGACTAGGAACCTAGGGAATCTGGCCAGCCCTTCTGGGAAGGAAAGGGAAATAAATTGTGTTTATAAAGGTAATTGGGAGTCTGTCATCAGTTCCAACCCCTCCCCTTTTCTAGTGTGAGCAGATGAACAAGAAAAAGAGGAAATGCTGGCATTCAGGGTGAATTGGATGGGCAGACAACCAGACTTCCCATTACCCCCATTTACTTGCTTTCAAGAGATGTAGACTTATTCATCCCTTTTGTTGGCGGTTACACAGCAGGTGCTCCACAGCCCAGCAAGGGCTGAAGGAAAGGCTCATTAGCTCTTTTTGTTTAAGTGAATGAAGGTATCTCTACTTTTTCAGACTCAACCACCAGGAAAAGCTTTTGGACCCGGAACAATCCATTGCACCCCCTCTCCAACTGTTCATTCAAGGAGGGCAGCAGCCAGATGGGCCGGGTTAGAGAGGGTGTTCAACTCCTGTTTTTCAGCCATTTGAAAAGACTCTGTCTTGTCTGGGGCCCCGGTGAACGGAGTGGAGGAAGGGGGCCATTCGCTATTGCCTGTGGAGGTGGCCCCCATTTGCTCTCTTCATTGAAGATGATGCCCCTGGTGCTGGCTTTGGTCCCAGGGTGGGAGGTGGAGTGTCTTTCACTGAGATAGGGGACACTGGAAGAGGAGCCAGGTGCAGAAAGAGTATGATGAGCTTAGTTTTAGATGTGATGAGTTTGAAGGGCCAGTGAGACATCAGAGCAGAGCGATCCCATAGGCCATGAGATGTACTGATGAATGGTAGTTGAATAAATGTACAAGAGATGTTGACTTGCTAGTGGATTGCCTGCGCTGGCACAGACTTCCTCAGAGTGTACTCCAATGCTGCTGCTCGCTTGACCAGGGCTATCGTCAATTCCACAGCTAGTTTGTTATAAAAATATTTATGTAATCAAATAGTACCGAGAGATTGAGTCCTGCTGCAATTCCCTTTCTCTGGGACAACTGCAGTTAATAGCGTTTTATGCAGAAAGCTCATTTATGTGTGAGTTTATGTATATAGATGAATATTTATAAATGAGATTTACATATAAATGAGATTTAATATTCATATATATATGAAATCTCACTTATATGTAAATACACAAGTAGATACACACACCACAGGTCCTGTTCTGTAAACCTGCTTTTCTTAACTTAGCTCTGAATCGTAGACAGCCTCCCATGTCAGTACTTAGAGATCTAAACAATCCTTTTCAATGGCTGCATAGCCTTCTATTGTGTGAATATGCCAGTATTTATTTAAACAGTCCTCAGGTTGATAGACCTTCAGCTTGTTCTCAAAATATTTGCTATTGTAAACAGCAGTGCAACAAAATACCCACATAGTACATTTTTGTGCCATGGTCCAACTGTTTTCTTAGAAGAAGTTTTTAGATGTGGAATGCACATTTTAAGTTTTCATACAGACAGATTTCATGCAGATTTCCTTCTGATGAGATGGTACCAATTTGAACTACTAATGGTGTCTGACAGTGAGGCCATGCTTTTCTCACTTGCTCTGGGCTTTGTTCTCTTTTATCTATGCCATTATGATAAGTGAAAAATGTAATTTCATTGTTTTCATTCACATATCTTTGATTATTAATAAAGATGCACATTATTTCATTTGCTTCTTAGCTGTCTATAGTCCCCCTACCCCTGTGGGTTACCTATTCATATCCTTTGCCTATTTTTTGTACTGGAGTGTTTGTCTTTCTCTTAAGATTTATAAGTGCTCTTACGTATCACAGTTATCCTTAGTTAGGGTTAGTTATATGGTGCAAACATGTCATAACTAGTTTTTATTTGTGTTTGTTAAAAGTAGTTTGTGGTATCTTTTGCTGCATCACAGTTTTTCATTGTTATTTTAGTCATATCTACATCAATCTTATGTTTTATAGTTTCTGGCTTTAGATTATGCTAAGAAAATCGTAACCCATCCAAAATTTATAAAAATATCTGTGTTTCCTTCTAGTACTTTATACTTTTATTTTTTATGTAAAATGTAAATCTAATGATGTCACTTCCTTCTTTGCCATATCAGCAAGCCTGCCTGATGCACTTCCGTAGCACTTAGTGTGGCTAGGCCACACCCTTGGCCTAGCCCACCAGGCCGTGGACGATCTGGGCTCTGCCTATTCTCCATCCTCGTAAGTCAAAAGTATCAACCATCCCCAAAGCACTGCTCTGCTTCTGTTTGCAGCGCCCATGCTTGTCTTCTCCCCCACTGTCTGCTGAGCTCCTAAGCAACTATCAAGACTCACCTCAAGGGCACTTCCTCTGCGAAGCAGCCTTTTATCCCAGTCAATGTTAAGTGCTTCCTGCCCCTCCTGGGACTGACACAGCTGTTCTCTTAACTCACATTGACATTTTTGTTTATACATTTCTTTCCACTGCAAACTTGTGAGCTCCGGGGCTAGGGGGTGGGGGCGTGCAGCATCTGGCACTTGGTACAGTACCATTTAGCAGGTGCTAAGCCTGCCCCTGTGATCTGATTTGCATCTTAGCAAGCTCAACGTGCTAACAGTGTGGAGGCTGGGAGACCAATTAGAAGTGTCCAGGTAATAGTGATGTCCCCATCCAGGTAGCTGACAAGGACCTGGACTGAGGTGGTGGGCTTGGAGAAGGGAGTTTAAGAAACAGATTTAGTGGGTAGAATGGACAGTGCTTGAGTAGAGTGTTTTGTTTGAAGTGTCTCCTAAATATTCAACAAATGTGGAAATAAAAATGTTAGCCTATGAGCACCGTCCAGGCCTTTTGCTTTTGGTATTATTTGGTGTTTAGAATTACCCCTGCTCCTATTCCTTTCCGTGAAGCTGTGCGGTGTTGGCTAGTCATCACCTCCAGTCATCCTCTGTTGAGTGGAGATAGCCTATCACCTCCAAGGGCAATCGTGAGGTGGTTTCAATTAAATGCCATGTGTTATGAGCCTTCACAGCCCCTAGCATAGTAGCACTCAGTAAATGTTAACAGTCTGGCCTCCGTCACCTGCTTACCTTGGGTGATTGGGTCAGTTGCCATCTTCTGACTGACCTAAGGGATTCCTAGAGAGAGAAGCTGAAATCAGCATTTATTATTGCGTTTCCACACAGCACAGGCGTGCCCTGACAGCTGGTCTCCATCTGTCCGCAGCTCTCTGCTCGCTCTGTTTGCCCATGCTGCCATTCTTACTGTCGTCCCCAGTCTGTTTTCCTTTTCCTCCAGAGACCCTCCCAGCATTCAGTCCTTTCCAAGCTCTGCTCCTTCCTTTTCTATTCCGTGAGCATTACGTAATTAACCTACTGCATCCTCCTGCCGGGATCACAGCAGTCACTGCTCTCCCAGCCTCCCTTCAACCTGTGCCTGGTAAACAAGCAGGAAGACCCGCCCCCGACTCATGGTTATATCCCCTGACCATACTCAGCATCCTGCTCTGAATGCTCCAGGCCTTCCCCGGCCCTGCGGATCTCATTCAGAAGCCTGAGCCTCTTGCTCTGCGCACCCTGGCTCTCCAAGCTGCTTCCTCATCCCAGCCTAACCTCTCTGCTCCAAGGCCGTTAGTCGGCTTGCCATTCCCAGCCCATCTTTGCTTACTTCTGCCCCTTGTCTTTTTTTCATCCCGCAGAATGCCTGCTTTGTTCCTCTGCCCCAGGCTTGCACCAAACACCCTCACAACTGGCACAGAACTCTCTTTTGAGATGCCTTCCTTGCCATTGCTAACAGCCCATTACTGTGGCTAACGCTTTGTACTCATAAAATGCTTTCCCACCGCTGTCTCATATGATCAATCCTCCTGCTTTCCTTCAACTGGCATTTAATGAGTCCGCTCTGCATACCCACCCTGGGAAGGATAAAATAAGGTATAACCTTTGCTCTCTAGGAGCTCCAGTCTAGTCAGTACGAATTCCAACCCACAGTTTCCTTGGCCATAAAATGGGAATGATAATGTTTAATGACCTCACAGGGTTGTTGCAAGATTTATATGAAGTTGTGTGTGACACAAAAAGAGCTTAATAGCAGTGATGTGGATGGATGGTGCCGATGGCCACTTTACAGCTGTGCAGACGGGCTTGGAGCTGTTAAGGATGTGCCCACAGTCACACGGCTAGAGGGACAAAGCCAAGTTCGGTGCTTGTAGCACGGCCCTACCCCGTCGCCCACTCCCTCTCCTCCTCATATCCCCCTTTGCTTCCTTTGTGTCCCACTCACTCTCAATCACTGCTCCCTTAAACAGGTCTCTGAAATACAGACGCAATCAGGCTGGCTAATGGCGTCACTGCCCCAGTCAAGGGGAAGTTGGTCATTTTCATCCCTAGTCCTTTCTTTAAGCCTCCTAAGCATGCCCACTTGGCCTGCCACTCCAGGTGCTTCCCGCAAGTGCCCGGCTGTCTCACCCATGTGAGTTTGTCTCTAAGAAGCAGTTGATAAGCTCACCGTGGCTCACCCGCCTTCCTGCCCATCTCCCCAAAGTTGGGTTCCATTAGTCATGTCTGTCCACGGGCACTGATGAGGTTTGCTTCTCAGGCTCCAGGAATTCTGGATTGGGGTAAAAATACCCATCTGCCTCAGTGATGGAGGTGAGTCTGGTCCATGAGAAGGCAGCTGGCAGAAGCAGGCACAGGAAGAGGGTCACTGATTGAGCGGAAACACTAATGGTGTTAAGTCAATGGCAGGTAAAAGCATTGCATTTGGGAGAGAGGCCTGGAAGCACATTTTAAGCCCAAGTTGAAATATCTGGTACCTCTTTAAAGGAGTCATATCACAGAGAAAAAAAGTTTGTGTCCTTCAGAAATCTACTTAAGAGTCGATATAAGGAAGGAGATTGGTTTGTTTCAAAGCCCAGTCCTTTTAGGAAATCTTCCAGAAGGTGGCAGGGTGATGGCAAGACCTACTGAAAAGAAGAGAGAACGTCTTTCACCTTATGTCCATTTTTTTCAAACAATATAGAAGTATTTATGTCATTTTAAATGACCATATTTACTTTTCATTATAAAATTAATATATAGAAAATTTGAAAAATCAGAAGGGGAAATCACCTACAATCCCACAACAAACCTTGTTGTTTATTTTCATCTGGTCTATTTTTTGAATGCATATTTTCACATGGTTGTAATAGTACTTGACATACCATTTTTGTATACTGGCATGCAGCTCTGTTTTTGCTTTTTGTTTTTTTTTTAATTGTGAAATGTTTTATGGGATACATCCAGAAGAGCACAGAAAATATACGGACAGTTTAAAGAATAATTTAAATTATTTTAACTCCCACCCAGGTAAAAGACTCGAGTATTTACAGCTCTCAAGAAGCTTGTGGCCCTCCCCAAACACAGCCCCCTCTCCCCCAGAGAGAACCACCAATCTGACTTTTCTGAGAACATTTTCCTTGGCCTTTTCTTCATAGTTCTACCACTATGTGCCTATAATTCACTTTTTCCTGTTTTTGAATGTTATATGAATGGAATCATACCTTACTTACTTTTTGTGTCTTGCTTCTTTCCTTCAGTTATTGTTTTCAAGACATTGTATATGGCTGTAGTTAATTCATACTCATTTTCAGTTTAAAAGAGTAGTTTTATTTTCCTGCTCTGTTTCCATCCCAAATCTAGACTTTATCACGTAGCCCAGGTTTGTGATGCTTTTATAGTTGGGAGAACTCATTCCTTTCCCCTGCTTGTGGCTTTCCCCAACCCCTGCCTGAGAATGTAGGTCTCAGTGGGAAGAGCACTTCCCCTTTTTCTGGCCATGGCACTGGCCCTCTCTGCCATTTGGCCGGCGTTCTAGGAAGCAGCCACTCCGTGGGCCGCTGGAGACCCTTGAGCTGCAGCTGCCGTCCTTCCAAGGGAGTCGATGGAATTATTTCTGGGGCCTGGAGACAGCTGGCGAGAGCATGGAAAGCACAGCAGGGCTGAGGAATCTGCCAGAGGACTGGCCAGAACCGGGAAGGTTCTGGTGGTGGTGGTGACACGACTGGTCACGAAAAGCCCAGGTGTTCTCTGGCTAAAGCCTCAGTCGGGAGTCAGGAAGCCTTGTCTCCAGTGTGTGCACACCTTCCTCTCCCCTTCTTCCAGGGCCCTGGAGCAGCTGGGCTCACGGAAGGGGGATTTAACTCATACTGGTGTTTGCTGGTGCCCAGCCTCTCCGGGTCTCAAATGAGCCTCCTGACCTGAGGGAGTAAGTGGGCACCTGAAAGGAGCTATGTTGCTGCCCAAATGCCAGAAACTGGGCATGCTGGGCTGGGATGCCCACACGGACACACACGTGTGTCAGCGCACGGAGAAGCCTGTTCCGGGTCAGCAACACACACACTCACATGCCCGCTCAGCTTTGCCTTCTAACAACTGCCCAATTTCTCTCATAGCTAATCTTGTCGAACAAGTGGCCCGCGGCTCCATTTCTTACCACTCTCTCACAGCTAATCCTTTGGAATTTCGCTTTTGCTCTCTTGAGCACTGATTGTGCTAGCTCGGTAAGCCGCACCCTGCTGGGCCGGGCCAGGCCAGATGAACCCATGGGATTAAAACCACTTACTTGATTTTAGCCTGTTAAGGACTCACCCCTGTTGGATTTGTATACACTTTCCCGGAAGCCAGGCCCACCTCTTGGACTTTACTTGTAGCAGCTCCCTGGTCCTAAGCTGGTATTTTATACTGTCTCAGGGGCAAGCCCTTCCTTGGTCATCACATTGACAGACTGCGGTCATCCCCTTTCCTGTTACTGCCTGAAGAGGCTGCCCTGGTGCTTGGCTCTCACCAGTAGTCTTGCCCTTTCCTGTCCTACCTGGTCTAATTCTACCTTCTGTACCATGTGGTAGCAAAGGTGGTGGCAGCATTCCAGATGCAGATGCTTCATGGTCTTGTACAGATGGTCCCCAGTTACAAATACCCTGGGCCAGCCTTCACCTGCCACCCATAGCCCTGACCCTGCCCAGCCCCTGGGTTAAAGGAAACAGGGCCCCTGGGATGGTAGAGGCTTCCTGGCTAGCCAGTTAGATGCAGAAACAGTGCGTTGCCAGCAGATGAAGGATACAGTGTGTCTCAGGGTGGGTGTAACATCGGCCACAGCCTCTCTAGCCTCTGCCCTCACTGAGCTAGCCACCCCTTGGCCTGACCAGCCGTTCTTCCTGTCCAGGTCCCTGGCCTCCAGGTCCCCACCGGTCCTTGGAGAGCCCCAGATGAGAGACGGAGGACCTGCCCTTTTACCTCCCCCAGTTCCTCTTCCCACGGTTGACTTCTACTTCCAGAATCCCTCAAAACTTTTTGCACAAAACTCCCAGGTGCGTGCCAGCCCTCCTGGACACTGATACTGGCCTGGGTTGGAGAGGAATCCAGGAAAAGTCCCGGATTTCTGGGTGGGTGATGGGGACAGTGCAGTTGGTTTGGGGCCAGGTGAATGGTGCTGCCTGTAGGACATCCCAGTGGAGTGGTCCAGTGGGCGTTTGGATGATATTAAAACTCCCCCACTCCTTCGTTCTCAGCATAGTGGAGTTTCCCAGATTCCTTCTTACCTTGGCAAGCAGAAAGCTAGGTGGTGAAGAAATCAGTCATAGAGCAGGTGAAGTGTGACTATGGGATGTGGGAAGAGGTGGTCACGGGGTGGGAGCAGCTGTGATCTTGTCCTTTTGTTTTTCTTACTTGTCACCTAATTGTTATTAGTCATTAATTCATACAGATTGACTAGGGGAGAAGTTACCTCCAGGAGGGGAATGTGGGTTGGGATGAAGGAGGTGCTGACTCTTGAACACGGTAATGACAATGTTGAGTTCCCAGGTGTTTGTGTCATTATTCTTTGTACCTTACACGTAGGTTATAAATGTTATTTAAAATCTACTCAAGAGTTCATAAAGCCAATTAAGGATTAGTTATAAAATCACAGTGTGCTTTAGCATTAGTTAAGAACTGTTTAGTGCTTTACTATTTAGAAAGCAATTTACTTTAAAAAAAAATAAATTTATTAACTTAAACACTTAGCTGTTTCCCACTCTCCTCACACTTCTCTCTTTTTTGGTTTTTGTGTTCTGCTGAACCTTTAATTTATTCTCATTTTCAAATCCAAGAGAACCCCTTTCCGGAATCGTTCCAGGGTGCTCTAAGCGCAAACAAACACCCCTCTCCCATTGTTCTGTCTCTCTTTCCTGTGTGCTGATCAGAAGAAGAAAAACAGCTGCATGGTTCTGTTTTCTTTTCCAAACCCGTGACATATATTGCCCTTTGATCCTTTAGCAAATGTTATCTGCTTGGAGCAAGGGACAAGACATGCCATTCATTTAGCGTTTCCCCTGTGACCTGAGCGGCTTCACCTCCCCTCCAGCTTCTACTCCGGGTTGCCATTAGGGTCGGCTTAAATGCCACAGACCCTTCATGTCATGGCGCAGTGTGTAGCTCTTGCCTATTCCTGGCTATCACAGTGACCAAGTGTGTGTAAAATCACACATTTTCCTGTGGATTCTACTGAAAGAGGAAATATGAGTCTTAAACCAGTGCCTGTTAAGAGGAAATATACATCTTAAACCAATAGCTGTCAGGTTAGTTTTAAGGTCTTTCTGTGAGAAGTGTCCCTTTGCAGTCTTCTGGCTTGTGTGTCTGTGCCCAGCGTGAAGCCGCCCGGAGTCGGCCCCGCTGAGCTGCCGACAGGAGGCAGCTGTGCCGGACAGACTGTGCCGCTCTCGTCTCACGCCTCCCTGCAGGCTCGGGGAAGTGTGGAAGGTGATGACAGAAGCAGGCAGCTCCAAACACGGTGTTGGGGTCGGCGGAACGAACACTGTGCACCTTCTAGGAGTGTGGGGCGTGTGCATTCGTGAATGAGAAGCAGAGCTGCCCGTAGCCTTGACTGTCCATTTGGCAGGACGCACCCCCGGCCCCGCGCATTCCTGCCCTGGGAGCTGCTCGGCAGCGGGAAAAAGGGCAGGAGGGTGGGCGGTGCGGGAAATGTACTGTCATCCAGCAAGACAGTTGTTGGAGGGCAGATAGCAATAATTGCTACTATTTTAAACATGAAGAGGCTTTCTCATGAAAGACTGAGCTCCCAGCTTACACCGCTGTCCCTCCCCATCCGGAAGTCCCTGTTTCCCCCAGCCTGCACATCACCTTAGCTCTGACCCACCACTGGTTTAGGAATATAAGGACCAGGAAATTGGGGGATACGAGCTGGGTACACTTGGATAAATCTTTGCATATTGGAGATATCCACCATCTTGCTGTGGAAGGTGTCATTCCCTGAATAAATTGTAAAATTCTTAAGATCCTTAATATTTGTAGCATAACACCACCCCATTAGTCCTGGACTGGTTCCCTTTGATTCAAGGTCACTGTTGGTAAAGTCCAGGACTGGAGGGAAAGTCAGAGGGGACTTGAATCTATGCAGCTCTAGAATTCCATTCCTCTGGTTTATTTTTTATAATAGCATTGAACTATCTGGCAGTTTTTCCCCATTTCTTCCTGGGAGGACAGATATGTGGTTTGAATCCTTTTGTTCGAATAAACAGAAGAAGTGGATGATCAAAGTTTTTGGTTAAACAAATGGGAGTGTGGGGATACAGTCAGAAGTCTTTAAAGGAGGTGTATTTATTTTAAGGCCCAGTTGTTACTCGATGATGATTTGATTATAATGTTTATTTCTATCTAATGTGGTATCTTAGCTTGAGCTGCTCTAATAAGAATACCATAAACTGGGTGGCTTAAACAACAGAAGCTCACTCCTCACAGCTCTGAAGGCTGGGAAGTCCAAGATCAATGTGCCAGCCAATTCCGCTCCTGACGGGAACTTGCTTGCTTGCAGACAGTCATCTTCTCTCTGTGTCTTCATATGGCAGAGAGAGAGAGAGAGAGAGAGAGATCCTGTGTCTCTTCTTATAAGGGCACTATATGACCCTCATGACCAAAATATCTCCCAAAGATCCCATCTCCAAATATTATCACATTGGGATTAAGGCTTCAACATATGAATTTGGGGGAGGGGGAGCCTAAACATTCAATCCATAGCATGTAGTAAGCCAGTGGGCGGGATATTGGCTCTATCTATACAGTTATGATGTTTGGGGATAAAATCGGTGACTCGAAGAATCATAAATTAGTAAAACTGATCCTGAGCTTCTTGACCATGACCATCGACAAGAATGTTCTTTGAATGTGCTGCCCCAACCAGAGCAGAGGGAAAGGCAGTCATAGCCGGTGGCGTTTGCACTGCTTAAGCATTGCAGTGTTTCAACAACTGTGCTCAAATCCTTTCCCTGTTTGGGGGACTCTCTGAAGAGGTCCAAAGTATCTCCCCACTCACCCACCCCCTCACTCTGTAATGTTCATACATGCATAGTACATTCACAGACAGCAGGCACACTGTGGGAAAACATGTCAGCGGGTCTTTCCTTTCTTTCCTTTAGCAAAGACTAGCAGGGAAAGCTGTAGGAATGAGGTGCTAATGAGGTTGCTGGGGGAGGTGAGAAGCATAAGGAATGTCAACCATCACACAAGTCAACAGCAAGGGGGGACCAGGAGGGATTAGACATCTTGGTGATGTAGACAATCTGGAAATGTAGAAATGTGGGGAGGATACTTGTGTAACAAGACACCCCTCCCATCACCAACCTGCTGGCTTCATCCACTCACAGTTGTGGTGTCTGGTACCTGGTGAGAGGCACCCAGTGTCCCCTGGACACTTTAGCCACTTAGTAATGCAATTATTTGTGTCCCTTTTGCCCACTAGACTGAGTTTCTTGAGAGCAGGTCCTGTGTGCCTTCAGAGTTGTCTCCAGTGCTTGACACTGAGAAGGAGTGAAGTTATAGAATATTTTCATGCACACAAATGTTCATTTTAAAAAGACATTCTCCAAAAGCACCTTGGGCAGGGAGATATGATATTATCCAACCACACCAGTCCAGGCCTGGAGTGTTCTAAGGCTTTGGTAAACCCAAAAGACTGAAGTCCTGCCGGTAGTTATGATGACAACAACCTCCAGTCTGAAGGTGATAGTCTACCAGAGGGTTGGAGGGAGCTGACAGTATTGTGCCTAATCAAACCTAGCAGCCAGGCCACTATTTACACTGAAGCCATTATTTACAGAGTTGGTTTCCAGTGAGGACTCTCTTCCTGGCTGGTAGCTGGCCACCTTCTCACTGTGTCCTCACATGGCCTTTCTTCTGCGCATAAGCATGGTGCACAGGGGTAAGAGGGGGTAGGGGAGAGAGGGAAAGCTCTCTGTTGTTTTATCTTATGAGCACACTAATCCTATCTGATCAGGGCCCCACCCTTATGACCTCATTTAACCTTAAAAACTTCCTTAGAGGCCCCATCTTCAGATATAGCCACTCTGGAGGTTAGAACTTCAACATATGAATTTTGGGAGGACACAAACATTCAGTTCATAACTGCTCTGAAAACGACTATCTGGGTTTCAATTCCTACTCTGTTACAAACTAGCTGTGTGACCTTGAGGAAGTTCCTTTAACTTTTCTAAGCATCAGCTTCCTCATGGTAAAACTGGGGACAATAATGGCACCTATCTCAGGGTACTGTAAAGATCAAATGAGATGATGTATCTGATGGGCTTAGGGAGGGGCCCATTATACAGTAGGTGTTTACTAATTGTTAAGATCATTAACAGCACCCTCCAAGTTCTGAGAATGAGTTCCCTCTAAGGTAGTCCTGGGAGTCCAGTCCAGCCTGGATTTCCAGGACTAGGTCAGGCTGTGTGAGTGGGATCTCCAGACCAGAGAGGTTCCAGGACTCCCCAGTATTGTTGAGGGAGCCCAGCCTTTTCAGAGCCTGGTTAGCCTTCAGGGATTTCCAACAAGGAAGTGGAAAATGACCGGGTGAGTCATGGTGGCAGCCCAAGGGTTCTAGAGAAGGATTCAGTGTTATGGCTAGTGGTAGCAGGTTCTTTTTTCATCTCCTTGCATGGAGAGTGGCAGAGGGAGGGACTGAGCTCACTGGACCTGAATGAAGGGTCACATTGGATTCCTTCTGCCTTCTTTGTAGCTTAAAAAGAACAACAACAACAAAAAAAAAAAAACCTTCTTTTATGCAGTACGCGGGCCTCTCACTGTTGTGGCCTCTCCCGTTGCGGAGCACAGGCTCCGGACGCACAGGGTCAGAAGCCGTGGCTCACGGGCCCAGCCGCTCCGCGGCATGTGGGATCTTCCCGGACCGGGGCACGAACCCACGTCCCCTGCATCGGCAGGCGGACTCTCAACCACTGCGCCACCAGGGAAGCCCCAAAAAAACCTTCTTGACACAACTTTTCAGATTCTAAAAGGTAATACAAGTTTATTGTATAAAATTTGAAAAATATAGAAAACTATCAAGAACATAAAAATCACCTGAAACTCTTCTACCCAGAGTTAACTTTGGTAACCTTTCCTTTAAGTCACAGACCTGGGTATGAAGCCCATCCTTCCATGCTGGAGTGGTGTGACCTTTAATGGGATACCTGTTCTTTTCTTTTTTTTTAAAGGTAGACTTTTTTTTTTTTTTAGTATTTATTTATTTGGTTGCTCCGGGTCTTAGTTGCAGCAGGCTGTCTCCTTAGTTGAGGCTCGCCAGCTCCTTAGTTGCAGCACTTGGGCTCCTTAGTTGTGGCATGCAAACTCTTAGTTGCCGCATGCCTGTGGGATCTAGTTCCCTGACTAGGGATCAAACCCGGGCCCCCTGAATTGGGAGCTCAGAGTCTTATCCACTTACCTACTTCCTCATCTTAAAACGAGGCTAATACTTCCTGCCTTGTTCCTACTTCTCGGGGCTGCCATGTGAATTAAATTCCAGGCACGGGGTGTTAGCTTACTAAAAGCTGTTTTCTTATTTCTACTGAAGAAAACACCCTTGGCTTCTGATTCCAGCATCAAAGCTCAGATAAGAATCCCCCATAAATCATTATCGTATCACCCTTTCAGGGTCTCCACCCTCCAGGTGTGTGCTATGAGCATGTGTTCTGGATTAATAAGCAAATCAATATCCTCATTTACCACACTGACATAATGACTATGCAGCAATTTCCCAGCATAAATATTCCTATTTCTCCTCTTACTTAAAGCTGCTTTAAAAGGTGAGGATTATATATTTGCACAGAGGATTGTGTGTGTCTTACCATCATTTCCCTCTGAGAACTTGCATCTCTCCTTTTGTGGTCACACCTGGCCTTGGCTTTGTAACGAGAGAGAGAGAGAGAGAGAGAGAGACTGCATCTCTGAGGCTTTCTGAACTTCCTTTGGCCAGAATGGTTTTGTCCATCACTTAAGAACCAAACTCATTTCCTGATTATTGTGTATTAAATTAAAATTCCAGTTTTCAGATTTTAGGACAAAAGTTCCCCTGAAATATGTCAGCTTCATTCCAGCTTCAGACAATGGGCTTATTGCTGTGACTGTACCTGTCCCCCCATCCTTATGGCCTACCCAACTCCTCCCCACTGCCTCTGCCCAGGGCCTTCCATACTAGGGGAGGGACCCCTCCTCCCCAAAGGCCAGAATGATACCTGGCAGGGACCAGATGTTCATGGAGGACAATGTTGCTGTGTAAGGGAACAGGGTTCACTCCCAGCCACCTGTCTTGTTTCCCAACACTGCCCCCAACAGACCACCCTCTCCTGAGAGCAGGAGGACCTGATAGTTGAGGCTGAATAGGTACTGTAAACTTTCTTGGTGTGGAGATTCCATGCACTCCAATCTGGTCAACTTGACAAAAAAACAACTGCCTAACCAAGTGTGTCCAGGAGAGCAGGCTAAGCTCTCCAGATAGTTGACTTATTTCCTTACAAGAGCTATTCCTTCAACGGATTGTGACACCTTTTCATCCTGGGACAAAGCCTTCCTGTACTTTGCCTAGTGGCAGGCAAAATGAAATGACAGGGATGAGAGACAGTATGTCGCTTCCTTTGCTCTGTTCACAGTAATGTGCTGTATTAGAAAAGGGATGAAAGTTGAGCATTATCCTGGACATAGAGTTGCCAAATATCCTGGACAACAAATATGGAATTGGCCTACCGCTTGTTGCTTTAAACCATTTGATTGTCAGGGTGCAACAAGTAGATGCAGCCAAAACTTCATTTGTGAACAGTTTTGAGTTTCCTATACTGGATGCTGGGGATGAGGACCAGGCAGAAACGCTGTTTGCTGCTACGCCTTTGACTTTGAGGACTTAGTCCAGAGGTGGAGATAGACTCCAGTGCCTCATGAAGGTACAGAGGGAGTTGGGGAAGGCTTCTCAGAAGAGGGAACAATTGATTGGATCCTGAAGAATAAGTTTACCGTGTAGAAAGGTGGGCTTTATTGAGCCCACAGAGACACTGCAGTGGTGTAGTCTCCCTCCCCCGGTCAGATTGTGTCCTATATTTTCTAAGCCTAAGTAAAAATCATTTCTGTTCAGATACTGAATGGTCAAGATAGTCGCCAAATCAACCTGCATTAAACGTATATATCAATTAGGGGAGAATTGACATCTTTATTATGCTGGGTCTTCCAATCCATGAACGTTGTATGTCTCTCCACTTATTTATTTCTTTGGTTTCTTTCATCAGCATTTTGTAGTTTTCAGCATACAAATCCTGTATATTTTCTTAGATTTCTACCTAAGTATTTCAGTTTTTTGTGTGTGTCCATTTGTTCATCGCTAGTATATAGAAAAACAATAGCTTTTTGTATGTTGATCTTGTACCTTGTGACCTTGCTGAACTGACATTTGTTCTAGGAGATTTTTTGTAGATTCTTTGAGATTTTCTGCATAGCCCCCATCACGTCACCTGCAAATAAGAATGGTTTTATTTTTCCCTTTTCAGTCTATATGCCTTTTATTTCATTTTCTTTTGTTATAGTGCTAGCTAGAACTCTTTTGTTGAATAACAGTGGTGAGAGTAGACATCCTTGCCTTATTCCCAGTTTAGGGGGAAAGTATTCAGTCTTTCATAAATTCTGATATTAGCTATAGGTTTTTTGGTGATGTTCTTTAATTTAAAATTTTTTTTATTTATTTATTTTTGGCTGTGTTGGGTCTTCGTTGCTGCGTGTGGGCTTTCTCTAGTTGCGCTGAGCAAGGGTTACTCTTCGTTACAGTGCACAGGCTTTACATTTCAGTGGCTTCTCTTGTTGGGGAGCACGGGCTCTAGGTGCACAGGCTTCCGTAGTTGCAGCACGTGGCATGTGGGATCTTCCCGGAATGGAGATCCAACCCATATCCCCTGCATTGACAGGCGGATTCTTAAGCACTGCACCACCAGGGAAGTCCCTGGTGATGTTCTTTATCAACTTGAGGAAGTTAACTTCTTTTCCTACTTTCCTGAGAGTTTTTTTTATCATGGATGGTGTTGAATTTTGTCCAGTGCCTTTTCTGCATCAATTTATATGATTATGTGATTTTTTTCTTCTTTAGCCTGTTAATATGGTGGATTACACTGATTGATTTTCAAATATTGAGCAAGCTTTGCATCCCTGGAAGTAATTCCATTTGCCTAGTGGGATTCTTTAATCCTTTTACATATTGCTGAATTCTGTTTGCTGATATTTCGTTAGAAATTTTTGTATCTACATTCATGAGGGATATTACTTTATAGTTTGTTTGTTTGTTTTTTTTTCTGTACTGTCTTTCTCTATCTTTGGTATCAGGGCAGTACTGACTTCATAAACTGACTTGGGAAGGTTTCCTTCTCTATTTTCTGGAAGAGATTGGGGTTAATTCCTCTTTAAGTGTATGGTAGAGTTCTATGGCTTTTGAAAAGTTGATTCTGGGGACGCAATCTGGACCAAATAAAGCTGAATCTTGGGGGTGGGACTTGAGCATATCAGATGAGCTTATCAATGGGCAGCCAGCTGTGGAGCTTCAGTGTGGTCGTGGACTTCTTGAGACAAACATAGGAGGGTGAACTGAATCAGAATCCATCTGAAGAATGACATGAATTAAGCAGCTGTGAGGCTTGGAAAATTTGGCTCTCTGAGACACGTCCCAGGAGCCTCTGATATCTTCAGGACCATATGGTATAGTGGGGACATTGGTCATACAAGACGTCTGGGTTTGACTTGGCTACTTACTAGCCATAACTTCCTTATTAGCAATTTCAGTTTTCTCGTCTATAAAATGCCACTTCTTGGGTTGATTTAGGAATAAAATGAGACAAGAGATATGAAAATGCTTTAGAACCACCACAACTTCTTGAGAAGGTGAAAATTGATGTTTCTTTGGGCCCCAGCTTCACCCTTACTGCTGTGGTGTCATGATTCCCAATGAGTCCTGCTGTGAGGTCAGTGGGAGGCTTGTGACCCCAGCTGGCTATAGGACCAGTGTCCTCAGGCTGTGGAGAAACTTCCTCCCCATCCCTGCTCACTTACTCTGCCCATGGAGTTTGGGCTCTCACAGGAAAGGGTGGGACCTTGGTGACAGTGAAAAGGAATTTTGACCTTGACCAGTGCCCCCTCTCACCTTTCACAGGAACATGCTTGCCAATTCAGCCAGTGTGCGGATTCTCATCAAGGGAGGCAAGGTTGTGAATGATGACTGCACCCACGAGGCTGATGTCTACATTGAGAATGGCATCATCCAGCAGGTGGGCCGTGAGCTCATGATCCCCGGAGGGGCCAAGGTGATTGATGCCACTGGGAAACTGGTGATCCCTGGAGGCATCGACACCAGCACCCACTTCCACCAGACCTTCATGAACGCCACATGCGTGGACGATTTCTACCACGGGACCAAGGTAATGCTTCTGTTTGGGGAAAGTGCCTTCCTCGGTGGTTTCCTCTGTTTCTGGGGCTGCCCTGGACTAGATCCACATGAACAGGGTGCTCCTGCTGTATTGCTCAAAGGAGAAGGGTGCTCTTGAAGGGGCCACTGTGGCAACTAAAATAGGAAATTTCAGGCTAAATGTCATAGATTTCTATGATTATGGAAAAGGAGGCATTTAAGCCTATTTTGCTGATCACATCACTTACTGAGGCACCCAGGCCAGGAACTGATTTTATTTTTATATTTTTATGTCATGTAGTACAGACCTAGAGGAAGAGGAGAATTAGCTGGAGCTTGTTATTGTACATGTGTGGGGCAGGAGGTGTGCGTGTTGGGGGGGTAGGTCTGAGGGACTGCTTTATGTATGATAAGCTAAATTAATTTCCCCAAAATTGTGAAAAATAGATATGCCTATTCTAAATGATTTTAATGCTAGAGTTATGAAACAGACATAGTTAACTATCTTTTATTATCTTTCCTAGCTTGTTCTTTTTAAAAACAGCTTGAAAGATACTGGTGGTAGGCCCTCTTTTCAGAGTGAATTATCATGGACAATATTTAAGAATTACTGAGCTGGGCCTGAGCTACTTTATGTCCCTAAATGCAAAATACAAAAATTCAGACCTGTGGAACAAATGAATCAGGAGGAATTATGTTTCACCAAAAGAGTCACAAATAGGTTCTTTCACCCTTTCTCTGTGCTCCAGAATCCTGTCATTGCTGTCATCCCTGTGTGTTGTAATTATCTGTAATACGCAGGCCTCTCCCTGGACACCAGACTATGGGCTCCTTAAGGGCAAGACCTGACTGTATTCTTCTGCTTTCCCAGAGCCTGGCCTTGACCTGGAATGAGAGTAGCTGGCCAGCAATTGTTTGTTGAATGAATAAGTGATTGATACTTATCCATGCGGTCTCTACATCCAGCTGTGCATCAGATTCATCTATGAAGACTTTTTTCAAATGCAGAGTTGAATCAGCATCTTGAGGGTCAGAAGTCCCTGGGCCTGGCAGCAGCCCTCTGTACTGTCTGAGTTATAAAGGATTTGGCCTCTAATGCTCCCTGGGTGAAAGGAGTCCACCAGTGGCCGCAGTCCTATGTCCTACTTTGGCCCACTGCCTCAAATCCCCATTGGCCCTGTACCTTAAAATCTCACCTGTGTTCTACTTGGGGTTCTCAGGGAGCCCCTCTCCCATGCTCAGTGCACTCCCCCTGGGATCCATCTTCCTGGGGGCTCCAGTGCTCCGGCTGTTAGGCAGCAACTGAAGAGCCTGGCTGGGGCTGCCAGGCAGGCAGGGGCTGCCAGGCAGGCAGGGGCTGGCCCACCTCAGGCAGATGTCCCTTAAGGTCTCCCTGAGGATATGCCTCCTTCCCAGTCCAGACGCAACAGATCAGACCCCCGGAAGGCTGAGCTGTGAGGAGTCACAGTAGCCATGGCCCAGCCTCTGCTGAGGCAAGGATGCCGCCAGGCCTACTGAATACTCTGGCCTCCCAGGCCACACCTGCCCACTTGAGCCAAGCCCTGGGAATAGAAGCGATTGGTGGACCTGCCCTACTTTCTTCTCTGAGAATTACTCCAGGGCCCTGCAGGTGAGGCTTCACTAATGAATGGGGAGCCCCACCCTCATAAACTCTTGCAGGGTCCTCTTGGGGGGACTCTGGTGGCAGTCGGGGCCTTTCTGAAGAGAGAGAGCACATCCAGCTCACCATCCCCATGCACTTGAGCCCCGCCAGACCAGCCCTGCTTCATTTGTGGTTATTTTTATTGAAGTATAGCATACATACAGAGAAGCGCACAGGTTCTAAGGTACACAGAATCATCACAACTGAACACACCCTTGTAACCAGCACCCAAATCGAGAAACCAAACATTGCCAGCACCCAGTAGGCCCCCTCCTAGTCACTACTCCTCACCAAGGATAACAACTATCCTGACTTCTAATACCACAGTTTTAAAAAAATAACAGCTTAGTGGAGATATAACTCACACTCCATACAATTTGCCTATTTAAAGTGCAGAAGTGGGTGGTTTTCAGCATATTCACCATAGGTTTTGACTGTTTGCTTTATGTAAATGAAATCAGGCAGCCTGTACCCTTGCGTTGGCTTCCTTGGCTCAACATTATTTTTGTGAAATTCAGCCATGTTGTTGCATGTTGTACTTCATTGCTTCATAGTATTCTACTGTACAAGAGCCCACAGAGTACCTAGACATTCTGCTGTCACCGGGCATTTGGGTGGTTGCTACTTCGGGGCTATGACAAATGCTGTTGCTGTGAATGTTCTCATCCATGTCTTTTAGTAAACGTGTGTGCACATTTCTACTGGGCATATTCCTGGGAGTGGGATTGCTGGGTCATAGAAGACACACATGTTTAGCTCTAGGAGAGACTGCCACATTGTTTTCCAGTTTGGTTGTAACAGTTTATACTCCCAGCAAGAGAGTAAGAGAGGACCCGGTATTTACCACCAACATGCCTACCAGCCTCTGGGAGAGGAGGCTGGCCTTTCTTTGTTTTATTTTCCACATTGTCATCTGCCGGGGCCTCATTAGCCAGGAGTGACGAGTTTTCCCCTGAGAGCCTTCAGCTCTTTACAGCGAATGAAGACCTTTGCACGTGCATCTTTGTGCAAGGTGGTGGGTAACTTTTGATCTTTTCCAGGCTTCTCATCCATGGAAGCAGCTGTCTCTGCAAAAACACAGAAAAGCCCCTGTGTGATTAAGGGTCCCACCTCTCCCAGTTCCTGCAGGATCAGACACCCCCAATCCATGCCAGCCCCAAGTTATAGGAAATTTAAGGCCCATAAACGCTAAGCCACTCTGGCTGCTCGCGTCACGTAAACTGACCTTTTGTTATATCCACCCCCTAAGTAAGATCGGACCTTGTCCTTGTGCCGCAGCTCATACTGAGCGTCTGTTTCATAACACAGCCCCTGACGCAGTCCTCCCCAGACCCCTCTGGGAGACCCTGCCCAGAGTCCTGCCTCAGACATCCCAGCCTCCCAAGAACTGGCTTCCTGCCCCGTCCCCCTCCCCCCCACTCCTGGATTGCTCCTCCCTGTTGGTGCTCCTACCTGGATATTTTGGCTTCCTCTTATCTCTAATTCCTGACAATCTCCTGGGGAGAGAAAATGCTCTCCTGTTGCACTGCTGATGTCAGGGATGCGTGGATTTAATTATTCACACAGCCTGTGGCACTCAGGCCCAGGCTGTGCACCCTGATAGACTGCCACTGACCTACTTTGCACCTTCTAAGAAAGGTAACGGTTGATCTGCTTTAAGCATCTGGGTTTATAATAGAATAATAACCCCAAGGAAAAGCTCACCCTTGTGATTAGCCTATAGAGAAAGAGAGATCAAGTTGCGCCTTTTTGTTCCCGTCTGACAGATCCAAAGGGCCTTGAACTCTGCACCCCCTGAGCTATGGCCTGCCTGTCAATTGGGCAGCAGCAGCCAGGGCTGGGAAAACAAAACCGTTGAAAGCCTGGCTTTTCTGAGAGCATCTGGGTCTCCATTGTACTGGGTCTGAAGGGGTTTCTCTAGCGCTTCTTTAACGCACGCTTTGCCCGCCTCTGCTTCTGTTAGAGGCTGGGGCACGCTCTGCCTGGCTCCCCTGCCTCTGCCCCCCTTGCTCACAGCCCGGGCACTCCATCCTCCTCCCCGCCTCCTCCCCGCCTCCAACCTGCAGGCCCCTCCCTCCCAGAGGCCCAGAACCTGGTCTCCAGAGATGCCAGGACGCCCTGCTTGTTAAAAATGCCCCCATGGAGGAAGGGGGTTATCTCCTGTGGGAAGGCAGGGGCAGGAGGGGAGGGAGGAGAGCCAGTGACACCAACTGTGTTAATAAAGGTCTAGGATTTCACTTGGGTCACGGGGGTCTTTTATCATTATCCTACTTAGCTTACTCATAAGTTATGCTTATTCTTTGGTGTGAATCTAATATTACATAATAAGAATGTTAATGCAGGCTGTTGAGCTCCACCCCACCAGTGGCTCTCCGTGGCCCGGTGGGAATATCAGAATCAAACTACAGGCACAGCCCCTTCACTAAGATGGTGACAGAGGGGGCAGCAGGGACAATGGGGAAATGCTTCCTAGATGCCTTTTCTGCCTCCCACTCCTCCAAAAATAGACTGAGAACCACTGTCTAGGCCAATGGTTTTCAACCTTTGGAAGCAAATTACAGTAAAACTACTTGGGGAATTATTTTAGAAATACATGTCCATACCCCTCCTCTCTACTGCCTGCACCCTCCACCCCAGACTAATGAAATCAATATCTCTAGGTCTGCCTCTTCCCCCATCTGTATTTTTTTTTTTTTTTTGGCTGTGTTGGGTCTTCATTGCTGCACGCGGGCTTTCTCTAGTTGCGGCGAGCGGAGGCTACTCTTCGTTGCAGTGCGCGGGCTTCTCATTGCAGTAGCGGAGCTCGGGCTCTAGAGTACAGGCTCAGTAGCGCCTACATGGGCTTAGTTGCTCTGCGGCATGTGGGATCTTCCCGGACCAGGGATCGAACCCGTGTCCCCTGCATTGGCAGGCAGATTCTTGTCCACTGCGCCACCAGGGAAGCCCATGTATTTTTTTTTAAAGCATCCTTGATGATCCTAACACTAGCATGCGGATTATTAAGGAACTTTCTCGGCTATTTTGAATGGCACGTTGTCCTGGCTGTTACTCCTGTTGCCTGTCTGACCCTCACCTTATGTGCCAGAATGACATCTGAATCCCCTTTGAAAACTTGGGCTTGTCTTGCCTCACCCTTGCCAGTATTATTTATTAGTTTCTCTCCTTCTAATCACATTATAGGGTCCCATTATTGGGTTCCCAAGCCCCAGCCTGGGGCCTAGAACCCCTGTACTTGCTAAGTGTCCCTGGTGCTGTGCTCTGCCCTCCTGTCTGTACCGCATAGGCATCATCAATGAGCGGCGGATTGGCCATGGTCAAGATGTCATCAAATGGAAACCCAGCTGGGTCTGTGCCTCTCTGAGGACCCAGAGACTCTCTCTTGTCTGTGCCAGGGCCATCTGGTCACTGAGACAGCCTCCCACTAACTCAAAACCATCAGCAGCAGGACATCTATTCTTGTAGTCAAACCACAAGGGGAGCCAAATCCTAACCCAAAGCGTGTTTGTCTAGAACAGGATCAGCCTAGCAGATGTACAGTGGCACAGGCTAGGTGGCCTGCCACTTCCCGCCCCCGGTGGAGGGTCCTGACCCTACCTCCCTCCTCCCCCTGCAGAGGACTAAACCTATCAGAGTCCTGGGATATGACCCGCTGGGACATAAATAAATTCCCTTTGTTGTCCAGCCTGCCAACCTTCTTACCAAGGAGCCCATGTATCCATTGGGCAGACTGTTTTTGCTATTTTGCCTTTGAAACTTGCTCTTTGGGCTTTAAACCTTTAAATGCTGCTCACTTCCTTTCTTCTTTTTTCTTGACTCTGTTATTCTGTCTATTTCTGTTTAATTCTAGCCAAAATCTCTTTCCAGTCTTTTTGCTCTGCAGTAACACTTCCTGCTTATCGGGATCCAGACTCATACAGTCTTGCTTATTAACTGATGTTCCCAAGTTCACTTCATTCCGGTAAAAAAACTGGAGGGATCTTAGAAATATAGCCCCACCCTCCCATTGATAGGGAGAGAGAGTGAATGAGTTGCCCCAGGTCCCAGAGGTAGTTGGACCAGACTGTAAGTTTCTCAGTCTGAGGCCCTTTTCACCACACCACTCAGAGGATCCTGAAACCCCAGATTCTGGACAGTCACCCCTTTCAGACAGCCTGTGAGCTCTCAGTAGGCTGCATGCAAATAGTTAACTCGACACTGTGTGGCTCCAAACTCGCCTGGACCAGATAAAGGCATCAAGGAACTGATGCATCAGGCAGACAGCAGAGTAAGCTCTCCGCCTCCCCAAGATGGCGGCTTTATAACGCACCGCTGTCCCTAGAGGAATAACACTGATGTCAGTGCCTTAGAGCTGACAGTTTTTACCGTTTACAAATGGTTGTTGTGGGGATTAAATGAGTTGATGCATGAAAAACACTTCACACAGTGCCTGGCACAGAGTACGTGCATGATAACTGTTAGTCCCCAGGCTGAGTACCTGCTTCCACCCTAGGCCTGGCCTTGACTCTGTCTGGTTTCTTGGGTTACTTGATCCACCCACTTTGGCTTTGCAATGAGATTGTTCTACTGTCCATCTAGTGCCCGCGCTGCCTATGTCCCCGGCTTTGCCAGCAGGGTCATGTCCTGCTTGAGAACTTGCAGTGGCTCCCTGTTGTCTAGTTTGGAGTCCTAGATCTTCACCCTGGACAGCTCACCATCTGACCTTGCCCTCTCCATCCAATCCTCACTGCCCACATGTGCCCATCCATCAGGAAGGGGGTTTTCTCAGCCCCCTTCGCTATGAATGTCCCATGCTCCCTCCTGCCATCCCTTCCCACCCATCCACAGAAGGCCTTCACGACCTACCAAGCTCATGTCACATTCTTCCTCCAGCTAATTCAGCCCCAGGATCCACTTTTTTCTCCTCAGCTGAAATAAAGTGTCATCCTGGGGCTTTCAAATTGTTTCCTATGTAAAGTTTGTCTCTCAACTGGATTGAAAACTTTGAGGGGCAGAGACGACGATTTATATTTAACCCGTGACTCACCACAGACTCACAAAGATTTAAACATGTAGTACAATAGATGCTCAAGAAATAGATGAATGTCTACATAGGGTGGCAGTCGTGAGCCCAGGCTGGGGTGGACGGCCAAAGTTTGAATTTCAGCTCCACATTTACTGGTTGTGTGATTTGGACGAGTTAATCTGTCTCTGTGTTTCTGTTTCCTTCTCTGGAAAATGGAGATTATGATAATACTTTATGTGTGTTGAGATACTACTGGTAAAGAACTTAAAATAGTACTTGGTAGTTCCCTGGCAGTCTAGTGGTTAGGACTCGGTGCTTTCACTGCCGTGGCCAGGGTTCAGTCCCTGGTTGGGCAACTGAGATCCTACAAGCCACGTGGCCAAAAATAAAAAAATGAATAAAAATTTTAAAATAAAAAATATATTTAAAAAATAGTACTTGGTGCTTACTAAGCACTACATGAGTGTTTGTTAAATAAATAGATCATGGGGCTTCCCTGGTGGCGCAGTGGTTGAGGGTCCGCCTGCCAATGCAGGGGACGTGGGTTCGTGCCCCGGTCCAGGAGGATACCACATGCCGCGGAGCAGCTGGGCCCGTGAGCCATGGACGCTGAGCCTGCGCGTCCGGAGCCTGTACTCCGCAATGGGAGAGGCCACAACAGTGAGAGGCCCACGTACCGCAAAAAAAATAAATAAATAAATAAATAAAAATAAATAAATAAAGAGATCGTGATGATTGAGGACCAACCCCTGAAAAATCCATTTGTGAAGTTTCCTCACAGGCATACGTATTAAAGTGTTAGACATCAAATAGGAATTACAAAATTGGTTTCTGTCTCTACTGTCAGGGTTGACTGTGTGTGTTATGGATTTCAAATGGAGCCTAAATAGTACTGGTGATGACTTCTAGATAATTTTCTTTCTCTTTTCTTTCTCTTAAAAACAGAAATATCCAGTCATAAACTCAGCACGTAGCAGGAGCTATTTAAAGATGTCCTGCTTCAAATCAGGTATCTCGTATAACAAAACCTTGCTCGCAACTTTCACTGTACATCTATGTTAATTGGCAGGCCAACATGTAGGCCAGGTTGACTCTTCTTAGAACAAATGTAAGAGAGATCTATCATTTCTTACGAATTTTTACATCTAGCATTGGAATAAAATCTCCCATGGTGACCAAGCACTCCTCATTTCCTAGAATAAGAGTGTTTGCAAAGAATTGATCTATACAGAGAGATTACTGCTTTTTAAAACCTTTGGTTCAAGAATAGAGATAAATGTACCCTTTGTGATTAAACCCAAGCATCTTGGAAACCTTTCATATCTCATACTAGCTCTGCTTTTATACTCTCATCCAGCATCTCTGGGATTTAAAAAAAGATAGAAGAAAAATACATCGTGTATTGTATGTATACTTCAGTGATACATATAGTATATGAATGTTGTATTTTTCTTCCTCCTATTTCTTCTCGTAAAGACTGAATGCTTTTTAATATTTCAAGAAATATTTGAATATGGCCTTCTGGAAGGCTTCAAAAATCTCAGTTGAAAATATCTCTTCTCCTCACTGAGGTTGCCTCCTATCTGAAGTGGCCATATTTCTGTGTTGAATGTCAGGTACACATCTTAGAATGGTTCACTGGCAGGTAGAAATGTGTGTAGATGCTGTATCTTCTCCCTTACGTGGTTTCCGCCTCATTGTTCCCTCAGGTTATCCCTGTAGCCAACCATGTTTTTCTCTCCTTCTGATCCTTTTTTATTTCTTGTTAATTAAAAATTAGGTGCTGTAAGGATCCCTAATTGGTGACTATGTGAGGATAAAGCTGTAGGCCAGCTATAGTTAAGAACTTTCTCATTCACCAGTGTGGTTTTTTGTTTGTTTTGGCTGTGTTGGATCTTCGTTGCTGCGCACAGGCTTTCTCTAGTTGTGACGAGTCAGGGCTACTCTTCATTGTGGTGTGCGGGCTTCTCATTGTGGTGGCTTCTCCTGTTGCGGAGCACGGGCTCTAGGTGCGCGGGCTTCAGTAGTTGTGGCTCGCGGGCTCTAGAGCGCAGGCTCAGTAGTTGTGGCGCACGGGCTTAGTTGCTCCGAGGCATGTGGGATCTTCCTGGACCAGTGATCAAACCCATGTCTCCCGCATTGGCAGGTGGATTCTTAACCACTGCACCACCAGGGAAGTCCCTCATTCACAAATGTTTATCTCTCACACTAAACACACACTCAGACACTTTCACATACTCTCACAGTCGCACACTTACACACGCACTCTCGCATACACACACGTGCACTCACTCGTGCACACAGTTTTAGAGCTGGAAGTGCCACTGGAGATTAATGAATTCAACCCCTCATCTATAAATAACTTTCCTCTTTAGATTTAAGCTCTCCACAGTGTTCTCAATATTTAAAAATAAAATTAAGCTTGATGAATGTTGGTGAACTCTATTCTTGGGAAGAGTATGTACAGAATGAAGAAGGTCATGATTGGGTAGCCCAGGAAGCCACTTTTTTTTTTTTTTAATCTATGTGTTATGGTTTTTTTTTAAACAACTTGATTAAGGTATAATTGACATACAATAAGCCACACATTTTTAAAGTGTATGGTTTGATACACTTTGACATATGTATATACTGCGAAGGATCACCATTAATATAATAAGCACATCCATCACCGCCACCCCCCCCCAGCCAAAGTTTCTTGGTGTCCCTTGTAATCCTTCCCTGTGCTGGCAACCACTGATCTGTTTTCTGTCACTATAGATTAATTTGCATTTTCTCACATTTTTATATAATGGAAAATACAGTATGTATTTCTTTTTTGGTCTGGTTTCTGACTTAGCATTATTAAGTTTTTGGCAACTACAGATAAAGCGACTATGAATATCTGTGTACAAGTGTTTGTGTGGACACATGCTTACATTCCCCTGTGTAATTACCTAGAAGTGGGACGCCTAGAATATATGGTAGGTGTACAGTTAGCTTTTTAAGAAATTGCCAAAGTGGTTTCCAAAGTGGTTGTAACATTTTCTGTTCCTTCCAGGCTCCACATTTTTGCCATCACTTGTTATGGTCAGTCTTTTTAATTTTAGCCATCTAACAGATGTATCAGTGGTAGCTCACTATGGTTTTAATTTGCACTTCCCTAGTGTTGAATGTCTCTACATGTGCTTATTTGCCCTCTGTATATCTTTGGTGAAGAGTTCATATCTTTTCCCTATGTTTTGAGTCATTGGTCTTGTTTTTTGTTTTTTTTTTTATGAAATATAAAGAATAGGTAAATCTTTATTTTTTCCTTTCTAGTTTTATGGAAATATAGTTTATATACAGCACTGTATAAGTTTAAGATGTACAGCATAATGATTTGACTTATATAATTCATGAACAGATTACCACAATCAAACATTTTCTCCCTGGCTATGACTTACCTCTTCATTTTCTTAACAATGTCATTGGAAGAGCAAAAGTTTTTCATTTTGAACTTCAATTTATTAATTCTTTTTCTTTCATAGTTTGTTTTTCATGCTGTAACTGAGAAATTTTTGTGAAATCCAAGGTCACTAAGATTTTCTCCTATGTTTTCTTTTAGAAGTGTTATAATCTTAGCTCTTACATTTAGGTCAATGATTCATCTTAAATTAGTTTTTATATATGGTATCCAGTAAGGGTTGAGGTTCAGTTTTTTTACATATGGCTATCCAATTGTTCTAGCACCATTTGTTGAAAAGATCATCCCTTGTCAAAAATCAGTTGACCGTGTATGTGTGGGTCTATTTTTGCACTCTCTTTTCTGTTCTTTTGATCTATGTATCTATCTTTACGCCTATACCACAATGTCTTGATTATGATAGCTTTAGAGTAAGCCCTGAAAGCCGGTGGTGTAAGTCTTCCAACTTTGTCCTTCTTTTTCAACGTTGTTTTGGCCATTCTATATCCTCGGAAGCAAACTTTTTTAGCGCAGGCTGTAAACCAAAAACTTCAGAGAGCAGTAAACTCAGTGCATTAACCAAGCACTTGATAAACATTCTCAGCCCTTAGCGTGGTCCCTTTCTGTTAGCCAAAAGTTAAGAATTTTCTTTAGAATCTTCTGAAGTTATTTGGAGAGAAAAAAATCTGTGATGTGTGTGTGTTAAAAGGAACTTAACTGAGTGCTGGGGGTTCAGATGAGGTCCATGAGGATGTTCCATGATACTTGGCTACATATTGATCTCAATATATTTTCTTCACATGACCCATATCTTTATGTATAATAAGTTGTGATGACGTCACAGGGAAGCGTTCATTCTGCTTCCTCTTGCTCCCTCTTTGTCTTACAGTTAGTCAGTGGAGAACAGAAGTGGGCCGGGGAGTTCTGAGTGGACCAGGTTAGGATAAAACTTACATGAACTGAAATTCTAACCACTGAGCTGTTGCCACCCTCTCCCCTTCCCTCTGTCAGGTTTCCATTCTGTTTGGTACCCTTTGTTACCACCAGGCCTGGGCTGTAGCTCTTTCCTGGTTTGGTGCCCTGACTCTCACTTTGCCAGGCTTAAGATAACTAGGACTTATATTCGGGAGAGCACGCTTGTTCTGAATCTCTAAGCCCCGGACATAGTGGCCCATCAAAGAGTCTACTTTTCCTGCTGTGTGGAAAATACAGTGTTCAGCCTGGAGCATGTAGAGCCTCTCATGGGCTCTGGGTTCCCAGACCCCCAGGTGGCATCTGGCAGTGCATGGCTCTGCGTAGGACCTGCAGCTACGTTTCCAGCCGCTGTCCCCTCCAGCAGGGCTGCACTGCCCTGTCAGGCCCAGCATTTCTGTATCCCTTATACACGTATCGTGATCTTTAAAGCCCCCCTCAGGCAGGCCTTATTTTCCTTCCTTTGCAGGTGGAGAAGCTGAGTCTCAGGGAGTGAAATGCCTTTCCAAGCTAGCAAGTACAGGCATAGGCCTCCCTGCCTCCCAGAGCAGACGCCAGCCCGCATTCCCCAGCGTCAGCACCTAGCACGGCCTCAGGACAGCCTTCCTCGGCAGCTTGATGGCACTATTATCACTGAGCTTTGGGACCAAAATGAAGACTCGCCAACACTGGAGTAGATAAGGGAAAGAGAGCAGATGGGGTCACATGTGGTTTATTTCTGGATTGTTGACAAACCCCTCGTGTCTGTCATCTTTGGGCAGTCTGGACTTTTAATAAAGATGGTCATGACCTGCTTACCTGTAAGCTTTCCCGCTTTGGGATTAGAAGGGGCTTTGCTAAGGAGGAAGATGACAAAGGGCGTCTCCGGGCTCTATTTTAGAACGGTTTCCCCTGGCCCCCTAGCTTCTCAGAAGCTGGCAGCCACGTTCTCTCCGCCACATAACTCTCTCTGAGGATCATCTCCGGTCTCCATGGTAACTGCATGTCGGGAGACAGCCTGCTCTGTTCTGTGGCTTTGTATTAAACACAATGATTTAAATTGGATGCTCGGCAGTGAAGATAATCATTCTGGATTAGAGAGATGCCTGGAGATCCTCATTTCATAATTTTAGATGTTGGCACAATTCTCAGGTTTAGCCCTGTAATTGAAGCCCAAGCCACACCTACCCCTCTGTTTCTAAACTGCAGTTAGGTCCAATTTCACTTGGGCTTTTCTCCATCCTTTGACAGAGGAATCTAGGAGCCAGGGAGCCCCGCAGTCAGACCAGGGCTATCTTGAGCTCTAGAAGGGGCAGCATAATGTAAAGGAAACCTAGGATGCTAGCGGCAGATAGACCCTCATTCAGTCTGGCTGCATGATTTCCTCTGTGCCCCATTTTTCTTATCTGTAAGACGAGAGGAGTAACCTCTACCCTACAGAGTCATATATTTTTAAATTTTCTATTGTGATAAAATATATATAACATAAAATTTATCATTTCAATCATTTTTAAGTGTACAGTTCAGTGACATTAAGTACGTTCACAGTGTTGTCACCACAATAATCCATTTCCAGAACTTGTTCCTCTTCCCCAGCTGAAATTCTGTACTCCGTAAATACTAACTTTCCCATCCCCCACTCCTCCCAGCCCCTGGCAACCACCATTACACTTTCCATCTCTATGAAGTTGACTATTCTAGATACCTCGTAGAAGTGGAATCATACATTTTTTTGTCCATCTATGACTGGCTTATTTCACTGAGCATAATGTCCTCAAGTTTCAACCATGTTGGAGCACGTGTCATAATTTCTTTCCTTTTTTAAGGTTGGATAACATCCATTTTATGTACGTACCACATTATGTTTATTCATTCATCTGTCGATAGACACTTGGTTGCTTCCGCATTTTGGCTATTATGAGTAATGCTGCTATGCACACGGGTACACAGATATCTGTTTGAGTCCTTGCTTTAAATTACAGGGTCATTCTGAGGATCAAATAAGATAATAAATATGAATAATATTAGGAACATTGCACAAAGCAGGCTGTCAGTAAATGTTCATTTCTCTCCTGAACGTGAGTTCAGCCTAGGTGCTAACTGCCACAGTGGCCCAATGGCTTCCGCGGGAGTGGTGTCACTTTTTGCTAGCTTCTGTGTCCCCGGGACACGCTAGTCTGTTGGGTCTGGGAATTAACAATTCATTCCCAGGTTTAAAGGAAATGTCTTAACCACAGAAATGTGCATCGTCTCATGATAAAAACTATGCATCCTTTTACATTTCTCCCACCATTTGGTATTCATGTATTCCTAGTTCTAAAATGAGAAAATGTTAGGGCTGATGTATATACTTCCTTGTCTGTTGTCTATTTTAAGTATACCAGGTGGGAGACCCTGAATCTGCAGTTGGGATTGCCCCAGGCTATGAAGCTCTGTGCTTAGTTGCTATTTGTTGGTATCAAATCTATTCTCAGGGTTACGGAAGAGTGTGAGATTTGGAATAAAAATACCTGGATCCCAGTCTTGGCTTATGTCTCAAAAACCGAGATGGTAAAAACATCTGTGCAACACGGTGGTCATGAAGCTTAGGTGAGGGCAGCACTTGGCTGTGCAGGTGACCCTCTCCTGGAGCACTTCGTGTTGGTCTGCATCCCTTCAGGAGATTTTCTCTGGGTCTAGTTTCATCCCAAAGTTTCTATAGTGGGGGTTATTCCCCTGCTGCCCTGGGCCCCTTCAGGGTTGAGAATCCAGAGCGAGGAGCCATCTTTCCCTTTGCAATTAGCTTTCCTGCCACAAGGCCACTGCACAAGCAGCCCTGGAGACAGCCAGCACCTCTTTGTCTTCAGGAATTTGCAACAGAAGGGAAGGGGCAGCAAGAGCTCTTGCACAGCCTGGTCTGACCTGCGCCTGACCCAGCTGCTCCCCACAGCATAGCAGTCAGGCCTGTTCTTTATTGATGGGGCTGAAGGGAGGAGGGCGGATGGGGATTTCACACTGAATCCCTACCTTTCTGTCTCTCAGCAGCGCTTGCAGCTGGCTGTGTCCTGTGTGCCCAGGGTCTACCTGTTGAGCAGGGGCCAGGCAGGCTTATATCAGGGCTTCCCAAGCAGATGTGTTCACTGTCCCTGAGACCAGAAGGCTACCCTGGTACGCTCGCATCTGGGAAGGGGAGCTTGGGTTTCCCTCGAAGACATCTTAACTTCTAGGGCAGCTCACCTCTTCTTGAAACCAGTGAGCCAGGGAGATTGTTGCGCTGGTGACAGGGTTTTCTTGGCTTCCATAACCCCATGCCAGCCTGCTCTCCCTCCTGCCTCTTGACTCTCCTTTCCAGTCTCCTTCCGTGGTCTTGTCTGTCTTACTCCTCTCCTCTGTGGTTGCTTCTCAGGATCCTATCCCAGATTGCCTTCTCCCCCTCCCCACCTTCTCTCCCCAGGTGATCTGTCACTGATGACTCCCAGGCTTACAGCTACAGCCTAGACACCTCCGTGCACCTGCCCCAAACCCAACGCATCCACCACAACCCCACTCCTCTCCCGGGGACCCCTCCTTCCAGGAACGGCACCCCCATCCTCCCAAGCCAGAGCTTACTGGCTCAAGACCACAGGACTCCTCATCGATAAAGCCAGACCTTGGACCCAGGTGTGCCAGGCTCCAGAGTTCAGGCCTCGCCCACCAGAGCACCCTGCCTTCACGTACCATCGGAGAATCCAACTGTATTTCTAACAAACATAAAAGTTCAGATGTCACTCTAAGCCCCAAACCAACTCTGCTCTGGGACCCCTCCCCATTTTTGGCTGTGCTGGACCTCCACCTGGATGCCTTTGTCAGTCCGTCCCTGGACTCCCCACTCCCTCAGCAATCCCAGCCTGCTTTCTCTGTCCCAGCTCCTGGCTTCATGGAACTGTCCCCTTATAATATGGCAAGTTTACTTCAGCCCTCCCTCGTTGATTCTGTAGTGCATTTCCCATACAGTTTTCTTAAACCTCGTCTTGGCTCAGACTGACACTCCTAATTTTCCCAAAACCTTTCCTCTGTTTTGCTAAGAAGTCTGGGACCAAGGGCCTGGGCACCCTCAGCTCTCCTCCATGTCACCTCAGCTCATCTCCTCCTCTATCCATCCCCCTCCTAAATGAATGGGAAGAGATGTCCTTCCCAGCCTAGTAGATATGAATATCAACCCTCAGTTTCCTCATCTGAATAATGGGGAGAATAATACATATTTTTTCTTTTTTTTTTTTAAGCAGAGATCTTCTTAGAAGCCCATATGATTTAAATTTATTTATTTATTTATTTATGGCTGTGTTGGGTCTTCGTTTCTGTGCGAGGGCTTTCCCTAGTTGTGGCAAGCGGGGGCCGCTCTTCATCGCGGTGCGCGGGCCTCTCACTATCGTGGCCTCTCTTGTTGCAGAGCACAGGCTCCGGACGCGCAGGCTCAGTAATCGTGGCTCACGGGCCCAACTGCTCCGCGGCATGTGGGATCCTCCCAGACCAGGGCTCAAACCCGCGTACCCCGCATTGGCAGGCAGACTCTCAACCACTGCGCCACCAGGGAAGCCCAATAATACATATTTCACAGGACTGTTGTGAGAATTAAATAGCCACAGAGTATGTGCTCAATGGATGTTGGTTATAATTAGCAGTTTTCATCTGCTCCATGGTCCCTCCGTCAGCTCTGCACTAAGATTTCTAAAGACTCTCTTCCCTCCTAAATTTGGTTGTTCCTCTCCTGATACTATTTTTTCAGCCACACAGGCATAAAACCTCCCCTGTTATTTACATCCTCTCCTCTTCTGTCATCAAACCTGGCTGCTACTTCTTCCCCGAAACAGGTTTCCCATATGTCATTCATCCCAGTCCGCAGGTTGGGGTCCATCATCTCAGCACTGCAGTCGAGTTTGCACTGAGCAGTCAGGGCCATGTTCTGGAGTCTGATTTTCATACCCAGAAGCCTGCTGTGACTACAGACATGTCCAGGGATGGGGGTGACCAGAGTCCTCTCTGTAAATGTGCTCCTAAACCCCACACTCCCGAAGCCCCCTCATCACCACCACCTCCACACACACAAGTTGCTAAACTTTGCTGATTGATGGAATCCAAGTTCATCAAGGTCCACACAGTTTGCCTCAGCCAAGACCAAAGATCTATTCTCTGTCCTCTGGCTGTGTCGCCGGCTCTGCCCACATCATTTCCTACCCCAGAGTGTCTCATCCTGCCCCCTTCCAGCTCTCAGCCTGCCCATCCTACTGTGTCCTTCCCCTCCTCTGGTCTGTTGAACTTGATGTTGCCGTCACCATTGAGGAATGTTATCTTGTGCTGCTTTGTACTCTCATTATTTTGGAGTCATTTCTATTAGAAATGAACGTTTTTCCTGTCCTGTTTGCTAACTGGACTCTAAGCGCCTTAAGGTACTTATATCTCTCACTTCTTCTGGAGCATCTGATACGTATAACACGGTGTGCACATTCATGCTACCTACAAACTATGCTTATTGTTTATTAACTAAAATAGCTATAATGGTAGTATAAATCACTAGTATTTATTGGGCTCCTACTATGTGCAGGTGCTGTCCCAGGTGCTTTACGTGCATTATCTCATTTAATCCTCATGGTAACCCCACAAGGGGTGTATTATTACTCCATTTTACAAATGGGGAAAATGAAGCTCAAAGAGATTACATAACTTGCCCAAGATCTTATAACCATAAGTGATGGAGCTAGGATTTAAACCTAGATCTGCCTGCCTTAAAGTCTGGTTCTTGTCACGCTACTATTTTGCCTCTAAATATAGCATTAGTGTGTTTTAAAAATGGCAAGCCGGGGACTTCCCTGGTGGTGCAGTGGTTAAGAATCTGCCTGCCAATGCAGGGGACACGGGTTCGAGCCCTGTTCTAGGAAGATCCCATATGCCGTGGAGCAACTAAGCCCGTGAGCCACAACTACTGAGCCTGCTCTCTAGAGCCCGTGAGCCACAACTACTGAGCCCGCGTGCCTAAAGCCCGTGATGTGCAACAAGAGAAGCCACCGCAATGGGAAGCCCGCACACCGCAATGAAGAGTAGCCCCCGCTCGCCGCAACTAGAGAAAGCCCACGCGCAGCAACGAAGACCCAACGCAGCCAAAAATAAATAAATAAAGTAAATAAATTTTTTTTTAATGGCAAGCAGGTTAAGTGTGGGAAAATGTCCTTTTCCCAAGGTATATTGCAGATTGAATGTTGCCTGTCTCCTCTGCTGAAAATTCAAAGAATGAAGGGTGAGTTTTAGATATGGTAATGCTTAACAGTGAGAGCATTGCAAGGTCAGAAGTGGGACCATGCCCTAGATGAAGTAATAGAGGCTGGGACCCAGAAGGTAGGAGTGAAAAGTAAAAGGAAATTGAGAAGTGCAGTTAATTATAAATGTGCAATTTAGAGAAAAACCAGTCAGCTGAAGAATGAGCTCAAAAGGTCAAGAAAAGGCTTGGGAGCTGTATGTAGCTAGAGGGACAGTGGGTGGTCCCAAGGAACAATCATGTATCACTTGGTGTCCTGGAGAAAAGCTGGTTGCAGGGAGGGTTTGTGTTGTTTTGTTTGTTTTTCAGAGAAAAGGGGCATCTGATAAAAGGTGTTGGGGAGACTCTAAAAGAGGTTGGAGCAGTGGTCAGCATTCAAGCGGCCTTGAAGGGAATTATCGGAGAAAGCGTCAGGGTCCTGAGCCCCCAGTGTGAGCTGGATGAATTGGCATTGAAGCCAGCGTAATCCTGTTAAGAGCGTGATCTCCCTAGATCAGGTCAATGTAGCTGATAAAAATGGACTCCTTGTTTAAATACTATTAAGAATTTCAAGATGACAGCAGAGATTAAACCAGGACAGAGCCAGTCTGAACACAGGGCACTGTGGGACTGCCCAAGCCACATACCCACGGAGCTGGTGTTGGCTGGTGGGCGTATGTTTCAGGATGAGAAAGGTGTTTACTGAGTGCCAGGCATGGTTCTAGGTACCATACATACATCATCTCACTTGACGAAATGCTCAGGCCCTTCTCTGGGGAGCCTCTCACATCCCAAGGAGTGGTGCTGCTTAAGAGCTGGCTTTCCTGAGGGCCAGAGAGCAGCTAACAAGATCCCTGAAGGGCAAGGAAGTTATTCAGAGCAAGAGAGAAACCACTGATCTGGTTATTTTTTTTTTCTCTTCTACTTTGAGCGAGTATGAATAAAAGATGGAAGATACATTCAATGTGAAAAGAAAAGGAAGTGGTTCAGCAATTCCAAGAGAAGCAGATCCATCTGAACAAGTGATGGCTTTCTCAACTGCATTAAGAAATGTCGAAACATTTGCATTGGACTTAGTTTACAAAGCACATCCAAATACTGGTTATTTGATTCTCAGTGTAGGATTGTTCCCTCTGTGAAGATTGAGTTGCCCTTAATCTATACATCTAGATACTCCAGACCCTGCTATTATGATTCCAATCACCTCCCCCCGAACACACCCATTTTCTGAGCACTAGTGTGAAAATATGTTCACAGGTTGTCCCTACGCCACCCCCAATGAAAAACCCCACAGGTAAGCTCTGGCCCAAGTGCCTTCTCAACAACAGGGTACAAAGTTTGTGCCTTGATCTATTGGTTCTTGGCCTTGGAGCCAGAGAACCAAGCCTTTCCCTTTGGGGGGCAAGGTGGAGGGGTAGAGAAAAAACATTGCTACGGGGAACTCAGCAAAACGTGATTAGAGCCGCAGCAACAGAGAAGATGGTAGAGAATGACTCTCCAAAGATCTTTGTCCTGACAAAACCAGGAAAGGCCAATGCACTGTTCTTTCCAACGCTGTGATGTCAGCAAATAAATTATATCTGAAATTTCTTTCCAATTTGCTGAGCAGGTCCCTGGTCAATACGGAGACCGCCATGTGCCCACAGTGGTCTGATAACTTCTGAAGCATAAAGATGACATTTATAATAACAGGTTTAGGTTGAGTTCAGTACAAGTTCCTGCCAAGCGTATGCCTGGAAACTATGACATGAAATGGATTACCATTAAGAATATTGGTTTTAAATGTAAAATAGATAGCTGGTGGGAAGGATCTGCATAGCATAGGGAGATCAGCTCGGTGCTTTGTGTCCCCCTAGAGGGGTGAGATAGGGTGGGAGGGAGACGCAAGAGGGAAGGGATATGAGGATATATGTATACATATAGCTGATTCACTTTATTATACAGCAGAAACTAACACACCATTGTAAAGCAATTATACGCCAATAAAGATGTTAAAAAAAAAAAAGAATACTGGTTTTTCTTAGGGAACAAGTGGATGTGACATGACTGGGCATCAAATAAACCCAGATTTACCCAGCGGTATGTCATAAATATCAAAAACAAAATAATGGTAACCCTTTGAAATAGTAAAATTATGTTTCATATCCTGCCAAATGTGTATGACGCTGCTGCGTCTGTTGGTTAAACAAATGGTCCTAAAGTCCATATTAACTTAACAGTGAGAGATGTGAAGTCTCACGTTCACAATAGAAATGAATGCCACATACACAGTGGGGAATGCTTGGCTGGACAGAAGTTTATGTCAAAAAATAAGGGCCTGGGTTGATAAATGGCCACTTCAGTCAGGCACCAGGCTCCAGTAGGCCCTAGTGTGTTAGCTGTTCCATGGTCGTGTCTGTCTCCATAAATGAATCTTAATTCTGTCAAATAAAAAAAGCAAGTTGCAAAAGGACATGGACGGTATAATACCACTTGTGTACATTTTTCAGATTTGCAAAACAAATATAGTAAAAGCATAAAAACATGGATGGGAGAAATTTATATCAACCTCAGGGTTAAGGGATGGGAATAGGATGGAGGGCTCCAGTTGTACTGGAAACATTTTCTTTCATTTTTTAAATTAAAAAGCATGTAAGGTAAATACAGTAAAAAGCTAACATCTGTTCAATTTGAGTAGTGCGTTCATGGGTATGTGTTGTATTATGTTCTGTACTTTTACTGTGTGGTTGAAATGTTTCATACATAACTTTAAAAGAAAGTATTTTAAATACATAAACACGGTTAACTAAATTTTAAGTAGTTTTAGTTTCCTCCAAATTAATTTTTTTATGTATACAGTATTATGAAAGTAATATAGTCTATGAAATAAATTTCAGAAAATTAGAAAAAATAAATTACTCAGAATCTCATCATCCAAAAACAGTCATTGTTAATGTTTTGGTATATTTCCTTCTATTTTTGTTTTCTTTGTGTGGGTGTGTGTGTGTTTAAACATACTTCTAAGTATCTTGGGTATGCTTATTGAATTCTGTCTTTTTCACTCGTTATAGCATCACCCTTGTTCCATGTGAAGGCTTAGCCTCCATGAACATCATTTCTATTGATTCTTCAGATCTTTCACAGCTTTACTTTTCTTGCATAAAGACAGTTATGAACATTCAGCAGCCACACAGTCACCTTTCCTTTTGATTATCGTAAATATAATCCTTTCGAAAGCCTCCGGAACAGGATTGCATCACGCTCTGCTGTTGATTTGTACAAGGCTGTTTTGTGTGGAATGACAGTAAAAAGGTCTGTCACATCTGTGATATCACATTCCTGCGAAGACTGAGCTTGTCAGCATTCATCCCGTGGGTGGGAACTGTGCATATTTTAGAAGCCAGCTCTGTGTGCATCTTGCCTGGGAGGAAAGCAGCACTAGTGCATCCAGCATCTGGTCTGGGATCCCGAACCCGCAGCTGGGAAAGTGTTTACTGATCCCATTAAACTTTTGCTTTGAGGCCTGGGGTAACAGCAGCAATGATTTTTCCAGATATTTATATGCCCCTTCCCAGCTTATGGAGGTTCTCACAACCACTGCCACCTGAGCTGCTGTGGGCCCCCAGCGGTGAGTGCAGAGCAGAGCAGGCACACAGGATTACAACCAGCAACTGGGAAAGTCAGGACCTCTGCCGGATGCTTCTGACTCCATCCAGAACTTTTCAGTTACTATCCTTGGACCCAGGCAAGAGGAGTCTCTGCCATGGGCTCTGGACTACAGGCAGCTCCCCCACGTCTGCCCAGAGCCCACTGTCCCAATCCTGGACCACACTCTGGGGCCCTGGAATCCCCTGACAAAGGGCCTGAGCACTGCCAGGGCCTACATGAGCCTGAATCTGTCCTTCTGGGGGCCAGACCACCACTCTGTGCACGCCTAGCCCCAGGGTGGCATCTTGCAGGAGTGAGAAGAGCTTAGATCCAGGGGCTGCAGGACACATAACCGGAGTTGGAGAGTATGGGCTAGAGGCAGACGCAGAGGCTGAAGGCCAACATCCCCTAGAGTGTAGCTCAGAACTGCAAGCATTCTGAGAATTCTGAACTCAAGCCTGGCCTTCTGAGTCATTATGAACATTATCTGTTAGAGTAGGAGAACAGAGTATACGCTGTGTTAACAGTTTGTTAGGTAGACCTCCTTTTCTACTCTCAGAAGCCCACAGATGCTAAGAACGGTCTTGGCTCTCTTATTCCACTGTGCTGTCTCCATATTCCCTTTTTCTTCTATGCAAGTCTACAGACAGATGAGGGAGTGCAAAGGAAAACAATCTAGAACCACAGAAGTAAGACAATTTAGTGTGTAACATCCCAATATACCAGACACCCCCGTGTCCACACATAAAAGCAAGAAATGCATTTCAGGACAAAATAGAGTACAACCACCTGCTACGAGGGTGAATCATTCTGGCACAATCCAGCAAAATCAGAAATAGAAGCCAGCTAGTAAAGCTACAATCTGCTGCTCTTCCCCTTCTCTCCGTCTCCCACATCACAATTCCTGCGTGTGAGCCTCAGAACTAGCACCCTCTGTTGGTTGCTTTAAGCTATGCAAGAAGTCAGGCCCCTGCGTTTCCCAGGACAACAAGGGCACTAGTCTCACCCGCCCAGCCAGGGTCAGCGTGGAAAATCGGTGTTGCAAGAGCTTTCATTGTAATTGTTGCTTGGCCGCTGAACTAGTTTTTTTTTCAGTCCCTTATTCTCCAGCAATATTTCTGCTTCGTGATCAATAATTTAACTGAATAGAGAAGCATGAAATCATCAAGACAGTTTCATTGTGCTGTTTTCCTCCCATACAGAAAACAGAGATAAACAACTAAACTCTGAATAATGAAACACACATATTAGGACAAAACTTTACAAAGTGATGATTCTCTTGACTTTCACAGCTCTCCAGCAAGGAAGCTGGTCCCATGGTATAGGTAAAGACTCTGTAACAGAATATTTAAAAAATAAATAAATGAAAAATTTTAAAAGAGAAAAAACATACTTGACCTCTTGCATCACAGAGGTCAAGTAACCGGGCTGAGGTTACCCAACTGGGAGGTGGCATAGCAGGGACTTGAACTTGGAGCTGATTCCAGTCACTGTAGGGATCCAAATAAAAGAGTAGGTTTTGTCCAAATTTTAATTCATCAGGAAAAGAGAGTCACCTATATTAAAGCCCTCATAAAGTTTCACATATTATGGGACCTGTCTCAATTTTTATTTTAATAAAGTTTTTTTGGAGAACAACCCATTAGCCTGGAATAGCCTTTGGTCAATGCTAGTTTAGGAAGCTCATGGAGGTCACCTGACCAAACTGGTTTTTAAAAAAGTACGTGGGGGCAGACCTTTAATACAGATTTAGTAATTATTCCTGGGAGCATTGTTTGTGATTGCAAATGAGACCTTTTAAAGATTTCTTTTTAAGTGGTATCTCGTGGAGGTTGTGGATAGGATCATTTTTTCACTGACAGATCGTACGGGGACCTAAAATGCTCTATCTCAAACAAGACAGATGGAAATGAAGTTAATGTTCTTGGAAAAACTGAAGACAAAGACCCTGATGTGAAGATGCCTATAAAAACTTTGAATAGAATTGTTTCATGAAATGTGGGCGAATAAAACAAAATAATATAGTCAAATTAACATTTTACTATGGTTTACGTATATACGTGTAACTAAAATAATATTACAAACAGACTTATATTACATTATGGTAGACATTTGATTGCATCATCTACCTATTCAAGTTGGTCAGAAATTGTCTGGGGGGAATCTTCCCATTTGGAAATGTAGGCGCTGGTAACACGCTAAGTCGTTTTTCCCAAGCACTGAGCTGCAACCCAAGATGAGGAAGAAGCGGGTTTGTGTGCTGGATCCACAGCAATGATGAAGATTACACCCTGGCTCCTGTGTTGACAGCTCCTTACATTTTCCCAAACACTGCTGCACTTGGGCCTCCCAGCCTCTTGTGTGGGAGAGTCTGTGGCTGTCCTGAAGGTCCACCTGAGGACCCAGTGTCCCCACGTCAGTGACTTGGGTGCGGGTAGAGATGTGACGCGATTGCTTTTCCCGTCTCCCTCAGGCAGCACTAGTTGGAGGTACCACCATGATCATCGGCCACGTCCTGCCTGACAAGGAGACCTCCCTTGTGGATGCCTACGAGAAGTGCCGGGGCCTGGCTGACCCCAAGGTCTGCTGTGACTACGCCCTCCATGTGGGGATCCCCTGGTGGGCACCCAAGGTAACAGCACTGGGTGGAACCCCAAAAGAAGAACCAGTGCTCTTTTTGGCAGAGGGGCCATCTGGTGAGAGCCAGCTGGGGGGGTGATGCTGTCCTGCGGTGTGGAACACCCCTCCCACCTCCATCCTAACTCCTCCAAATGCCAAAAGAAAAAACACTTATGATTCTATAAGGGGGGAGGCCTGTTTAGCTTAATTTAAAGAGCCAATTTCCCAGCGCTCTGACCACAAGGCGCTCAGCATGTCCTGACGCTCTACCTAAGGTGTCACTTATGTAGCAACCCCTAAGGGGTTGCTACTGAGTAGCAAGCTCAGTAAGGGTCAGCCCTGAGGGTCACATCATCTTGCGCTTGGAGTGACAGCCCTGAGGTCTCAGAACGGAGGGCCCCGTCCTGGCTCAGTGCCACCTGGTAAGAATGGATTGGGGTGCTTTTTCCCTGCTGGGCCCCAGCTCCTGCTCTGGGCACCCTGAGTTTGCTCCTGGTGTGTGGCTCCCACTGGACCCTTTCTCAGCTCAGCCTCTGTGCCCCTGGCTTTCCTGGCCTCCTGTTGCCCAGGCCCCAGGGCAATCGGAGGAGTCCCTGCTCCCCGATTCCCTCTTCCTCGTTCTTCCTGAATACAGATATACAGGCATTTAGATTTTGCTTCACTTCTGGAGTTTTACTGCTTCTTACCCCAGGGAAGCAACCTGGATATTCATTCTTTCATCAAGTGCTCATTAATCACCGTGTGCCACTCAGTACTTGAGTGGGTGCCCTGGAATCTTAACAATAAATAAGCATTAAGAGATTTTGCAAAGTTCTCCAGCTGTGGATCCTGATCTAAAGGGCCTGGCTCCATTCTGAGACAGTGACTTAAAAGCCTGGCTGTACTTCTGCCCTCAGGTACAAGCCTTGAGTGTGGGGCTTACACAGTCTCTTCCATTATATCCAAACTGGTGCTTATGAAAGGCCTTGGAACCCCCCAAACTCACACATGAAGATCCCCCTCCTGGTACCGGCTAAAAGGTACAGACCACACTGAATGTTAGCCATCCTTTATCTCAGATGGAAGTTTTGTCCACTTCGGACACCCTCCTGGATGGGCGACCCCTACCCTAAGCCTCTCTCCCTTCCCTCCTCCAGTGGCCTGGAATAGAGAGGGTCTGCTCAGATTCCCAGCAACACTGAGGCCAAGTCAGCTATCCCTAAGTCCCCAAAGGTTGTGAGGATTTTCATGCATCTAGAATTTTTAATTCTTTTTTATAATAACCAATTTTTTTTTCTAATTACAGATTTTAAAAATAGAAAAGAAAGGAAGCACATAATTCAGTCACCCCAACACAATCACTATTGTTATTTTAGCTTATTTCCTTCTGGTCTTTTTTCATAGTAACTCTTTCTCTTAAGTGTGAGCATTTTCCACCTGGCTGCATGGTCTTCATGACCATCGATGCCATGGCCACTTAATGTTCTGTCAAGTAGACGAATCACAATTTATTTTCCTACTGTTGGACCAATGTTTCTTCCATTTTTTCCTAGTATAAATAATGTTGGGATGAATCTCCTTATTCACATAGCTTTGCTTCATGTTTGGCTTTGTCCCTAAGTTAGATTTTCCCCAGGTCTCTGGATTTTTAGCATTAGTACGCCTTCTCTGTAACACCCCTTCTGTTATGGGGGCGGAGGGAACTGGCCACAGGTGTAAAAGTCATTACTGCATTTACCAATAAGGCTGATTTGGAGGCAGAAACACGGGACAAGCTTATGTGATAGGAGAAACATGCCCAGATCTCGTTTCTATATTTGTGTCACGCTGGACAATTTTCAAAACACTTCCGCATCCATTTGCTCACGTGACCTCACAGCAGCCTGTGGAGTGAGAGGAGAGTGAGATACTGCAAGGTTGCGGGTGGTCATGTGGCGACAGAGCCACCTCTCCTCCGCGCTGGGCCAGCGTCTGCCAGTCAGCCTCTTGGCCCTCTGTACTCACGTGGCATTGCCTTTGCATTCTGCTCTCCAGGTGAAAGCAGAAATGGAGACCCTGGTGAGGGAGAAGGGTGTCAACTCGTTCCAGATGTTCATGACCTACAAGGACTTGTATATGCTTCGGGACAGCGAACTGTACCAAGTGTTGCACACTTGCAAGGATATTGGGGCGATCGCCCGGGTCCATGCTGAAAATGGGGAGCTCGTGGCCGAGGCAAGGCAGTAGAGAATGTTGGGGGAAGTTGGGGGAGCACCGATAGAGACAGTTCTCTGGGGGATTCCTGACCACCCATGACCCTCCCTACAGGGTTCAGATAAAACAAATTATAAAAGAAAGTGTGAGATGTTAACAGCCCAGATGACAGACCTCTGTCCGAAAATCCAAACTTTTCTAGTGTCTGTAAAAAACAAATCTCTCTGTATAGTCCAAAAGGGTTTCTAAGTCTTGGATGATGATGTCTTCATTCAAATATGATACTTAAATTCCATTATCACAGAGGAATTTGGAGCACCTCTAAGAAATATTTTTAATGAGATGTGACGTACAGAATAAATAAGGGTCAACATTCCACTTTCCTGTACCTCCTCAGCGGACCTGAGGTATTATAGAGATCTTCTCACTGGTACCAAGACAGACAAGCCCCTTTGTACTACTGGGTCTTAAGTAGGATACTTGGGGTAAAGGTTAATCTAGGCATCTGTGGAAGCTGGAGATTTAACTAGATTTCCAGTGAGGAAATTCTGATTTGCAGATCAATAAACAGTGTTTGTCTTTAGTGTCCCAGGCCTGTTGGCTGGTGACTGAACTGTATTTTTAAGAGGAAAAGATATTTTCAATCATTATGAAGTGAGACTCAGGGGATCCCTGTCCTAATCCTGCCCTCGTTCTAAGATGGGTGTTACAGAAGTGAGAAAAGCAGCAAACCTATTGGAATGGGCTGTGCTGAAAATATTTTACTGTCCCTTGGGTTCAGTATTTTTTTGTATCTCTATGATTCTCTCAATTTTCTTTCTTTTGCTCTTATTCAGGGTGCAAAGGAGGCGCTAGATTTGGGTATCACAGGCCCAGAAGGAATTGAGATCAGCCGTCCAGAGGAGGTGAGGAAGATATCCGTGTTCTTTGTCATCATCTTTCCTATAGATTCACAGAACCTTTAGGATAGAAGAGTCATCGGTAAATACGAGTTGTATGGCATTGCTTTCTTCATGGGTGAAATTCCCATCTGGAAGCTTCCCAGGGAACAACTTCCTCCATGCTACAGCCGACCTGCCCTTCAGCTTCCTTGGGGAAGACAACTTTGGGGAAACAGACCCACCTCATTGGGGGCTGATTTCAAGGGTCTGAGGGAGGCCATGTGAACATGCCAGGGGTTGCTTTGGCCAAAATTGAATCGGGAGAGAAAAGACAGACTGAAAGGGCCTTTAGATGTTAGAAGAAATTCCAGACTATAAGCCAGTGAGTTGGCATTTTGGGGCTGAGATCCCTTTGAGCATCTGTGGAAAACTTTGGACCCTTCCCACTAGAAACGAGAGGCACATGCGTGTCTGTGCTCTTTCCCCCTTTTCCTATTCGTTGCTGAGATGGTGACTAAGCCCTGCTCTCCCTCTGCCCTCTGGTTTTATCCTTGCACAGTTTTGCAGGGTGTCGACACAAATGCCCCCAGGTCCCCCTTGCTGAAGAATTCGGCTCTGGAGGATCACGTTAGATAAATAATGTGTTCTTGCCCTATGACCCTGTTCGGACATGCCTTACCAGTGGTGAGGGGAGAGCTATTTTCCATTTCTTCAAAGCCTTAAATGCAGAGTGGTGGTTGGATGTCCATGAGGGACTGATGGGGAGGCCTTGGGGGACGAGGAGCTGGAGACAGGATGTGATGGTTCTGTCATCAGACAGGAACCAAGTCAGCCTATAGTGGGCCAACCTGGTGTGGGCGGGGGTCCCACCTTACTCCTGCCGTGGGTTTGTCTCTGTCTGCGAGAGCGCTTGAATATAGCTCCTGTTTGGGCACCTCAGAGTTGATAGAGAAAGACACACCAGCTTCAACAAGGCACTCAGAGTGCCTGTGAGAAGAGGGGTGGCGGGATGCGCACAGGACTGGGCTTTGTGGAGCTCTATGAGGGGGAAGAGAGCGGTGCTGACCGTAGTGGCAGTAATAGCAAGAATACCACCTTCACCATCTACTGATTAAAGGGGAGCATCTAAGGATGTTTTGCTCCCCAGGGACATTTGGCAATGTCCAGAGATATTTTGGGTTATCCCAACCTGGGGGGAGGATGTTACTGGCATCTACTAGGTCGAGGTGAAGGATGCTGCCAAAGAGCCTGCAATGTCTGTTCAGCCGCTTCCACAAAGAATTATCTCACCCCAAATGCCACTAGTGCCGAGGTTCAGTAATCCCGATCTAGGCTAATTTTCAGCTTGAAATCAATCAGTATTAGTCCTTTGCTACAGTTCTGAGATGGCTGTGGAGAGAATGCACCAGAAACCAGGGAGAGGTGTGACTGCAGGTTTTCATTTGTTCTTGTTTTGTCGTCTTTTACTTAAGCCCTGAGTAGCATCCAGCAAAGACGTGCCTAGAACCCTAAGTCCCGGGGTTCTCTCAGTGTGAGCAGAGGTGGTTGGAGCTTGGTGCCCCTGCCCAGGGTTTCCCCCCGAGCCAGCCCCTGTGGGTGCTGTTTGTCACTCCAGCTCTGAGTCAGACATTCCAGCACTTTCTGCGTACGAGGTGGGGTGTCAGGGAGATGTAAGCTTGCTTGGGGAGATGGTGAAGCTTGTTTTCTTCCTGTCCTCTGTTTCTAACAGGTGGAGGCAGAAGCCACTCACCGAGTTATCACCATTGCAAACAGAGTAAGTAGACCCCAGCTCACCCTCAGCCCATTCTCAACTCTGGGGTCAGAACCCAGCCTGTACAGTAGAGTCCCATTCTGCTCTGGGTGCCAGCCCCATGCCTGGCTCCCAGGACCGCCAATGAACACCGTTTGCTGAATGAACAACACCGTTGCTATTCCCACAGACCAGGCAGGAGTCCTCCCTGCCACCGGCTCTCCGTTCTACCCTGCTGATCTTGCTGAGACCTGGTTCATTGCTCAAATGGAAATGCCTCCCAGCAGAGGCAGGGCAAGGTGGGGACCACAGAGCCTCATGGCAGCTGGAATCTGTTCCTTGTAGAGGAGCAGAGGGACGTTTGCTTAGAGAATCATGATTCGAACCTCTGCCTCTGGGCCATTCATGATTTTTCCTTGGTATGGTTCAGGGTAAGGGGGCACTGATGCAGTGTGGTGGTGGGAATGAGCACACACCTTGGGGCCTTGACCAAAGACAAGCTTCCAGTCCCACGCAAGTCAATCAACCACTCCGAGAGACTATTTTATTATCTAAAATTGGAATGATAATATCGCCCACTCCTCACAGGACGGTTGTGAGGATCAAAGGAGTCGTGGAAGGAAAAGCACTTTAAAAACAGGAGAACACTGTACCAAGATCCTTTCTCCTCCTAAACCATCATTAAGTGTTCTATTTGCTCAGATAATCTGAACTCTAGTTTTCTAAGTGTGGTCTCTGGACCAGCTGCATCAACATCATTTGTTAGAAATAGGAACTCAGAAATGCAAATGCTCAGGCCTGTTCAGACCCACTGAATCAGAAACTGGGGGTGACGCCCAGCAACCTGTGTTTTAACAAGCCCGCTAATGATCCTAATGGGCGCTAACACTTAAGAACTTCTCCTCCAGAAAGACCTAGGCTACCCTGAAGGCTGTGAGCTGAGGATGTGGTGTTAGGAATGCCAGGGGAACACAGAGGTTGGAGGTCCAGTTGGTCTCAGAATTAGTCAGGAAACTTGTGCCAAGCACATCAAATGTCAGGCCAGCCGCTAAATTCTCTATCCTCCTAATCTGACAGGCAAAGAAGGCATTAGCATAACATTTGGGAAAACAGTTTCCCATTAGCCCTTTATAAGTCCAGGAGCTGGACAAGGACATGGTTTTACTGTCGTAACAATAGTTACACTATCAATTACTTCCTGATGGAAACTTACCCCAGAATTAGGAAAGATCTGAATAACAGAAGGGCAGCTCCTCGTTTTCTTAGTTCAAATACATGCCCAGAGAAGTGAAGCCGTGGACCGTGGTCACACAGCTTGATAGAGGAAAAGCTAATCAGTATTATAATCCAGGTGTCCATTTGCAAGACCGGTCCTGTCTGGTGTAGACTGTGAGCCCTGAACCTCTTGTGTATTGTTTCTTCTCCAGGGTACATTCCGTCTACTGATATGGCAGATGGCAGACATCATCATTTTAGATATGGGATATAATACACAACTGTCTCTAGGTCATCACGTTCATGAATAGGAAATGAAGAGTCCCTCATTTCAAGTTGTAAATAGTCTAGGTGTTGGCTGGTAGAAAATGTGAGGTTCAGCACTTGGCATCTTGCCCTGATGTCCCCCTGCTGGGCTCTGGTGCTGGGCGCTGCCTGTGTCCCCTCCTTGTTTCGTGGGGTTCCCCAGCCTGCAGCCACCAGCCCTGCATTCCCAGCAGAAGACCGCCACCCTGAGGGGAGTGCTAAGCGATGCAGGGGGCAGCGCTGGGGCCAGGACTGGGCTGGTCCGGTCACCTTGGTCCTTGTTAGGTTATGGGGTTGATGCTCTCTCCTTCCCACCGTGTTTCCCGTCCTTAGACTCACTGTCCCATCTACCTGGTCAACGTGTCCAGCATCTCGGCCGGTGACGTTATTGCAGCTGCTAAGATGCAAGGTGAGTCCGTAGGCTGGGCTGAGCAGCGCCCGTGTGTGGTGGGGCCCAGCAGCTCCATGCACTTCCCAGCCCGGCTCCTGGGGCCAGGCCCTGAGCCTGCCTTTCCCTTTTCTCTCTGGCTGTCTTCCTCACAAGCACCCTGCACTGGCCTGGGTTCAGTGCATTGGCACCAGTGTTTTCGCCTGCACACTTGTTTGCATAACAGCTTTACGGAAGTGTCCGTCACCTCTCCTGGGTCTGGTAAAGTTTTCCAAGTTTTCAATCAGCTCATTAACTGGTATTTTTTTCAGTCTCTTGGGTTTTGCTAGTGGTTGCGTTGGTAACCAACATGAAATCCTGGACCAGTTCCAACGGACATTTCAGGGGGGAAATGCCTGGGAAGTCCCTGGAGAAACGACACTGGGAGGGCCCAGCGTCCCTTTCAGGAACCCAGTGTACCAGCCCCAGGGCACCTGTGTGTCGGAGCACCTGGCAGCACCTGAAGGCTTTGTACGTGCTTGTACTCCCAGTCCGGCTCGGGGTGCCAGTGAGGGCCCAGTAACAGGAGAAACAGGTCACGGTCACAAACCTGAGGATATAAATTGGGAGCAAGGGCCTTCAGCCTTCCCACCACATTGCCCTCCAAATCCTGACTCTTGCTTCTTCAGCGGGACCCCCTTCGCCGTCTCTCCTGTGCTGTTGTTCCAGCCTCCCACCTCCGTCTCCCTGCCCTCTATCCCCTGCTACGGTGCCACCCCCAGTTTTCTCCTGAAGCTGCTTCCAGCAGCCGTCTGCTCGGAAAACAGACGAATGCTGCCCCGCCTCGGCGCCCTCGCCCTTCTGTTCTTGCCTGCAGTCAGCACGGGGACAGAGAACAGTCTGACCTTGCCCTCAGATGCCCAGCTGAGCTCGGGCAAGTCCCTTCCTCTCTGACTTCAGCTCCTTCACCTGCCCCGTGAGAGGCTCAGACCAATGATCTCCCAGGTTGACTGGCCTCCTGGTGACGGTTTGAACCCTCTCCTTTCAGGGAAGGTCGTGCTGGCCGAGACCACCGCCGCGCACGCCACACTGACGGGCTTGCACTACTACCACCAGGACTGGTCCCATGCAGCCGCCTATGTCACGGTGCCTCCCCTAAGACTGGACACCAACACCTCAACCTACCTCATGAGCCTGCTGGCCAAGTAAGGTGTTTCAGCAGGACCACGGCGCGGCATTATCTCACAATGTGCGCCATTCCGGGAATTTGTAGATCTTTAAGGTGATATCGTAGAGGCCCCAAACCTGACCTAAGTTTGATTTCGTTGTGTCCAGAGGATGATTTTTGCTTTTGTTAGCTTCTCCATGCAGCTCCTATCACCACTTGATTTGGATGAGAGCTTCTGAGGTGACGAGTAAAGAGCGTATATAAAACTGTGAAAAGTGGTTATTCAGAATTTCAAAGGATATTGACACCTTACACTGGAGACCACTGGGGAACTCTAGGATGTGGCCTCTGACTTACCCTAGAAAATCTGTGCATCTTTCTATCTCTCGTCTTTCTTCACCTCTCCCTCTTCTCATTGTGTCCCACGTGGTTTTCTCTCGTTGTATGTACCTCCCTCCTTCCATGTGTTTCTCCCTCCTTTCTTTCCTCTTCCCCTTTTCCTTCTGCACCTTCTCCCTCTTTCCCCGTAACATCTTCCTCCAGACCTCCCTTTCCCCAGCTCTTCTTTTTCTAACACTGCTTTTCCCCATTCCACCCAGGTCTAAATAAAATGCTTTAATGAATCGTCTGAATTTGTTGGGACACAATCATGGAAAGATTTTGTTTCGTTTTGCTTCAAATTCTTTCTTGCCTCTAGTGACATTTTGATACTGGTAAAGGCCATTGCTTTTTCTTCTCTTTTGCTTATTGAAGTCCAGTTCAGTTTAAAAGTCAGTCTCTTCCCCTCCCACCCCCCAGCTCAGAGAATTAATAGGGGTTAGGATTAAAGGGGTGGGGAATTCCATTCCATACCCAACACGATCTGTACTCCTGCACTAATCGTTGCTGCTTCTCTGGCTAAAAGTGACTGGCCTTTGGGGCCCTCCTTGTATGGGGCATGTGCCCAGATACAGGCTCTCTTGAGTCACCCTCACGCAATCCTCTGACACAGGAGATGGAGTGCAGCTTGACCTCTCCTTCCCGTACCTTCCCGGCTTCCAGAACTAGCAATTCCCTGTGAACAAGAATCTGGCCAAGCAGCTTAAGCCTGGCCGCCTTCTACAGTATCTGGGGCCCAGAGCAAGCTCACACAGCTTTGCCACTCCCTACGGTGGGAGGGCAGGCTGGCCCCCACCCCTGGCTCTCCTCACCCAGAGGCTCAGGCAGGTGACCGCTGCTGTCACCTCTGTTCTCCACAGGTGAACCTCTTGAAATGTCCCCTCTTGAGACTACTTGGGGGAGAGGAAAGCACCATTCAACCCATGAAAAGAGGAAGAAGGGAGAGACTGCAGGACTCACCATTCTGCCAACACCTCAGTCGCCCTCCCTGTCTTCTGCTTTTACAAGACCTAGGGGTGGTGATACACCTCTGTTAGGGTGATGGTGGGGGGGTGTTGATGTAAGTGACCAGCCCCAGTTGGAGGTGGCTGTCGTTAGATAATGGGGCTTTTATTTCATCCATGTCCTTAGTTTTCAGTCCTGGTTGGCTAACAACTGGAAAATTTCCACTCCACATCCTGCTACGTTAACAACCGAAAGAGCAGTGTGGGGCTTTCCAAATACAACTGGAGTGCAGGCAGTAGGGTCCCGGGGTGAAGGTGGCCCCTGGAGGGGCAGGATATGCTGTGGCACAGTGGCAGTAATTAAAGTCTGTCCCATAGTTTTGCTGTGATTCTGAGCAGTGGCAGCTCTGACAGATTTAACCAATTTGAGAGAGTAAAGGGAGAAATGCTAGATCAGCTCTTTCTTTTAAAAATGCTTGTTGTTGGGAAAAAACCGGCCTCCTTTTCATCATTATCAACACAGCAAAAACAAACAAGTATCAAGAACCCACTATAAGAATTTGGGCTCAGTTCCAAGATCAAAGAATCTTTTGAAATACCTCTGCTTGCCACAAGCAAATTTACTGAAAGAACAAAAAGGTAGTAAAACTCCCAACCCACCCAAATTACAGTGCCCAAAGCCACACAAATTTAAATAGGCAGGGGAAGAAAAGTATTATTTATCGAATAGTTCAAGTTTTTATATCTAGCCTATTTTGTCAAATTTATTTAAATTATTATTTATTTATTTTATTTTTTTTTTTGCGGTACGCAGGCCTCTCACTGTTGCGGCCTCTCCCGTTGCGGAGCACAGGCTCCGGACGCACAGACTCAGCAGCCATGGCTCACGGGCCCAGCCGCTCCGCGGCATGTGGGATCTTCCCAGACCGGGCACGAGCCTGTGTCCCCTGCATCGGCAGGCGGACTCTCAACCACTGCGCCACCAGGGAAGCCCTATTTAAATTATTTAACTAACTTCTATTCATTTAAATAGAATTATAATTTCATGTGAACTATTATGAGAATAGTTTGAATCCCATTTTTTAATATTTATTTATTTGGTTGCATTGGGTCTTAGTTGCAGCAGGCGGGCTCCTTCGTTGCAGCTCATGGGCTCCTTAGTTGCGACTCGCTGGCTCCTTAGTTATAGCACACGAACCCTTAGTTACGGCCTGTGGGATCTAGTTCCCAGATCAGGGATCGAACCCAGGCCCCCTGCATTGGAAGCTCAGAGTCTTAATCACTGTGCCACCAGGGAAGTCCCCAAATCCCTTTTTTAATCAGTGCATATTGTAAACGTGTGCAGTTTTATAGAATTTGGAGCATAGTTTTTACATTTTTAGGAATTTATGATTACTATAATTTTGCTTCTATGACGTTGTTGGTGATAATTGGTATTATGCAAAATACTTGATAGAAAACCCAGACACCAATTATCATATTTCTATAAGAAAATATGAGCTGTTTCATAATGATCTACTTTAGGATGTGGTTTCTTCGAATATACCAGGGTAATAAGTACAATCTATAGATATAAGGATTTGTCCTTTATTTAAAATCTGACTTCTCAAAGGGATCAGAAATTTTTTCATTTGAACATATATATTTTTAAAGTACTTAACAAAAGGCAGTGGTGTTTTAAACTTTAAAGAGTAAGGATGGGTCTGTCATACCTCTCAGATTCAGGGCAGCATCAGGGGACCCCAAAAGCCCTTCTGTAATGTGCCCCCCCATTCACTCTTGCCTAGTAAGCACTTATTTGTGTAGGGGCCTTTTTAGAAAAGTGGGTGCTCAGTAAGACTTGTCAGTTAAAGCATGGGGTCCTGGGGTCCCAGACCCTCAACCCAGGACTCTGATGGGCATCTTCTGATCTGAGCCCTACCCGGGTGTCTGGAGGATCCCTGAGGAGCAAGTGAAAACCTAAAGATTCTGTTTATCTCTGGTGGGTTCTGCAGGTCTGGGGGATGTGGGGATCCCCAGGAGACCCTAGAATAAACCCTCTGCTCTGTGGAAGAGCCCCTCCCGCAGTCTCTGAGAGGGCCCAGAACAGCGCCTTTGGCGCAGGGAGCTACCAGCCCATGCCACAGAGTGGCATGCTATGTGCACTCTCACTGATGTAAGTCTCTGCCCCGAGTTCTGAGCTGGCCCGGAACCCCTCGAGAGCCTGGCCGTGCCTTACCCACCGTAGCCTCAGCAACCATTTGAGGACCATGTTCACAGATGGCAGCGGCGATGAACCACTGGCACGTCGTTGCTGGTTGATCAAGGCAGACTTCTCTTCCGTCTTGTCCTTCCTCTTCCCTGCAGGGCCAGGAGAGCCCTCACATCCAAGCAAAGCCTAACAGGGAACTCGAGTGTTTTACCAAGCACATGCTTATTGCCAGCAGGGCCTGGTGCAGGTTGAGGAGGGAGATGAGAGGGAGTCGGCATATGGTTCTATGGAAGTAAAACTACCTCCACCCTCTCACTTTAGTTAAACTCTTTTTTTTTAATTTATTTATTTATTTTTGGCTGCGTTGGGTCTTCATTGCTGTGCGCGGGCTTTCTCTAGTTGGCAGCGAGCGGGAGCTACTCTTCGTTGCAGTGTGCGGGCTTCATTGTGGTGGCTACTCTTGTGGAGCACGGGCTCTAGGCGCGCAGTTTTCAGTAACTGTGGCACACAGGCTCAGTAGCTGTGGCACGCGGGCTCAGTAGTTGTGGTGCACAGGCTTAGTTGCCCCACGGCATGTGGGATCTTCCCAGACCAGGGCTTGAACCCATGTCCCCTACATTGGCAGGTGGATTCTTAACCACTGTGCCACCAGGGAAGCCCTTAGTTAAACTCTTAAGTTCAATTTTTCTCCACCCGTTAGTTCTCTTAACATCCAAAGACTCTCAGTGTCTCCCGTGACGCTGGCATTCTGTGCCACAGTTGGCACATACACTCATTCTGCAGATGTGTAAACTGAGGCTCTCACAGATAACTCGCTAGAGGCCATACAGCTATGAAGTGGCAGAGCTGAGATCGAAACCAGCTTTGCCGGGTTTCCAAGTGAAGGTTTTTTCTCTGTCCCTGTCCCCACCCTCTGGGACCCTGGCCTCCCCTCCCCTTACTGGTCATGTCCTTCTCTCTACCCAGTGATACTCTGAACATTGTGGCGTCAGATCACCGGCCTTTCACCACGAAGCAGAAAGCTATGGGCAAGGAGGACTTCACCAAGATCCCACACGGCGTGAGCGGCGTACAGGACCGCATGAGCGTCATCTGGGAGAGAGGAGTGGTATGTTCCCACGACCCCTCCCCACTCTGGGCCTCAGAAGAATTTTCACCCTTAGGAGGGCTGGGTCAACCACAGCTCCTGTTTCACTCAAAAGGAAAACAGAAAAGGTATTTTTTTTTCCTGATCGGAAAGGTAATAATGCCTAGCGTAAAAATTTGGAAAATACGGCAAAGTATTAGGAAAAAACCCCATAATTCCATACTGGGAAATTATTAATATTTTGGTATATTTCTTTCCAGCTCTATGCATGTACTATACATTATTTTAATTACTGGGTTCATCTTCTTTTCATATAACAGTGTATTTTGAGTGTCTTCCTGTATCAGTAAAAATTCTTTAAAAACATATTTTTAATGGCTAAATAATATTCCCTCCAACGGCAGTGCCATACTTCAATGAATCCTTCCACGATGTTTGGAACTTTCAGCTGTTTCAAATTTTTGCTCTTAGAAATAATGCTGCAGAGAATCTCTTTGTTCATGAGCGTACATCAGCATTTCTAATTATTTCCTGAGGACAGATTCCTAGAAGCGGATTTCTGGGCCAAGGGATATGAACCTTTTTAAAGATCTTGATATCTTTTGTCCAATAATAAAGATAGAGGCTGGGACTTCATTTGAATACCTCCTGTTCTGCCCATGAAGAATAAGTAGTTTTGATCTTGACCTATCACAGATTAGATGCAGCATAGAGTATGAGGCCAAAGAGATTTGAAATCCTCAAGCCTAAACAACCAGCTCGGGGAAGACCCATAAGGCAGCTCCAGAATCCCCTTTGAAAAGAGTCCACGGTGCCTTCATGGGTGGGACGATAAGATGCCTTTCCAGGAGAGAATATATGTCCCTTCGTGGATGCAGGGAAGCTCCTGATTTATCCAGAGTGAGTACCGAGTAGACCTGGTTTTACAAACAGGAGGTAGATTTGCACCAGGAAAGCAACCTTTTGGAACAAGGGCCCACCCGCCCCCATTGCTGCAAGAAGGAGAGAGGAGTAGCATGGAACCAAGCCTAGCAAGTTGGCTCATCTGAGATGATGCCCGTGGCGTTGTCCTTCTCAGCACCATTGTTCTGAGCAACTAAAAGTCCTCAGGCCAGGGTCAAGCGTGACCCAGGATTTGAGGCACACACACAGGGCCTCAGTTGACCTAACACTTTTGCAATGTTTCAGGTTGGAGGAAAAATGGATGAGAACCGTTTTGTGGCTGTTACCAGTTCCAATGCAGCGAAGATTCTCAACCTGTATCCCCGCAAGGGCCGCATCATCCCTGGAGCCGATGCCGACGTGGTGGTGTGGGACCCAGAAGCTACAAAGTAAAACCTGCTGCTAGTCTCCAGGGCTAGAGGGACTTGGGATTTTAAGGGCCTTATATTACAGAGCTCCAAAAGCATATCATCTTTGCACTACTTATAGCATAGAGCAAGATGACCCTAAGGTGTGCTCAATTCAACAAATACTTGAGGGCTTGCCATGGTCCAAGCACTAGGAATGCAACAGTGAACAAGAAGGTCTGAAGATCTGCTATAGTGCAGCTCCATGTGCACGGCACTTTACAGTTTTTCAGAGCTAGGTCACATCAACTATCTCGTTTGCTTTTCACATAGCCCCAAGAAGCACTTAAGCCTAAAGTTCTTATTTCCATTTTACTGTTGAAGAAACTAAGAGCAGAGAGTAGAGGGACTCCCCACATGACATAGCTAATAATTGGCTGAACCAGATAGATGTCCTGACACTCAGTTCCGGACTCTTACACCAACACTCTGCTTCTCCCGTTGAGGGTGTGTGTCCCCTTGAGCACACAGCGCTTGACACCCATGGTGTTAATGAACACAAGTTGAGTGGGTAAATGAAGTGAATCAGGAGTTATCAAGCCACAGGATAACTCACCTGTTATGAGCATCATCTTTTTTTTTAGTTAATTTATTTAATTTATTTTGTTTTGGCTGCGTTGAGTCTTCATTGCTGCACGGAGGCTTTCTCTAGTTCTGGCGAGCAGGGGCTACTCTTCCTTGCAGTGCACTGGCTTCTCACTGCGGTGGCTTATCTTGTTGCAGAGCATGGGCTCTAGGTGCACAGGCTTCGGTAGTTGTGGCACGCTGGCTCAGTTGTTGTGGCTCGCGGGCTCTAGAGAGCAGCCTCAGTAGTTGTGGTGCACGGGCTTAGCTGCTCCGCGACATGTGGGATCTTCCCGGATCGGGGTTCGAACCCCTGTCCCCTGCACTGGCAGGCGGATTCCCAACCACTGCGCCACCAGGGAAGCCCCAGGGCATCATCTTTACTCAGAGATTTGAGCAGGGTAATGGGAATTGTTTTTTAATGTTAAATTTCATTCAGTCACTCAACAAATAGAAAAGTGCCACCATTTGCTGAGCACTTTTCTAGGTGCACAAGCTAGCAGCGAACAAGATAGACAAAAATGTGCAGGGATTTTGAAGATAAAAAGTTGAATTGCAAAGAAACGCACCTCCCTGCTGGGATCCCCACACTGCTTCTCCATTAGGGCACTTGAGAAGCCGGGTTCTGCATCCAGCCTGGGGCTGGTCCCTGCTGCTGCTGCAGGTGTGGCTGTTAGGGATTGCTATTGGCAGAAAGACCCCTAGAGTACAGCCCAGTGTATTAGTCCGCTAGGGCTGCCATAACAAAATACCACAGACGGGAGGCTTAAACGGTAGAAGTTTATTTTCTCACAGTTCTGGAGACTAGAAGTCCAAGATCAAGGGGTCAGCAGAGTTGATTTCATTCTGAGGCCTCTCTCCTTGGTTTGTAGATGGCCATCTTCTTCCTCTGTCTTCACATGGCACTTCCTCTGTGCGTGCGCTTCTGGTGTCTCAATTTCCTCTTCTTATCAGGACACCCATTTGATTGGATTAGGGTCCACCTATATGACCTCATTTCACTTTAATTGGTTCTTTAAAGGCCCTATCTCCAAATACAGTCACATTCTGAGGTACTGGGGGCTAGGACTTCAACATATAAATTTGTGGGGCACACAGTCCATCCTAGCCTTTGGGGGTCATCCCTTCCTACTGAGCATTATCCCTTCCCACTGAGCAGCATCCCTTCCCACTGAACATTATCCCTTCCCACTGAGCATCATGCTTCGCACTGAGCATCTTCCCTTCCCACTGAGCATCTTCCCTTCCCACTGAGCATCTTCCCTTCCCACTGAGCATTATCCCTTCCCACTGAGCGTCTTCCCTTCCTGCTAAGTACCTTCCCTTCTGTTGAGCTGTGACATCTATACCTCCTCTCAGAGCGTTCTCTCCTGCCACTGCCTTCCCACCAGGACCATCTCAGCCAGCACCCAGGTGCAGGGAGGAGACTTCAACCTGTACGAGAACATGCGTTGCCACGGTGTTCCACTGGTCACCATCAGCCGGGGGCGGGTCGTGTACGAGAACGGCGTCTTCATGTGCGCTGAGGGCACCGGCAAGTTCTGCCCCTTGAGGTCCTTCCCAGACACTGTCTACAAGAAGCTGGTCCAGAGAGAAAAGGTAAGGTGGGGGGGGGGGGGCGAAGAAGACATGTGGGAAGAGGTTGAAGGCCCCTGGCGGCGACATCCTCTATGACTTTTAAATCTCAAAGATGTTCTCACTCTGTCTTTCCACCAAATCTTATTGCCTGAATAGTCACTTTGGGAACAATCAAAATAGTAGAAAAGGAGCACCTGTAACAAAGTAAAATTTATTGGGAAGGGTCCCCAACTCCCTGGGAGCCCGGGGGTACTATGAGGTGCTCATAGCTATCCCTGACATCCAGGCTTCTTGTCGTCCCTCAGGGGCAGGGGACTCCTGGCTTGGCCTGGTTGTCATATTTGCCCTGGAGATGCTCTTTCCCCAAAATCCCCACGGCCGCCCTGTAACTGCAGTAGGCTGGGTGGGCTGTGCTGAGTCTGGGCCCCCCAATGAAGTGGTCAAGCCAGATCTAGCTCACTGCCATGCGGGGGTGGCCTGAGGTCTTATCGTGAGAGTTTCATCCAGTCCTCGGATTCCGTAAACACCCTGGGTGTTCACTGAAGCTTGGGGCTCCACCTTATCCCCAGGGATACCAAACTCTGGGTAGAGTTTCATCCAAAAGAAGACTGGCTGTTCCCTCGTTGCTTGGGGATTGATTGTCCAGCCTTATCTTTGAGAGCTGTCCTGACAACTCCAGGTGCTGGGAACCAACTGCAGCCCTGGCCTCTGGGTGGAGAACCCAAATCATCAGAAAAGAACAAATCTGACAAAACTGACAGGTGAAAGCATCATGAGGTTTCCCCTTCCCTTCCTCCGGCATAAAGCAATATTATTATGGTTTAAAACGCTCCCGCCTAGCTACTTCCAGATTCTGTCTAGAAAGGGTGGGTGTTCTTAGAAATATCATGACCAAGGGCCTGGGAGCCCCAGCCCAAATGCAGGTCTTCTATCAGGGAGCAGACTTGGATTACCTAAAAAAAAAGCATGACTTTAGTTATCCCAGTATTCAATTCAAAAGCGAACTCAGGATCTCTCGGGTAGGTGAATGGTCCCATCTCCAGTATGCTTCCCAGATGTGGACAATGTCAGGAGACCTCAGCCCCACCTCTGGGGGACGTGCCACAAAGAACTGTAAGAGCGACACATTCACACGCTAGACTACCTGACCAAGGGTGGCAATGATTTAAAATAAGAAAACGGAAAATAACAAGTGTCAGTGAGGCTATGGAGAAATTGGAGCCCTCGTTCATCGTCAGATGAATGTAAAAGGTGCAGCCACTTTGGAAAACAGTTTGGCAGTTCCCAAAATGTTAGCTATAGAGTCACCAAAATAACTCAGCAGTTCCACTCTTGGGTATATACAGAGTCAAGAAAAATGAAAATATATGTCTTCACAAAACCTCGTACATGAATGTCATAGCAGCATTATTCATAAAGGCCAAAAAGTGGGAACAGTGTACACGTCCATCAACTACTGAATAAACAAAATGTGGTATATCCATACAGTGGAATATTATTCAGCCATAAAAGGGAATGGAGTGCTAATATATGCTACATACAACACACATGACCCTCAAAAGCATCATGCTAAGTGAAAGAATCCAGTCACAAAAGACCACATATTAAGTGATTCCATTCGTATGAAATGTTCAGAAGAAGCAAATCCATAGACAGAAAATAGATTAGTGGTTGCTTAGGACTGGCCAGAGGGGAGAATGGGAGTGACTGCTCACGGGGACGGAGATTCTTTTGGGGGTGATGAAAATATTTTGGAATTACACAGTGTTGGTGGCACAAACTTGTGAATTACACTAAACACCCCTGAAATGTATTCTTTTAAATGGTGAATTTTATGGTATGTGAATTATATCTCAATTTGAAAAAACAAAAAATCTTTAAACAGTTCTGTGGCTTTCCCAAAAAAAGATGTTTTAGTCAGGAAATAGGATCAAAAGAGGGCAGAGAAAGTGTTTGAAGCCCTTCTAAAAACCAACCTGGGACTTCCCTGGTAGCGCAGTGGTTAGGAATCCACCTGCCAATGCAGGGGACACGGGTTCGATCCCTGGTCCAGGAAGATCCCACATGCTGCGGAGCAGCTAAGCCCGTGTGCCGCAACTACTGAGCCTGTGCTCTAGAGCCCACGAGCCACAACTACTGAGCCTGCGCGCGCCTAGAGCCCGTGCTCCAAAACAAGAGAAGCCACCGCAATGAGAAGCCCGCGTGCCACGGGGAAGAGTAGCCCCCGCTCGTGGCAACTAGAAAAGCCCACGTGCAGCAACGAAGACCCAACGCAGCCAAAACTAATAAAAATAAATAAATAAATAAAAACCAACCTCACAAGAATGTCAGACAGATACCAATTCACATCAGACCGCTCTTAGGGCCAGACATAGTGGAAGAGCCCAGCTTCTAGGACTGATATAAATTCAACTCAGAGGCCCTTTATCCAAAGCACTTATAATGACAACATAAGGTCCTCAAGAAAAAGCCAATTCTATTCCCTATTCTCTGGTATAACCCTTATGTAACAGAATGCAGGTACGCAAAAAACTTCATTTCCCCCAAATTATAAATAAGCAGTCCCTACAGAGCAGGGTCCTCAGGAAAGAAAGTAGCTCTGGGGTTGGGACCAGTTGTATAAAGCCAAAGCAAGGGGCTGCCGGGAGCCGGGTCCTGCCAAGGTCACTCACCCAGGATTCATCAGGTCTGTACTCCCACCCTTCACCCCCGAAACCCCAAAGTGCAGCCTGGTAAAGGCTAAAACACTTCAGACCAGTTTTGACATTCTGAGGACTGAGCTCAACTACAGATCTGCTGGAGAATACAAAGGAATATGTAAGCTGAAGAGCCTTCCAGAAATCACCCTTATCTGTTGTTTCTCTCAACAAGGTTTTCAGCAAGCATTGTGCAGCAAGGAGATTGAGGTTATGTCACTGAAGAGTGCCTGGGGTGTAAATTATTTACGCTGCCGCTTCAGACCTTATGCACACACTCCAACACACTTCCTCTTGCAGCAAAACTTTGTAATATGATTAAGCCCCGAACTGACCCCTGCAATAATAACAGCTGCTGGTACTTACATGTCACTCACCGTGTGCCAGAGCTTTACGCGTTCTATTTCATTTGATCTCATAACAACTCTGTATTCTTATAAATAAGAAAACACGCACAGAGAGGTAACATAACTTGCACAAGGTCACACAGCTTACACATAACAGAGCTAGGAGTGGAACCCAGGCAGTCTGGTTGTAGAATATAGGCTCTTAACTCTATTGCCTTTGTGAGTACAAAATTAACTACTATTGCTGCCGGGGGATTCTAATCTCCAAATCAGCTGTATTTAGCCTCTATTCCCACAAAGTTGTCAGATCACAATAAAAGGCCTGGCCTCTTGAGAGCCTGGCAAGTGAGGGGATGACATTGCTCCGTGTGAGGGGTGCTCTCTAAAGCTGAATACCTCAGAAGTCTCCCCGCTACCTTGGAAAACATTCCACCAATGTCAAGGGGAGTCAGTGGGTATCTCTATGCACATGCATGCAAACACTCACACACATATGCACTATTTAGGAGGTACAAGCGGATTCTCTACCCCCGGGTTCAAGGTGTAGGAAGGCTTTGTCACATGCAGTAATTTGGGTCCTAAGAAGAGTGGCAGCTTCCAAAGTCTTATCAGCCATCAAGGAGGCTCTGGTGGTGGTGGTGGCTTGGCCCTGAGGGTTGATGCTGTCTGTGCTCTGATGGCATCATCTTTTCCCCTTTTCTGCTCTCCACCTTCACTAGACCTTAAAGGTGAGGGGAGTGGACCGCACTCCCTACCTGGGGGATGTAGCTGTCGTTGTGCATCCTGGGAAAAAAGAGATGGGAACGCCACTCGCAGACACTCCTACCCGGCCTGTTACCCGACACGGAGGCATGAGGGACCTTCATGAATCCAGCTTCAGCCTCTCTGGTAAGAGCAAGGGCCACTTGGCCTGGCACCTGCATCTCCACCACAGTGAGGGGACAGGAGGAGGGCAGAGGGACTAGGAACCCCACCCCGGCAGAGGGGTTTATGCTGCTTTCCTCTTCATCTTCTCCCTCCCTCCCCAATCCCCTGCCCGTTGACGACTGCTGGGCCCCATGTTATAGACACACAAATATTGGCGGGCGGGGAAGGAGGGCTCTCCCAGTCCCTGGGCACCAGCCACTCTTAACAGGCCATGGCCCTTTTGGGCCTTTCCCCGTGGTTTCTAAGTTCAAATAGTTTCATCCCTTGAGATACCTTGAGGGCCCTGCACATAGGGATGCCCCAGAGACGATCTGAGCGCAGAAGCGTTAACTCTGTGCTACGTGGGTCTGCACCCTCATCCCCACCCCGCTCCTCAGCAGCCTCGCTGAAAGACGTGGTACTTCCCTTATACCCTTTCCTCCCTCATCTTAACCTCAGGTTTGCCACCTTCTTTTCTGCCCGGAATTGTACTGTATGTAATACAATATAGAATATATGGGGTGTATCTATGCTTAGAGACTTTATCGTCGACAGCGTGTGTCCCAGGTGCTCGGCCGTAGTTAAAGGTGGGGGTCATGGCGGCATAAACGGCGAGCCTCACTGGAGAGCAGGCAGAGACGGTAAGATGCCTTGGTCCTGCAAGCAGCTTTGCTGGAAGCCATGATCCCTACTTGAAAGGGGCAGAGGCCGGGTCTCACTGAACGGCCTTCACGACTAGCCCTGGCGCAGACCGAGCCTCCGCTCTGCAAGAGCCGTGCTGGGGCCGGAAGGTGAGAGGAGCAAGATCCTGGGGAAGGTGAGACGCAGCCACAAACTGTCCTAACATGAGAGGCCGAGAACTAAACCAGAGGGGAGCCGGGGGGCACGGCTGCCCGCTGAGCTTCCTCTGTGCCCAGCCGTGTGCTGGCCGCAGCTCAGGTGGTTCTTGACTGAGGAGCTGACCACCTGTGGAGAGGGGTCCTCTCCACCACCCTCCCCATTGTCTCAGAGCCAATCTCATTACGGAGATAACTTCTCCCCCACCCTGAGGGCCACTGCTACTCCCACCAGTGATGGGACTGAGTGCAGGGAGTCAGAAAGGGATCTGCGGGGTGGAGTGTCAGCGGGAGCCCCGGCCTTGCCGGTCCACGAGGTGTAGCTCCCCACGGCTGCCTGGGTCTGCCGCTTCCTGCAGCCGCCAGCCTCGGGAGAAGCAGCAAGGCCCCCCAGAGCTGCGAGCCCCCTCTGGCCTCTGGCTTCTGCTCCCACCCAAGTCTCGGGCAGAGCCAAGACTGGGCGGAACCGCTCTCAGGTTCAGCAGACATCAGGCAGCCTCTCACCTTCCCTCCGCCCCAAGCCTGGTCTGTTCTAAATGGGACAGGCTGAAGAATGTCCCATCACACACCCTGGGGCACAGACCTTCTTTTCTTTTTTTCAATTTATTTATTTATTTTTTTTTTGCTGCACCACAGGGCATGCGGGAATCTTGTTTCCCCGACCAGGGATCGAACCCATGTCCCCTGCAGTGGAAGCACGGAGTCTTAACCACTGCACTGCCAGGGAAGTTCCCAGGCCTTCTTTTCTAAGTCTCGGGACTTCGAGACGTGGGGGCCTTTGGGGTGCTGTTCTTTGATTTTCCAAAGCAGTGGCACACCCTTCCTTCTCGCTCTCTTGCTCACTGAGGCATATGTGCAAAGGTCCACTTGCTAACAGGCATCTCCCTGGTCCGTGTGCTTGGCAAGAGACCATACCCCCAGGGCTGGCAGCAGTGAAGGCAGTGTAGCAAGGCAGTTAATCATGGAGGCTCTGAACCAGGAAGACCTGGGTTCAAGTCCAGGCTCTACCACTTATACGCTGTGTGACATTAGCCAAGTTAACTTCCCTGAGCCTCAGTTTCCCCACCTGTAAAATGAGATGGAGTTGGATTGAGGATTAAATTAGATCCTAAGCACGGAGGACCTGGTTTTATTACCCAGGGGAGCTCACCCTCTGCTTCCTTCCTTGCAGGTTCTCAGATCGATGACCATGTTCCAAAGAGAGCCTCAGCTCGGATCCTCGCTCCCCCCGGAGGCAGGTCAAGTGGCATTTGGTAAAGGCATTGACCAGCCCCCCAAGTGAAGATGCACCGCTGCCACCAGCCCACACGCCCTCCGGCCACAGCTGCAGGGGGCGGGAGAGGCCGGGCTGGGCAGCGCACCACCTGAGGGGGCCCCGGGACACGGGGAGCCCTCCCCATGTCTGACACGTGATTCACTGTGCTTCGAGCCGACCCTAACAGGCACTTTGAGATGTGTTCCTCCTGCTGCAGTCCTTTCCTGCCTTGGCCTCGGCAGGCTTCCCGGGGGCCCATGCTATGCACAGAGCCCAGTGCATAGAGCCTGGCCCCGCCCCTCCTCTCACACCCGTCTCTGGGCTGGCCTTGGGAAAGCCCGACCTTAGTGCCCTGCCCCTGGCTGACCCGCCAGCTGTCCAGAGCACTTTAGCAGATGTGTTTTAAAAGAAAAGGACTCCCTCCCCCATCCCCTTCGGCCCAGTGGTCACTTTCCCCAAGTCAGACAGGTGTTAGCATCCCAGCCATGCCCAGGACATCCGGTTTTTCCCCACTCATCTCCCGCCCCTGTTTGGTTGTGGCTGGGACACTCTGTGCCCTTTGCCAGCTGCTTCCTCTCCGCCACCCCCCAGGAGTCCCAGGCCCAGAAGGGCTGGCCGGGCGGGCATGAGGCTGGTGCCAGGCGCGTGTATATGATTTTGTTTTGCACGTTTGGTTTGCGCAGTGGTTTGGTTTGACTTGTTTGTGCATCCTGTGAAAAATGACGGTGCTTCGTGTCACTAGCATAGCATAGAAACAGGAATAGATGTGGACCTTAGGAGATGCTGCATCGACACCAACCAGACAGCCTAGGGCACCGATGACAGGGGTGAGAGGGGGATACTGGACTCGCAGGCCCTTTTTCTCCCTTCCTGGAGTCTTCCTGTCCTTCCCCTCCCCTCCTGGTCTAGTTTCCTGCATCCTGAGAGGGTGCCCGGGATGCTGGCCCCGCAGACCTTCAGGGAGCAGGGTGGCCTTTCCCATCTCTGGCCCTGGTCACTCCCAGCACTAACGCCACACACACACACACCCAGCCGCCTGTACGCTTCCGCCTACTGGACCAAGGCCCCGCCGCTCATCCGTGTGATTGGCGAGAGGCCTCATGCCTGCTAAGAGAGATGGGGGTGGGACTAGATCCAGGTGGGAGGCCAGGCCAGCAGGACCTGGTTGTAGCCCACAGCGCTGCTCCGGGGCTGCAGTCTCCTGTGGTCAGCACCTCACCCTAACCTGCCTGTGGCCTCCATCTCCTCCCAGTTGGGCCCTCCCTGCCTCCAAAGCTCCAGGTGGTTTCCATGGAAACACTAGAGGCTGCCCTTGCTAAGCCTTGTTCCCCCTCCGGGAGTGACATCATGTTGCACATTTGGTCTGAGCACCCGGGCTGACACGCGGCTCCTGGTCTCTTGGGCCGGTGGTCATACCCGGCACATTTCTGTAGTGCTTTTCACGTTGTCAAAGCCCTTTCATGTATGAGCTCTCAATTGCTCCTCACGACAGCTAAGTGTGTATTATTCCCCCATTTCACAGCTGTGGCCCAGAAAGCTTAGGCCTTCTGACTCCAGAAATGTCCAGGACTGTCCTTAAGAGCTTGGCTGTGTACCCTAGCTGTGGACAGGAGGAGTGGAGTGACATCTCTTGCAGATCCCACCTGAGAGTTTAACCAACTAAAAGACTTACTCTCCCAGTAGGCATTCTGCTTTGTTTTGCACAGGTAGATAAATTTTTCTTGTAAACAAACTGACGCGTATCACTGTTTGAGCCAGAGCCAGTTACTTGTTGGAGGCCTGCCCTGTGGTTTGAGCTGTCCCCACATCCTCACTTAGGAGCTGAGAGGACTGAGACAGTAACCCAGGAAGCAGAGGCAACAAAGACACTCATGGAGGGTGGTGGCCATGGGGACAGTTGGTGGGGATCTGAGCCTAGGAAATTGTGTGACGCTGACCCCGTGGTACAGCGCGCATCATCTTTATTCCTTTCAGCCCTTGCTGGGTCATGGGCCTTGGGCAGATGCCAAAGAGCCAAGCAGTGGTGGTGGCCAGGGGGCAGAGCATCCCTGCTTGGGCTAGGAAAGCTTTACCTTCTCTGAGTGCCTCCGCCTGAGAGATGCGTGGTCCGTGGCTCTGGGAGACCACATGTTGGTGTGGTCCATCGAAGGCCTTCCACTTCATTCACCCCCGACCCTTACATAGACCCACCCTTGCCCAGGAGCTTCTAGATGAAAATCAGAAGGAGGTTCAAGGAACCAAATGAAAGGTCACCCCCTGCCACCCATTCCCTGCCCCTGTGCCGAGCTCCAGCCAGCCCCATCACCAGCCCCATTGGCTCTTGGTTGGAATGAAAAGGGTCTCTGGTTGCACTGAATGCAGCTCTCAAACTGGTCTTGTACTTGCTGAATAAATACTGTTGTTCTTGCCTTAGCTGCTCTCTAGGTTTGTGGGGTTAAGTTACCAGAAAATTGTGCTACTGTATGTGTGTGTGTGTGTGCGCGTGTGTGTAGTGCTAGGAGTCCACAGTAGGTCTCGGTCAAGCCAATGCCGTGATGAGGGCTTTTCCGATACTGACCCAGAAACCACAGAACCACTCGGAAACCCAAACCCCCTCCAGCTGCCCAGGTGGCAGGCACAGCCTGGGGTCGGGATGGAGCCTCCAGCACCCAAGTGACTTCCTCACTCCTCTGTAAATGTCATGGTGCTAAGATTGTGTCAACCCCATGATGACACATGGTCCTGTGCTTTGGCCACCTGACTGAGGCAAAAACAAAACAGCCCGACTCGTTGTGTTCTGGTGCAGGTTTGTATTAAACTGTAGCTACTTCTCACTTGGTCTCAGTTGTGTTTCTTCAAAGAAGACGGAGCTTGGTAGGGGGCCTCTTCTTCCACAGTGGCTGGGATGAGGCTTCAGTTGCTAAAAAAGTCAGCTTTGGGTCTTCACTTGTGTTAGGTGGCAGGTGGCAGCTCACTGGGAGGCCTGAGCAGAGACTGAAGATTAAAAATGTTAAGAGATGGGAGCCTCAGTGGCCCGACAGCTAGTAGTCAGTCCTCTCTCCTGGTGGGAACAAAACCAAGGTTTTTGGTGCCAAATATCCCAGGACAAGTTTGGGCTGAGTTATCTGAAACAGGAATAATTAGGGGAAAACATCAGATACAAAAGACAGGCAGGAGTGGGGATGGGACTAGGCTTTCCCCACCCACCCTTTGTCACCTGTTCTCTTGGTTACCATTTTGGAAACCCATAGCCCTGTCCTCACACTGGAACCCTTGGCTGTTGGAACCATGGTCTCACAAAATCCCATTTCAAAGGACTGTACAAGGCCAGCGTGTCTTTGAAGGACCTGCAGGCTGCTCCCTGGCTCTCCGGAACCCCACATTTTGCATTGGCCCACTGTGCCTTCAAACCCTTCCATCTGCATCAAGACTGATCTACCTTCTCTTAGATCTCAGCCAGAGGTTGGGGGGTTATCTGATCAAACACTTTCACACTAAAGAGTGAGTGAAATTGTTGCTACCAGTACTATGGGGTCACTTGTACTTCTTAGCCCCAAAAAACAAAACCTTAATGAGGGAATTTTAGGTAGAATGGGGAAATAGTTGGGAGCCGGAGAACCTTCTCAGTTCCCACCAAATAAGCAACCCTCCTGCAAATAAGGCAGCCCATGACCAAAAGAAATACCCAGAACACTGCAGTTAGGACAGAGCCCTTCACTGTAATGAAATGAGCTGTGTGTATAAGTTCTACTGGGGTTTCGGAGCCAGATGGAAACACCATTATTGGGCTTGTGAAGGATGCCAAGTCCCTGGGGTGATACTGGGCCAAAGCACCTGTGTTACCCTGTTTCCCCATAGCATGCATGGGAGCACACCAGAATTTGATTAACTGCCAAAAATCCTTTGTAAGTGTTTGAATGAAAAATGGCATGGCAACTCACTTGGCAGGTCATGTGCACGGTAGCAGGTGGTTTATAGAAAAAAAAAATAAGATACCCAGGAAGACACTGGTTGCCTTTGTACGTATGTAGTCGTGGGAAAACAAAAGACCACAGACTCAGACTTTAAAAGTAACACTTGATCGTTTGTAAGAACCTGCATTTGTGGAAACTGAACCAGCCAGCAACTAAGCAACCATCCATCACCCTCTATTTCTTCACTCCAATTACAGGCTGACTCTTATGTACAGGTACAGCCTAACACTAAGAACTGCCTTGCAGTTGTTGCAATGGAGGAGGATGGGCCTCATGACACCCAAGTGATAAAGAAGAAACCTCACGATACACGGGCAGCGTAGACCTTCTAGTCCTAAGTTAATAAACGGCTATTTGACCGTGTTGCTGACAACACATTTGAAAGGGCTCTTAGTACTTTTCCAGCAAAACATTCAAGGATCTAACATTTGTTGATACTTGATACCATCTTATAATGATGGCAGCTGAGTTCTTCACCTGCTTCCCTTCATATATTTACAAACCACACATGTACACCTAGAGGTATCTTGTCCGGGTTTGCCCAGACAGTCCTGGTTTAAGTCTATTGCCCTCCAGAATAATTATTAATAGCGCCCCCTTCACTTTCAAATGTGTCTTGGTTTGGACAATAAATAGGTACGCCTATATGATCATGAGTTTATTAATATGCTTGTCAGGAGTCAAAAGTTTTTCCATCACTGAAAGATGGAGGGCAGGGCATGGTGAGAGGCGAGGAAAAGGGGTCCTTTTTCACAGGTGAGGACTGGAGTTTCTGGTGACGAGCTCTGAATCTCCGCACAGCCCTCGGCGGCCTCGTGAGGTCTCAGTGGCTGTGGATGCAGCAGAGTGGTAAAGGCCTGGGGGCACTTTCCTAGCTTTTCAGTTTAGCTTATAGACCTTATTATTCCATTAAAAGTTGTAAGCCTACCAAATTTTATCATTTACTTTTAAAGGGACTTTGATTCAATTTATAAACTTAAACACATTACAACATTTTAAATTACATTTAAAATTCTATTTCCTTTTTAAATACCTTTCCCAAGTACTAAATAGTTATTACCAATCTGACAAACTTAGAAATATAGTGAGCTTAGAGGTTTATTAGATATTTCTTCGCTCAGCATAAATTTAGTAAGTTTTCGACATAAAGTCATAAGTTACACATTTTAAATTAGTTCTGGGGTGCTCACTGTAATAGGCCAAAATTTCTTTTACGAGTATGACATAAACTACCAAATACGCTCAGATCCTCTCTCTCTCTCTTTTTAAAACTGAAGTATAGCTGATTTACAATGTTCTTTTAGTTTCAGGTGTACAGCACAGTGATTCTGTATATATGAGTTTCCAGACATAATCAAGACATTTCTAATTAATGGAAATAATGCGTCGAGCTAGCAAGAGAAAGGCACTAGCTGCATACAAAGAATTGGAAACTGAAAGCTGATTCATCAAAAAAAAAATACTAGAAGATGGAAGATCATGGAGTATGTTTTCTAAATTTTAAGGGAAAATAATTTCCAACCAAGGTTTCTACACCCAACCAATCTGTCAACCAAGTATCAGTGAAAAGTCATTTTTAGACATGCAAGATTGAAAAGTTTGACCTTTCTTGTACCCTTTCTTAGGAATCCATTTGAGGGTGTGCCCCAACGTATTAAACTGTAATAAAAAATAGAAAGACATGGGATAAAGGGCATAGGAGATTCAGCGTAGGTAAGAGGATCAGGAATGGTGTAGAGGGAAATCCCTGGAAGGCAGCTGGGCAGCAGCCTAGAAGACAAGGGGTCCGGAAGGAGCAACCCTGAGAAAACCCTGACCAGGAGGCTAGAAAATCCATTTGGTCCAGTATTTGCTCTTTTGTCACAATGTGCTATAAATACTTAGCTGAAAGAGGTTCTCAGAACAACCAGAAAGTATCGCCCTGCTCTTGATAAAAGAGAACAGAAGAAGAAAAGATGATTTGCAAAAAGAATGAATTATGGATTCTCTGAGTTTGGGGCTTCCTTACACAAATCTAATTTAACCTCTGCAGAAATTTCTACCACATCCCTGCCAGATCATCTAGCCCCCAGGATCCAGGACATTTAGTTCAGTGACAGAGAAGTGCCTCCCCCAGGCATACTATCCCACTCCCCCAGAGCTCTGTTTGTTCAATATTACTTCCCTAATTGAAACGGAATTCTGTCTCTCTGCACCTCATGCCCGTGTGCCCTATAGCTGTTCCCTCTGGAGAAGCACAGAGCAAATAGCCACCCCATTCATGTAACAGCTCTTCCCATATGTGCACTTCATAGTGGGCTCCGTCCTGCCCACCCCACTCAGGTTTCCTCTAAGCCAGTAGTTCTCAAACTCTGGCTTTGCCTCAGAATCACCTGGAGTGCTTATTTAAACACAGCTCACGGGGTCCCACCCCAAGAGCTTCTGACTCAGTAGGTCTGCTGTGGGCCAAACATTTCTACAAGTTCAGGTGTGCTGAGAACCAAACTTTGGGAACCACTGCTCTAAGCAAACAGCTCCCCTTCTGTCAGCTGTCGGTCCGTGGCATTGTTTTCATGCCACTCATCCTGAAATGTGGCACCAAGCCTCCAGAATGGAGGTTCTGGTGCTTCTTTTTTTTTTGTCCAAATTATTTTTATTTATTTTTTAACATCTTTATTGGAGTATAATTGCTTTACAATGGTGTGTTAGTTTCTGCTTTATAACAAAGTGAATCAGCTATACATATACATATGTTCCCATATCTCCTCCCTCTTCCGTCTCCCTCCCACCCTCCCTATCCCACCCCTCTAGGTGGTCACAGACCACCGAGCTGATCTCCCTGTGCTATGCGGCTGCTTCCCACTAGCTATCTACCTTACGTTTGGTAGTGTATATATGTCCACGCCACTCTCTCACTTTGTCACAGCTTACCCTTCCCCCTCCCCATATCCTCAAGTCCATTCTCTAGTAGGTCTGTGTCTTTATTCCCGTGTGTCTTAACCCACAATGACTCCCTGGAGACTGCAAGGAACAAACAGCCTGAGGGGCAGAGGGCCCTGGAGAAGTAAAGCCCTGAGAAATGACCTCCTTTGGAGAGTGAGTGCCTTCAGTTCCTGGGGGGGGGGCGGTGCAGAGCAGCAGCTGTGCACTGAAAATGCCAGGAAGGTATATCTTCCCCTGCCCCTTTCCACTGTTGGGCTGGCCTCCTCTTCTATCCTCTTTCTGCCTTGTTCAGCCTTTTGCTGCTCCCCAAAGTCCTGGGTCCATGAGATGGCCCCTGGCCACAGTACTACCCATAAAGGCCTCCAGGTGGCGCTTTAAGCTTATCAGTGCCTGCTTCTTTGGCTTAAGGTGCCAAAGCTGACCTAACCTAGGTGAACTGGTAAGGCCCAAGAAAGGCCAATATGTCCAGGTCACCATGGCCTCAGTCCCAGCCCCCAGAGCAGCTTGGGATCAGGGCAACCTTGAGTGTGAGTGCGGGGCCATAGCAGCCCTTCTGCTACCAGGAGAACCCCTGGGGAAGTTGTCCCTTTCAAGGCCAATGTCTAAGCTAAAGTTGCAAGATTTAACAAAAATACAGGATGCTTAGTTAAATCTGACTTTCAGATAACAAGTAATTTTTAGAATTTTTTAGTGTAGATATGTCTCAAATAGTGTCTGTGGCATACTTATACTGAAAAATTATTTGTTGTTTACCTGAAATTCAAATTTAACTAGGCATCTTATATTCATGTGGCAACTCTAGGTTTACGTTCATGAGTTTTACATCTTCCATGTAATGCGTGCTTATGGAATATCTGCCAAGCATGTGTTAGATACTACAAAAATGAATCAAGTGCAGCTTCTGCATTTAGAGATTAGTTTGGGGAAAGTACATATTGAGAAATAATTGTAGTACAGAAGGCATAGGAAGCATGGGATAGTGGAAGTTTGGGGTTTGGTGTTGGCTTTAGGTTCCGGCCCGGCTCCTGACGTGCACTAGCTGTGTGACCTTACTTAACCTCTCTGGGCCTCTACTGTTTATTGTGAAAATGGGAATGATACCAACCTCAGGAGGTGACCAGGGAGGTTATAGGAAATGGTACGTATTTCATGCCTGGCTATAGTAGCAGCTAAATAAATGCTAATTTCCCCTTTGTAAACAAGAAATACTGTGAGAGAGAGACAAATAAAAGTGCCAGAGTAGCAAAGAGCTTTACCTGCTTTGAGAAGGTCTCTATAAAGAATGTAACACTTCAGTTTTTAAATAAAAATAACAACTGATACTGTTTATTGAATGCCCACAGCATGCCAAGCATTGTCCTAAGCACCTGATAAACAAGATCCCACCTAATTCTTAAGTCTCTGAGGCTTTTACTGTTATTATCCCTACTTTACAGATGAAGAAACTGAGTTAAATAGCTTGCCGTAGAGTTAGGGAGTGATAGATTTAGTATTTCAACTCAAGTCCACGTAGCTCCCAAACCTTGCCTTAACCTCTGTTTAATGCTGTCTTCGCGTGAATTGGCCCTTGACATTTGAGGTGGGGATCGCTACGAAGAGAAGCACGATTTGTGTCCACTGAGCTGCAGAAACAGTGGATGCTGATGCAAAAGCTGGGGCAGGTGAAAGAGAAGAGTCTTGGGAGATACATGCACCCCAATGTTCATTGCAGCGCTATTTACAATAGCCAGGACGTGGAAGCAACATAAATATCCATCAACAGAGGAATGGATAAAGAAGATGTGCTACATCTATACAATGGAATATTACTCAGCCATTAAAAAGAATGAAATAATGCCATTTGCAGCAACATGGATGGACCTAGAGATTGTCATCCTGAGTGAAGTAAGTCAGAGAAAGAGAAATATCCTAGGATATCACTTATATGTGGAATCAAAAAAAGGGTTCCAGTGACTTATCTACAAAACAGAAATAGAGTTACAGATGTAGAAAACAAACTTATGGTTACCAGGGGGTAAGGGGGGGGAGGGATAAATTGGAAGATTGGGATTGGCACATACACACTATTGTATATAAAATAGATAACTAATAAGGACTGTATAGCACAGGGAGCTCTACTCAATACTCTGTAATGGCCTATATGGAAAAAAAAATTCTAAAAAAGAGTGGATGTACGTATACATATAACTGAGTCACTTTACTGTACACCGGAAACTAACACAACATTGTAAATCAACTATATGCCAATAAAAATTTTAAAAAGTCCTGGGGCCTGGAGGCCACCTCAGACTCATGCAAGTTAATCCAAGCCTTTACCACCCACCTGCTCATCATGGTGGGCATTTTCCACCAAAAGCAGGGTAACATCTTGCAATCTAAGCCACTGGTATAAAGGTGCTATTCAAGCTGGATACAGTGGGTAATTAATGTCCACAGGAGGTTTGTCTTAAGACCTTTGCAAATTCTAAGTTTGCCTATTTGCTCCTACATAATGTATCAGGGTATAACTGAGGGGGAGAATCAAGTGACCTCTTGACCTTAATAAGAGTTTGGTTACTATTGATAGTTACCATTTATTGGGTATTTACTGTGTGTCAGGCACTGCCAGTCATTTTTCATACATTATCTCACTTAACCATCACAACAACAAATGAGAAAAACCAAGGCCCAAGGTCGCATAAAAGAGGAAATATTGGACCCAAGGCTTGTGCAGCTCCAGCGGGGGTGGGGGTGATGGTGTTAGATTCGCTCTCTAGATAAGGCCACCTGCTTCAAGTCTTGGGATTAAAAGTTATTCCTCAGCAAAATTACATACTGTTTCCATGGGTCCCTTGTAAAGTTTAAAACCATGTCAAGGGTTCCTATATGTGGGAATCAGTCCTATTTGAGTGTCCTGTTCCTCTTTTAGCTAGTTTCAAATGAATAACGGACACTGTCAGTAACAGTGACCAGCACTGCAGCTCCTCTCTGCCCTCACCTCACAGTTAGGGCAGCCCTGCAAGTGCCCACCTAAAGTCTAGCCCCCTGTCAGCCAGAGTTGACCCACTCTCTCAGACTCCCTCAACCACTTGGCTTCCCCAGTCACCCTGGGCAAAGCACAAAAGGTCAAGTTGTTTTTAACTTGCTTGGCTATTTTCAATCCCATGTGAGGTGCTAAGCGTACAAAGGTAAATAAGATATGGTCTCTGAGAGTAAGGACCTCGGGTGGGGAGAGATGTGAATAAGCTTGGTATCGTAACACAAGGCAATGTGAGGCCGTGACAAGAACGTACCTCGCACCAAAGAGAACGTGTCAACTGTCTGGAGTAGGTCCCTGACAGTGTCACAGAGGAAATGACACTAAAGCTTGTCTTGGAGAATGAGTGGGAGTTTGCAGAATGAGGGGAAAGGGGGACTCCAAGCAGGGTGAACCCCGTAACGGTGGCTCAGCTGTGAAACAGAACAGGTTTCTTGGCCAACCACAGGTGCTTCCTCTTTGTGGCTGACATATATGGTGAGAGGTAATGAGGCTGGGGGCATAAGAGGAGTGGAAGGTGAAGTGGAAATGCTTAGTAGGGGCCAGATTAGAGCAGAGCTTCTCTACCATGTGAAAGAGTCTGAACTTTTATCCTTCAAGCCAGTGTGTCTCAAACATTCCACTAAAGTACCCCAAAAGGCAGTGTGGAGAGTTCAGGCCTGGAGGTATCTTGAGTTCAAACTCTCTAAACGTCTTGTCTTTAAAATCATGTGATTCTTGCATTCTACTTCATCATATGTCTGGGTTTTTAAAAAATATTTTTAAATGTTTTCCTGAATCTCTAAATAAAATTGAAGCTTGAGGAAGATATAACTATTTTATAGCTCCTCACTCTGTTTCCTTACATGACTCCCCCATGTCCAGAAGTTGTTTCAGCCAGTTTGAGAATGGCAGCCATAGGGACTTAGGCAGAGGAGTTATGTTGATAAGATTTATCTTCTAGAAAGAGCCTCCTAGCTGGTGTTGAGGATGGGTCAGAAGTGGGAGAGACTAGAGGAAGAGAGACCAGGTGGGGGGCTCTGCAATAACCCAGGCAAGAGATGGTAAAGGTGATGGAGATAAAGAAGGAGAACAGACCTGAGAGCTATTTAAAAATGGAATTGATAGTGTTGGAAAACTGTTCTGGTATAAGGAGTTGGAGAGAAGATGTGGGTTAGGATCACCCTCAAGTTTTTCTTGGATAGTGATGTCATTCACAATAATAGGGAATATAGGAAAGTTAGGTTTGTGAGGGGGGAAGGGTAAATAAGTTTAATTTAAGCCTATTGGGTTTGAGGTGCCTGTGGGACATAGGGTTGGAGATATCTAGAGGGCAATTACATATACAGGTCTGACAGTTGGAAGAGCTGATTGGGATGGAGATACAGATTCAGAAGTCATGGGAATACCTGAGGCCACTCAAGAAGTACGTATAGAGGGAGGAGAGAGAAATGAGATGGGAATCCCAGGGGTGTTTAAGGGCAGATCTAGAAAGCAAGGGCGAATGGAAAAAGGAATGCCAGAGTCAAGAGGACTCATCGCTTCCTGGCGAATGGCCGATTCCAGGGCTGAGGTAGAGAAAGTGCGAGATGAGCCGGAAACATCTTTTACCAGAAAGCAAGGGAAGGTTCAAAGGATGATGGGGACAAATCCAAAGGACACAGGGGCCAACTTGAAGTTTCTTCCACTGGCCAAATCTGTGGCCATTGAACATCAAAACAAATAAGAAGAAGAAAGGATTATAACCCACTGGGGGAAAAAATGCCTGTCAACACTGATATAAATAAATAAATGGCAGTGGGTCTGAGCCCTAAACCAGGAACTGGCAATGTGTGCCCATTGGAGTTCAGGAACGCTATGAACTAGTAACTGCTGTGTGTGCCTTTTTTTTCTCCTTGTCCATAGAAATTACCCTATATGCCTGTGCCTCTGGTGTATGCTGGGTACGCATAAGGTAGATGATGTGTCTCTTTACTTCACAGGTCTTCAGATCAAGAGGACTGGTACTCGAGGAGTTATATCCAAGGAACTGGGCCTGAAAAGCCATATCCACACTGGGCCCTGAGTTAGATGTTGAGATCCTGGACTTCAAGTTGGTGCTGTCATGGATTGAGACTTGGGGGTCTTGAGGGAGGGGATGAGTGTATTTTGCATTGAGTGGCATGTGAGTTCTTGTCATTAGGTGGTAGGGTGTAGCAGATAGCATTTTCCAAAGATGATTCAACAATATCTCTCATCCATGCTCTTATTACGTGACTTGGACATTGCTCCCTTTGAGAGGTGTGGCCTATGTTCCCTTCCTTTGATATTAGGTAGACTTGGTGACGTTGTTCAACCAATAGGATATGGTAGAAGTGATGCCTGAGGCAAGGTTATAAAAAGAGATGCAGGGACTTCCCTGGTGGTCCAGTGGTTAAGACTTCACCTTCCAGTGCAAGGGGTGTGGGTTTCAATCCCTGGTCGGGGAGCTAAGATCCCACGTGTCTCGCCGCCAAAAAACCAAAACAGAATACAGAAGCAATATTGTGACAAATTCAATAGAGAGTTTAAAAATGGTCCACATCAAAAAAAATCTTTAAAAAAAAAATGATGCAGCTTTTCTCTTACTATTATATTCACCCTTGAAACCTTCAGCTACCATATAAGTATTCCAACTGTCCCAAAGCCACCATGTAGTGAGAAAGCTAGCTCTGAGACAATATGAAGAGAGAGGGTTGTCTAGTTAGCCCCCTGCTGTTTTTAAGCTCCAGCCACCATCTGACTGTAACCACTTGAGAAACCCTGAGTCAGAGCCACCCAGCGGAGCTCTTCCTGAATTTCCATCCCACAGAAACAGAGATAATGAAATGGTTATTGTTTTAAACCACTAAATTGAAGTGATTTGTTTTGCAGCAATAGATAACTGACACACAGTAAAATGTTAACATGTGGAGAATCTGGATGAAGGGTGTACAGAAACTCTTTGTAGAATGGTCATTTATCCCATGTGTGACAAATGGGTGGGGCTACAAGGACCATAGTCTCTTCTCGGGATTACTCAGGACCAGCCAGCTACCTCTGATGCCAGCTACCATCCAAGTCCACACCTACAACCATGGAGATGTGCTGGAACTTCAGAATGGAGAAGCAAAATAAACTGAGTCTGAAAATTTTCCCTTGTCCTTGTGACACCCAGACACCCTATAGATACAGTTAGGAACAGCCTCAGTTCTCCAACTCTGTAGCTAGGAAAAGTGTAGCCTGCATTTTTACTGTCCTAACCCCTTGATTTGCTCTGGGAATTATCCTCTACAAGAAACCCTCTCCTTTCTGAGAACTGCCTTGGATGGGTGGAGACAGTCTTGACTCAGCATATGCTGTGTCCCTCTCTATTCTTACTCTATTTGTAGTCAGCTGCCTTCTCCTTCTCTCCTGAGAAAATGGGCTCAGTCAGAGTGCTTTGACACCCATAGTCCTGGGGTGGAATCTCTGGGAGCTATACAGGGAGACTCAGAAAAGAATGCTAGCCTACGAATTCTTACTTCTGAGTCATTCAAAGAGAATGCAGCATGTCAACAAGCCCAGCAGAATCCAGTGATGTTCACCAAGAGCGCTGGATCTGAGCTGGGTTAGGAGATGGTAGAATAGTAAGGCATGAAGAGCTTGTACTGATTATAGAGGGTGACAGGAATCATTGAAGAGGTCAGTACCTTGTGAGAAAATTTATTCAGTGGAAACATTAGGGACAGTGTAGAAGGGAGACTAGCTACAGGTGAGGAGTCAGGAAATAGAGAATGCCAGAGTCTAAATTAATAGATGACTAGAGTTTTGGCATTAAGATGGAGAGCTAAGTGAGTGAGAGAGGTGTAATAGTATCTGTGGTACTTAAAGATTACATATGTGCAAAGATCATATGGAAAATATTAGTGGAGACTCTGAGGCAGTTAGATCAGAGAAAGTGAGGATGAACAAAAAAATTTTTTAACCTTTGACTCCTTTCACTTATTTCTTTGGAGTCAAAGAAGATACTTCTTTGAAGACTCTTTGAAGAAAATCTTTGTCTTCACTTGATCCAGTTCCATAAGCACTTATTGGAACTCTACTATGTTTCATATTGGGTGCTAGATGCTGAGGGAGCAGATGAATAAGACAGAATTCCTGCCTACAAGGGGCATGTAGTCTGGTTGAAGAGACACATGCAAACCAAGGACAATACTGTAAGATGTGTATGGAGGTATACAAAAGGAGGTATGTACAAGATGGGTACAGAGGTGACCTTAAGATATCCACGGGAGTCAGGGCTGAGGGAAGGAGACCCAGAAGTAGTTTGCACAAAGAGAACCAAGCTAATGAAATCATGAAGTGGTGAGCATAGTGGAACCCTGGGTGGAGTACTGGAGGACAAGGACAGTAGGTGTGGACAGGAAGAAGAAGGATCTAGAAGAACTGGGGAGATCCATAAAAGCTGACCTAGAACAGGGAATTTGGGAACACCAATGAACATATCAAGGAGGGAGCTAGTTATGAGGGGGTAGAATTTAAACTAGCTAGTGGGCAAGATGAAGAAACAGGTATCGTTTACAAATGCATTGGGACAGAGACAATAAGGTTGATAAAAATTCGTGACCTGTGTATAGAAGACTTTGTTAGCTCCATTTAGAGGTAAAGGTATAGACTTTTTGGCAGGAGACAAAAAGGAATGCTTAACACAGGCAGAGGAAAATTGAATTTGGGGATTAGAGTAACAGGCTGCGATTGAAAGCCATGAACCAAGAGAGGAGAGAAAACCCAGCCTTAGCTCTCTCCTGTTGCTAAAAAAGAAGAAATATTCTCCCCTTTCTCCTTTGCAGTAGCCGTGAGACAGATAAGAATCCGTCATCTAGAGGGAGGAGATATGGCGATACATGTATATGTATAGTTGGTTCACTTCGTTATAAAGCAGAAACTAACACACCATTGTAAAGCAATAAAGATGTTAAAAAAAAAAAAAAGAATCCGTCATCTGGCTACTATGGAATCAGGTGTAAATGATTGTTCTTTCTGTGATCAGTTAGGGTGGAGGAATTGTTACCCCGTTGCTAAGGAAAGAGGAAGGGGCTGTTTCCAGTTGCCATGGTGACAAGGTAAGAGCGTTCCCTCGATACCGCCGTAAATTTATGAGGCGGTGTCCTCTCCTTGTTGCTATGGCAACTTAGAGGGACTGTTCTCGTCGTCCCCACCTCCCATCGCAGTTGCTAACACAAGGTGGAAGTAGGGGCTGTCCTTCCCTCTCCAACCAGTTGCCTTGGAGACGGCTGGTGCCCTGGCCCCGCCCCGCTCGGACTGACAGCGGTGGCCGCATCGCGCCTGCGCAGTGCTCTCTTCCCCCGCAGTCTCTGTGCGTTGAAGCCGGAGACCGCGGCGGCCTCTGTTAGGACCCTCCGCCCCAGAGCCGCCGGCCGGAGCCGCAGCCTCAGCCGCAGCGCCCCCGCCGCCTGTCCCCCTCCCCCGCTGCCTCCGCCGGAGCCATCTCGCGCACTGTGAGTCCAGGCCGAGGCGGCTGACGCCGTGGGGCTGAGTCAGCGGGAGGCCCGGGCCCGAGCTGGGGGAGGGGAACCGAGTTGCCCCCCTCGCCTCCCGACCCGCGCACCCGCCCCCCAGCTGCGTCTCCCCCACGCCCGCCTCCCTTCCTCCACCCCTCTCTCCCGGGCTTCCCGCGGCCTCAGCCGTCAGGCCTCCCCGAGCCACTCCCCCTCCCCTTCTCTCCCCACAGACCCACCTTGGGGCTTCTTCCCCGCTGGATGCGGCGCTACCGCACCTCTGCTCTGGACAGACTTTTCCCCAAAAAACTGCCCCCCGTTCGCCCTTGTCCCTTCTCCTTACTCCTCTTGGGCCTGACATCTCCGGCCTCTCGGGTTTTCCCCAGTGATATGCCAGAAAAAGAGTGACAAGGGAGAGAGCGAGGGGAGACTGGGGGGAGGGGGGACGTTGTGCCTGCCCAAACGTTGGGGCCTCAGGTTTCCTACCCACACGCTCCTGCCCCGGCTGGCGTGGGGAAGCAGGTCTGGACAGTACTAGCTGGCTGCTAAGAGCCTGTGGGGCTTTCCGAGTAGATTTGCCGGGAAGCGTTCCGCCCCATCATCATGATGCTTAGTGAGCACTCGCTAGTGCACGGTGGCCTTCTAGTGGGCTGAGCTCTGGCTTTGGCGGGCGCTGTGGAGAGGGACTGGAGAGAGTGGAGGGAGGGGAAGAAAAGGTTGCGTTTGGGAGCTGAAGTTCCTGCGCTTCCAGTGCGTTGTTGTGAATAAGCATCTTGCAGTACTCTTTAACATGCTTTCCATCCCCCCCGCCCCCTTCCCTTCCCCCCCCCCCCCCGCAGTACAACATGGATATAATGGGAGGTTTGGAAACAGGCCTGATACCCGTAGCAAATGCTTACTGTTTGTATATTGAAGGGTTGTGATCTCTGATACCTGTAAATTCCAAGTGGTAACCAACTGGGCAAGAGTGAGTTTTAACATAACATGTGCAGAGCGGAGAAGGAGGAGGAGAACTGAGGTTTCTCTCTGGTGTAGGGCTGAGGCTTGCACCCCCTGTTTCCTGCAGCTGTGTCTCTGTGGGGACTGTCACCTGATAGGGGTTCTAGCATATTTGAACAATTCCCTGGGTTATGTTTGCTACCCATCCACCTGCCCATCGTGCATTCCCTGATCTTGGAATAGAGCAGGATCCCAAACTGTTTTCTTTTTTCGGAAGAAATGGAGCCGAAGTTAGAGTTGGTGCGCACAGCCAGAAGCTGTCTCTTGATAAACGTGCCTCAACTCGAGGGCTCCTAACTACTGTGTGTACCTCATTGCCAACTTCCTTTGATTCTTTTTTTTTTGCTTGCAGATCTCAGTGTACTGTTAGAAAATGTGTGTAAATATCACCCAGTTAAACTGTAGAAGAGGCTTTGGGTTTTTTTACTTTAGGGTGCAAAAGGCGTAGATGGTTCAGTTCTAAAAATCATGGTGAAGAACCCACAAATTTGGAGTTTCTGGCTTGCAAACGGTGAGAAATAACGATTTTGCGCCTTGACTTTGCTCAATCATGGCCTATTGGCAGCCTCCTCAGAGCCACTCCCCGCCCCCATGCCCATCAGATTAGTTTACAGTAGCAAGGACGGCTGTCGCCCTAGTTTTAAACATAGAGATGAAGTTCAGGAAAACTACTGCCCCCGTGCAGCAGCGCAGTTTCTTCTGTTTCGAATGCCAGTCTGGGGTTTGGTGGGATGCACCTGCCTGCGGGGCGATGGGAACTGTGGGGCCTGAGAGTTACATTCCTTCTGTGCGGTCCTCTCTGTGTTGCATAGCTCGCCGAAATACCCGAGCAGGGCAGGAGCAGACAGCTGTGCTGGAGAGCTGCTCCTCCTGGGTTGAGTGTATTTTGGGAATCAGCCATATTACTGGGGTGGAGGGCTGTGAATTAAGAAGCCAGAAGATGTGTCAAGGCTAGATAGATCAGGAGGGTGTGAGTAAAATGTCCCCTTTACAGTTTACTGTGGGATAGGACATTTCCAGAGCATCACAGTGGTTTTTATATAGGTTAATTTGCCTTTAAAATCCATACCTGTATTTTATGAGATAATGATGGAATGCCTTTTAAACTGCTGCTGTTGGGAAACAGGACTAATGCCTGTGTCTCATACGTTGCCTATGCAGTTGTTACTGAGTGTAATTGTTAAGATCAGGGAGAGGGACATGATTTGAACCAAATTAGACCTAAATCTATGTGATCTATGTTGTAGTTTTGTAGCACTATATTTCCTTGATTCTAAGACACACCAGCAATTTACCAGCAGCTTTTAGGTAAACTCATTTAACACTACCAGATCAAAATATATATGTTGAGTCTACGGTGCCTCCTAATTTCAGGAACATTAAAATAGCCAGGAAGCGGCAAGATTTGAAGGAGGGATTTGCGTGTCTTAGAACTGAGAATGATATTTATAATATTCCTAGGGATGTGATGATCCTGAGAGCGCATGCATTGTGAGGACGGATTTCCTTAAGTCCTTTCCCTAAGCCAGCCTACTCTGTGGGGTCGTGTACGTAAGATGATTGACTGCAGTTAGGCATGGCAGTTGGCTATTGAAGAGAGGAAAGTTCCTATGTGGGGATCCATCCCAAGGCCTTCATATGGTACCCTCCAGAAGCAGAGCCAACTAGCTGGCAGCAAACATCGTATGAGCTATACCTGAATTTAGCCAAGTAACATCTTTCAGAAGCTGAGCAGAAAATGTAATTTTTCTGAACCAAAATGCATCTGATTTGTTCACAGACATATTTGTAAAGATCCTAAGGCACGTGTCCTCCCCCACATAGGATGTTAAAAGTGGAGAGGACTTCAGATGGTTCAGTGTTCTCATTTCCAGATTTCGGTATGCGACACCAAGAGTTAGTGACTTGCCTGAGGTCACCCAACTAATGTAGGAAGTATGTGAAAACATTTTGTCAGCTGTGTACACCATGCAAATTAATGTTGGTAGTTATTAGTGGCTGAGTCAGGATTAGAACCCAGATTGCCAGTCTAGGGCTATTCTACAATACCATGTTACCTCATCCCTCATATTTAATATTCTAGACGGTTTTAATAAAAAATAATTTAGTAGTCTGTAATTAGCCCTGTAGACAAGGGCTTGTTTTTTGTCTGATTGCAAAGCCAGGTGAAATTGAGTGTCACACTGTCTAATTAAATATTTATTCTTGCCATCTCAAAACTATTTTTTCCCCACGCATTTCAACTTCAAGGAAGTTTTTCCTTTCTTAAATTTACATCATCTAACGTAAAGCATACGCGAAGGTGGGTGTTTGAAGTCTTCGCAACTTATCTGTGAGGCTACTGCTGTATTCCAGGAAGCAAGGTGGAGAGGGCTGAAAGGGGGCCGAGAGGAGGAGCAAACTGGATTATCTTCCAGCTCCCAGAATGTAACCTTCTGTGGTTCCTGGAAGCCATAGAGATTTCTAACCCCTATCCTTGAGAAAGGGAGGTGGTCTGGCCTCTGGAAGCAGACAAACCTGCGTTCAAATCCCAGTCCCACCACTTCCTGACCATGTGGCCTTGCGTGAGTTATGGAACCTGAGTGCCAGTTTTCTCATCTGCAAGCCTGAAATGATACCCATCTGTTTTACAGGGTGGTTGGGAGGATTAAATGAAAGGAAGTGTGTAGGGTACCTGCTTAATAAGAGATAGCAACCATTAATTTATATTACTAAAGTATAAAATAAAAAATAATGCTTTCCAAATTTTATCATGACCTAAGTCCATCTTGGCCCCCCAGTTCAGCAACCCCCATCTCCCAGCAGGCCTCTCGGTGTGTTTGACATGCACAGAGGGATTTATCCTGTGAAGACCTGGCACTTGCAGTGTTATTTCAACTGCCAAAATAGGAGTATATGAACTGCCCCTTTGTCTCCATGTATTCAGCTGACCTGGTTATCTGAAAGGCTGGCAGGGCGGGAGCAGTTGACTGGGAGAGCAGAGACTTCGTGCGTTTGTGTATGTCATGGTGGCGGTTAGTCCTCCGCTGGGGAGGCCAGTCTGGGGAGTGATCTTAATTTGAAATGGAAAAGCTGCTGAGCTCTCCCTCGTGAGTCAAGCTCGCAGTGGCCTTCATTCAGTTCCTCTACTATTAGAGGTGTAGCTTTAATTGGTGACTGCTCAGATCAGCTCCGCATCTGGGAGATGTGGAGGGCCCAGGAGAGGAGCTATCTGCCTTAGGAGGGAAACCTCCTTGCTAGTGAGGAGAGGTAAAGGGAGGGCATTTGGGGTGGCAACGGTTCCAGATGGAGTCAAGGCAGAGACTGCCACGTAATTAGGGAGCCCGGGGAAGCCATTCAGGTGGGACACAAATGAATTTTTAAGTTCCTAAAAATTTCATTTGGAAAGAAAATACTCATAAATAGGCATCTTAGGACTGAAAATTTAAACACAATAGTTTTAACCTCTGGGAAGTGGAATTTGAGTGTGGAGGAGTGAAAAGGACACTCAAAGGAGAACTCCTTTTTTTCATATATAATTCTATCTGTGAATTGTTGTAAGAAGCATGTGTGCTTTTGTAATTTAATGAAGACCAATAGAGTTGGTATTGGTTGTTTTTCAGTAAGTACATTTTGGTGAGCAAGAAGCAGTTGCCTTTACTTGGAGCCGTCAATGCTTGGGGCAGATAGGGTTAGACTGCTTCCTTCAAACAGGCCAAGCCAGTTTGCACCAAACCAGGCTCGTAGGTAAGGACAGGACCCTCCAAAGTGGCTGCTTCCTGGCAGCCCAGGGTACTTCACTGACCTCCTACCTCACCACCTCTTCCTAGTCTCTTCACTCCCTTCTTGAGAATTGTCCCTTCCTTCTCTTGAACAGTTGAAGTAATCATTGTTATTCTAATAAGCTATTTTAATTTTCAACTATTGATGAAAATGGCATCTGACCAGATGACCTTTATGAAAACTCTGTGCCCCTTACTTAGCATGAAGAGGGCTTGAAGTATAACGGCGCCCAGCTGAAATGCTGACCTACTCTGTTATGGTAGCCGCATTTTAGATCAGATCGGGCTGATAGAGCACCACTTTCCCACAGTGATTTATTAACTGCTTCCCCTAGGAACCACTGATAAACTGACAAAATTATTAGGTATGATTGAGCTTTAATTTTTCTCCTAAGTTGGTCAGTTGTGTTTCCTAGCCAGGTGTCCTGTTTATTATAGAAAGATGACACACCTGTCATTGGACACGTGCTTTGACTTGCTTAACCAAGCGTTAGGATGGGTTATGATGAGTATCCATCACGCAGTCTTCCCTTTGGCCAAGAGTACAGATTTGGGTGACAGTTGGCCAAGGTTGGTGAGGCTTCCTGTGGCCAAGGATGGTTTTTCCTCTGTGTAGAGTGGACTGGCTAATAGTGGCCTAAGTCCAATATCTTGTTCTCACTAGCATCGTGCCCTACCAACTTTCCTAAACGGGTGTAACGTTACATCGGTGTTTTGAGCTCTGGACACATTATTTGCCTGAAGTAAATAAAGATTTGGCCTATCTAAATGTTGTGACTCCACGTAAAATGATTTTTTTCCTGAAACTATTTCTTGTATATAGGAGATACATACCAGTTGTGTGATATGTTTAAAATAACTGAGCAAGAAGCATGGCTTCAAATTTGCCCAAGTAGTTTTGACATTATGTATCAAAAACGTTAAAAGGAGCATATGTTTAGATCAGAGATTGCTGTTCTAGGAATATTGCGAAAATCAGAGATGTATATAAAAATACCTATACAGTGATTTTTATTAATGCAACATTATTGATTATAATCATTATTAATAACATCAAATAGTTAAAACAACCAAAAGGATCAATGATTAGGCATTGGTCAGTTCACCTAGATGAAATACTGCACAGGCATCAAAAATCTTGTAGAATATTTTTTGATATCAGAAACTTTTGATATAATCAATGAAAAAAGGATGCAAAATTGTGTGTCAAGAATGATACCAACTTTATTTTAAAATATATGAAAAGGTACTAGAAGGGCATATGCCAAAACCATAAGTGATTATCTTTAAGTAACGAGATTACTTTTCTTTCTGAGTGCTTTTCCGTGTGTCCCAAACTTTTCTGCATTAAGCAGCTATAACTTTCATCACAAAATTTTTAAACCAGCGATGTGTAGCTTCCATGTAGTAGAACAATCGCTGAGAAAATCTCAAGGTATTTAATTTTTTATTATTTTGTTTCACTATGGTCATGATTCAAGGTAAACACTTCTCAAAGGTGTTCCTTTAGATAGTACTTCATTTCTTCTTTGAGAGAGAGCGTGCCTGGAGTGTTACTGTGTGGGTGTGTGACTTAAAACCGTAGTCTAGAAACTCTCAAGTCCAACCGTCCAAATGAAGTAGTCTCTCTTGACTCAAATGAGATGTAAAAAAAATTATGAAAAGAAAGTGTCTTACAATATAATCTTCTTTGCCTCTTAACTTTTGCTGTTTAGATTTATCAGATTTCAGTAAAACCCCGTGTACCACAGGGCTCCATTTGGGTGGGCTTTTTCTCCCCATGTCTTTGCAGATTCTCTGGTGTCCTGGTTCCCCCATGTCTCAGGGGCCTTATTTGAGGCTTTCTCCCTTGTTTTGGCGGTTGTGCACCTATCTGAACTATCTGTTCTGAAAGACTCCACCCAGGCCTGCAGCAGCCTCCTTCCTCCCTTTGCCCTGGCCATATTCTGTTCCGCCGTCAGCTCAGAGGCCCTTTTTCTTCCAGGCGTGGGTGGAGAAGGTTGGGTGGCCACCTGGCAGCAGAAGCCCACTGCGGGGATGGGCTGGGCGGGTCCCTGGAGCTGCTGACTGTGATGGGAGGGGCTGGCCCGGCCGCTGCTGTCCTCTCGTTCATTCTCCCATCCACGCACACACTGTGCATGATCTCTGTGGCCTGTCCAGTGGGCTGATACCTGCCCTCTACCAGTGGTGGTGTCGGCCCACCTCTGAGCACCGGGACGTAGAGCTGAGGAACCATGTGGTTTATCACACAGCTCGGCCTGTGCTGCTATATAAATGTTTTCTAAGCAGGGTCTGCCTCTTCTTCCAAGTGGTTCTGACTCCCCAGACACCTGTCCCAGACAGGGTGGAGGCCTACCCTGCCACCTAGGATTTTTAGTGAACATGTCTTTGGGTGTGGCTCGCTGGGGACACTCCACCACCTGGAAAGAGCGACTGTGGGAGAAGCATTCATCTTCTCTTGAGGGTGTTGTCCAGGTCACCTGGTAATTTAAATGGTATTTCCTGCCTGGTAAGAAATGAAATCTCAGCTGCTCTGAGTCAGCAGGATCATAGTTGAACTGCTGTGTGTTGTGCCATGTGAAAGGGGCAGGCCTTGGACCACTGGATGAAATTAAATGTCCCTTCCCGTGTGGGGAGTGTCTCACTGAAGGCTTATCTCCCGTGGTGTAACATGCACTGTGTAGCTAGACTTTTCTGCAGCACCAGACTCTTGGCAGACAGCCGTCAGCCCCCACTCCCGTCCCTGCAGATTATTGCCACTTATCAGGGTCTCTGATTCAGTCTGTGATCTGTCCTGATTTTAGATGGGTAGAGTTCACCGCTGAAAGCTCCCAGTTTGGGCATCCTATTAACACCTTTAAGTGACAGGACCACTGCTAAGTACAGAGATGTGTTATGCTGGCCCTAAAATAGCAAGGTACAGTGTTTTGAGAGTTGATAACATTTGTATTCCCCAGACAGTATAGTTTCCAGGTTTATAGGTTATTCGTGTAAATTTGCGTATTGTCTTCTTAAGGCCTTATTCTAAGTATACTCTCAATAAGATCTCTCCAAGTCCTTTCTGTTTTGTATTCTGAGTCATTATGGGGTATAAAAGAAATGAGATTCAGCCCCTGTCCATGAGAAACTTCAGTCTGGTTTGGAAGATAAGGTGGATGTGTGGAATGATTAGCATGCATGACGACACTGGGGGTTGATAATACATCTGTGCTCCTTTGTGGTATAAGCCATGGTCTCTGCCCTTAAGGAACTCAGCTAACATTCTGGCAGGAGAATTGGACACAAAATTATATAAATCGCTATCACACAATGGGGCGGGAACGCCAGCAGTGATGGGAAAGGGTGCTTTGGTAACCCAGGCAGAAGAGTGACCCTGAGCGTGTAAGAGCTGGGGAAGCCTTCAGAGAGGGAAGCATATCGGAGCTGGGTATGCAGGGTAGCACAGGATCCCACCCACCAGAGGACAGGTCAGTAGGAGAGTTGAGGCAAAAGAAATGAAAAGAACGGCATATTGTGAGTCACTGGCACTACAGAGTCTAAATTCAAAAAGGGCTCTGAGAGGAAAATAATCATTGTGAACGGGAGTAATCAGAAAAGACTTCACAAAGGGAGCAGACCCTGAGCGTGTCCTGAAGATGAGAAGGCTTTGAGTAGACAGGACACCAGAGAGGGCTTTCCACGAGGCAAGGTGCCGCGTCTTGGAAGGAGTGACTGGCCAAGGATGGTAAGTAGGTCACCTTTACCAGACTGAGGCTGTGAGAGTTTGCACAACATTGCGAACATTAGTCAGAAATTAGGAAGTTGAAGAGACAGTTTGGAGATAAGTTTTGGTTTAGGCATGGAGAACTAAAGATGACAATTGGAGACATCCAAGTGGAGTGATCACAAAAGCCCGGAAGCTGAGGATGAGGTTGGATGGAGCTATGGGTGTGAGAGTCAACAACACAGGAGCGATGGCTTCCCTGAAAGGGGGTTTCTCCAGGGGTCTCGGATACAGAGCACAAAGAACACAGCCCCAAGTAGTAAGCTTTGAGAATTGTCCATAATTAGGAAAAAAGTGAAGCAATGTGGGGAAGTAGGAGGTTTCAGAGCAAGGGAAGAGAGCTTCAGTGCTGCTGGTTTAACTAGACTCAAGGATCCATCCAGAAGAAAATCATGGCTAGGGTGTCACTCCAGTGAAACGCTGGAGATGGAAGCCAGATTGGGTAGCGTTAAGCAGGGAACTGGGTACAGAGCAAGTAGAGGCAATAGACAGTCACCAGAGAACGGCAACAGGGAAGGGGAGAAAAGTAGTAACCAGAAGAAGCAGCGGGATCAAACTTTTTTTGTTACAATTCTGTTCCTTATCATCAAACATATATAAAATTTTAGTAAGCATGTATTTTTTGTTTATGTAGCTTTTGTGTATTGAAGTGTGCTTCATCTACAGATTTCTCTATATCAGCATAATCCATAGATTTGTCACTGCAAATATCCCATTCCCTCTGTGGTATTCCATTATAGCGATACCAAAATGTGCTTAACCATCAATCTATTATTGGGCAATTAGGGTATTTCCAATATTTTGCAAGCGTAAGTATCTCTGCTCTGAACATCACTGTACAGATTCCTTTTTTTTCCTTTTTGGGTTATTTCTTCAGAGGTATATCCTATAAAGCAGAGTTACTGAGGCAAACGGTACAAACCATGTTAGGTTTTTTTTAATTGACATATAACATTATATTGGTTTCAGGTGTGCAAATAATGATTCAATATTTGAATACACTGCAAAAAGATCACCATGATAAGTCTAGTTAACCTACATCACCATACATAGTTACAATTATTTTTGTTATGATCTTTTAAGATCTGCTCTCTTAGCGACTTTCAAATACGTAATACAGTATCATTAACTATAGTCACCATGCTATACATTATATTCCCCAGGACTTATTTATTTTATAACCAGAAGTTTGTGCCTTTTGACCACGTTCAACCAGTTCCCTCACCCCCACCCCGACCTCTGGCAACCACCGATCCGTTCTCTGTGTCTATGAGTTCAGTGTTTTTAGATTTCACATATAAGCGAGATAATACAGTATTTGTCTTTCTCTGTCCAATTTACTTGCTTTAGCATAATGCCCTCAAGGTCAATCCGTGTTGTGGATGGCAGGATTCCCTTCTTTTCTTTGGATGAATAATATTCCGTTCTGTATATATACCACAGTTTCTTTATCCGTTCATCCACTGATGGACACTTAGATTGTTTCCACATTGTTGTTGTTTTAATGGCCTTATTACACATTGTTCTCCATGGTGATCCAACCAACTTACAATCAGAGTAAGAGTTTAGTATTGACTTGGAATAATTTCTGAAAATAAGGAGACATGATCATGTGTGATGGTGGAAAGGAAAAGGAGTTATTTGAGGAAAATAATCCACATACAAGAGAGAAAGCGAGCAAATAGGAATGATCTTGAGAACACCAGGGAAGGGATAACTTTGCAGGAGAGGGAAGGACTCCCTTCCTCTGAGACTGATAGGAGGAGAGTGTATAGCTCTTTGTACCCCTGACTTGCAGGGTGAAGTCCAGGGGAGATAACTGGAGTTCCTACTAATAAAAGACCTTTCCCTTAGTGAGACAGAGCCAAGGCTGCTTGCTGAGGTCGGGGGCGAGGTCCTGGAGGTCTGAATTAACCACTGTGAGAAATGAGCCTGGGCGTTTGAGAGGTGAATGAAAGTCTTGTTGTGCAAGGGTGAGGGCTGAGTTGGGCCCATGAATTCCTAAGGGCTAAGTCTCTGAAGTCCTCTAGCCTGGAGAAGCAGCAGTAAGTGGGGCAGCACGAGGATGGGGGTGGCTTAGCATGCTCGGGGCAAGGTTTCTTGGGAGGCAGAGTTTGAGATGGCAGTGAAGCAGCTGGCCCTAAGGTCAGAGGTGGAAGGGAGCACTGCAAATCTAAGACAGGCACTGGTTGTCAGCAGAATGAGGGGGAAAGTAAGTACAGGCTCCAGTGAGAACAGAAAGGGGGGTTGGAAGGTGAGTGATGAGCCGTGAGGAGGTTTTTGACAGAGGAAGATTTTAATTTTAAGAGGCTGTTTTTACTTTTAATTATTCACCTTTGTAGAATGTTTGGGGGTGTTTTTGTTGTTGTTTTTTGTTGTTTCTTCCCTTAACATATGGGCACGTATTACTAGCAACATTTTTGTAGCTAAAATCTCTGGTGTAGCGCTCTGCTTCCAGGGTGTGGCAGGATTACCTCTGAGGTTGATGGAGGTGAAACGAAGATGGAGGAGCTTCACAGAGTCCGGCTTGATAAGGGGCTTGCACCATGAGGTGTCTTTGGTTTCAGCCATTGCTCCTGTGGTCACAGCTTGTCGCTACGGAGTGGCACCTAACCACCAGCCCTTATCCACCCACATGGTTTTAGTGTTTAAAACCTGAGCAGGCTGACCTTCCCTAGGCTCAGCAGTCATATTTTCGATGCACTGTTGTGTGGGCCTGGCTGTTTCCGACTCTGCCCGGGAGCCCTACCGAGCCATTCCTCTCTGGCCTCTGTCCGTGAAGGTTCTTCCTCCAGGCAGATACAGCCCCTTGCCAGGGACGCAGTTTTGTGAGTGGACTGTGGGTTCCGTTTCAGCCTCCCTGGGTGCTTTGTGCAGTGTACAAACTGTACAGCTGTATAGAGCAGCTCTGTTTCTCTCTTGCCTGTTTTGAAACTTGGCCTAAGGCCCTTGCCTCCTGCGACCGGTCTCCTTCTCATGTCCTCCTAGATCATCCACTTTGACCCTGACTCTGACTGACACCCTTGGTTGTGGCCTCTATTCCACTTGCCATATTCACATTACCATCATACCGCACAACTAAAGTGCTTTACACAGCTGACCATGCATAGCAGTCACAGGGGCCAAGCAGGGAACTGAGCAAGGTGGAAACACATGGAAAGGGAGTGCCAACATCAACACAGGGACATGGAAAAGCCAGGGCCAGCGCTCTGCATCCTTTCCAGGGCCTTCAGCTGAGTCTAAACCTTGCCTGGACATTTTGTAAATGGTGTTTCATTAAAGCCAGGACTAAGCAGGAGTACGGCTCCCAGCCAGTCCCTACCAGGAAGGAACAAACAGCTCGCCAGTGCAGGCCTCAAGCCAGGTGGGGTAGGCACTAAGGTGCATTGTTTTGCATGGAGAATTAAACGGGCCCTTTGTAAACATAGCCCCCTGCCGTTGCTCCTTTCTCTTGCCTCCTAGTCAGCCTAGGTCTGAATAATTAGCCCTTGGCCCATCAGTAGCAAAATGAAGAGGAAGACTACAGCTAATAGGCTGCAGCACGCTTGAGAACCTTGAACTCGGAGTTAGGAGACTTGGGCTTAGAGTTACGCGACCTTGAACAAGGCACATCTCTTCCTTGATCCCCACTCTCCTTTTCTATTAAATGAGGGGTCTTTGCATATGCTGTTCTCTCTGTCGGGAGCATTCTTTCCTGGCCTTTTTGGGCCGAGTCTCCGTAACCTCACTGTGTCTTGGCCTAAATGTCCTTCCCTAGGGGAAAGTGTTCTGTAACCTCCATCCTCACTCCACTCTATGTTGGGGACCCCACGACAGGGTTTTTCAAATGGTAGATTACAACCACTAATTGGTTGTGAGACCAATTTATTGGGTTGTAACCAGCATTTTCTAAATGAAAAGACCAGGGAATTCCCTGGTGGTCCAGTGGTTAGGACTCCGTGCTTCCACTGCAGGGGGCACAGGTTCAATCCCTGGTCGGGGATCCCACAAGCAACGTGGTACAGCCAAAAAAAAAAACAACAACAACAAATGAAAAGACCAGAAAATATCAGAGGGCATCACTCATAGTAAGAGTAAGAATTGTTTAATGGAACTTTTGTTTTATTATCTGTGTCTGGGTGTGTGTGTTTGTGTATGTATTGGATTGAATATAAAATGTATCTTTCACTAAGAGGCAGAAAGCCATTGCTTTCAAAACACCCTAGTCGTATATGTTTACTATACAGCACTTAATGAGACTATAATTACATAGTTATTTGTATGATTTTATGACTACTTACCTATTTCACTAGGTAACAGGCTTCATGAATCAAGGATCAAGACTGACTGACTCATCCATATGAGACCTAGAAATTGTGGAGGCTCAACAAATAATTGCTGAACGAGTGGATTTCTGAGGGGTACTTTGTTGCTGTCAGTCCTTAGTTCTGTGAGGCAGTTCCTAGGAGTGACTAGATAGTGGCTGCAATAATAAACCAAAAGCCCTCACATTCGTCCCTACTGGACAAAAGTAACAGAAGGAGCGGCTCTTGGACCTCTCGGTCTCCACGTTAGCAAGGAGTGGCACCGGAAACCGGGAAGGCCAAACCAGCTCCCCTGAGAGGGAGAAGGGAAGAAGAGGACAGATACCACCACCCTATTCAGCAAGGCCTAACTTGGGCAGAGGTACCTTTCCAGTAACAGAGAGACAGGACGTTCAGAGACCAAACCCTCCACGTAATCTGTGCTCACATAAAGACAAAGGCGACTTGCCTAGTGTAAGCTCTCCCAAGGGCCCATTTCCCACTCTCCTGGGTATGGGCGACCAGCCCATGACCCAGGAGTCCCCTGGGTTCCCAGGATAGACTCCAGAGCTCCTCTCCCCCCTGTAGCGCCCTCACCCCGCCCCCCAGCTTCCAGAGAACTTATCTGCTTCTTGAGGCGTCTTTCCGAACCTAGCCAGCCTCACAACAGGTAGAATCAGTACCCTGCGCCTTCCCAGACGTGGCAAGCCTCTGACTGTAGCCCAGAGGACTCCCCATGGCCTGGAAGGCTCCATTAGCAAGACCCAGCCAGGCACTGCCTTGGCCCAGAGCTGTTCTGGGATGTGCTAAAGATCGTAACTCGAGAGGGCTTTGTTTCCGAGGCCCTGAGGCCCTGTCGGGAGGACTTCAGGAGGTCCGATTTGCTGCTTCATCTTCAGAGTTCAGCATCTGAACTCAGATAGTTCTGGCAGCGTCTAGCTGCTCTGTGGAAACCATGTTACTTCCTGCCTGGAGCAGATGACCCCTTTGGGAGGGACGAGGGGATAATAACTAGATGTTTTAGAGCTCCTAGAACTCTTTGGTCTTCTGGCATCGACAGCCCCTTCTAAAAGTCTCTCCCGAGAGGCTGCCAATTGGCTGCCTTAGGAAGCTTTCTCAGGCACCCGAGCCGCCCTTGGTGGTTGAGGGCAGGAGGCGAGCTAAGAGAAAGGACCGAGAAGCCTTTACTACAGGTTGTCCCTAAACAGCAGCCGCCTCTCGCCTCTGGTCCTTTGCCCCCTGTTGGAGATTTAGGGTTTGGAAAAGGATTCTTCAGAGAGCTGCTAGGTCCTGTCATTCCTCTGAACAACACCCTTGAGAATTTTTGTATCACTTGTCTCATTCTCACCCTAATAATCCGTGCGTCCTAATTTGTATCCATACGTTAGCTTTCCTATGAATTAAAAGAAAAATTATTCTCAAAAATCACTGTCACCTAGCCCATATTTCAGAAAAATTTCTTAGAGCAATGTGCGTTTAACTAATGCCTTTAGTGTCAAAAAAACCTTTTCTGGATAACAAATGTAAGTCAAAGTTCCCTTTACAATATTTTAAAATTAAAACATCACAGAAATGCTTAATGTAGAAAGTAGAAGTCTTCCATAACCTTGTCCCCCAAGGAGAAATCAGTGCCACAATTTTGTTGAATATTCCAGCTTTTTTTCTGCATACATACTCTAACGTATTTATTATTTCTTTCTAAAAACACGAGATCCTACTATTTTTCATTTATAGAAAAAATGGAAAAGATAGAAAAAAGTAAACAAGGAAATTAAAGCCGTTGTAATTCCACCACTCAAACAATAGTGGCATCAAGGGGTGGCCATGGTGGGCTTTAGTACTGCCCCCTTGCAGAGCCGCCCAGGTGAACCTATAGTCCAAACACAAATGTGTGTGGTTCTGCAAACACAGTTTCAAGACTCTCTTCTGTCTCCCTCTTCCCACCAGATTACCAGCCCCAAGCCCCTCCATGCACAAAACCTGTTGCCACCTCTGTTGTTTGCTACGGTGAATGCATTGCTACATTTTCTTCCAGTTTTTAATTACGTTAAGATCCTGTCCACTTACAATGTCTCCAGTAGTCATGGTCAAGAACCAGTGCAAGATACACGTGGAAAGCACTTTCCATTGTCCCAGGTAACATCATATTTGGTTTTGTCCCCAGTAGCACTATTTCCAAGACACTGAAATAACGTCAGGGAACTTTGTTTTGAATTCATCCCTGGAAGATGCTTTCACTGTGCTAGTGAAGAAGCTGAAACATAGGGCCAGTGACTTGTTTAAGCAGAATAAAACTCTGCCTCAGCTAGACTTACCTACAGATGTCTAAATGTGTCAGGATTGCTAGCTGAATTGCCTAAATTCACTGAAACACCGAAGGAGCAGAAGGGACATTCCCAGGTTCTGAATTCTTCCTTCCCCAGCCTAGTTATCAGCTGCCTAGTACCGTTTAGAAAGATGCGCTTCAGCCCTGAGGGAGGTTAGGGTATGTGCTGTTGAAACTCTTTTCTTCCCTTTGGGGAAGGATGTTGGCTCTTCCTCAGAGTCAGTCCGAATCCCACCTGGGCCATCCTCCCAGCTCACGAGATGTTTCACGGTATTCTAGTTCTAGGTTCTCTTCTGTACATCTCATTTCTCCATGTTCTGACAGTGTGGATCTGAGTAGGTGAAGCCATCCTCGTAGAGGTAACATGGCAGAGGTAGGCTCCACCACCTCAGGTCTGGCCTAGGCCAGTGCCAAGGTCACAGAACAACCAGCATAACCCAGAGCCATCTCCACAGAGTAGGAGAACAAAGAGGGACTCCTCAGCTTAGAGAATCCAAGTGAGAGGAGATATGATCAGTCTGTGTATTAGTTTCCTATTGCTGCTATAACAGATTACCATGAACGTAGTTGCTTAGAACAATGTAAATCTATTATCTTACAGTTCTGGAGGTCTGAAATAGGTATAGTGGGCCAAACGTTGTCTCCCCAAGTCCTAATCCTCAAAACCTGTGAATATTACCTTATACGACAAAAGGTGTGATTAAGAATCTTGAAAGGGGGTGCTTACCCTGGATTATCTGGGTGGGCCCTAGATTCGGTCATAGGTATCCTTATAAGTGAGAGATGGAGGGAGTTTTGAGAGAGAAGAGGAGGAGACAGTGTGACCACAGAGGCAGAGATTGGGGTGATGTGGTCACAAGCCAAGGAATGCCTGGAGCCACCAGAAACTAGAAAAGGCAAAGAACAGATTCCCCCTAGAGCCTGCAAAGGGAGTGCAGCCCAGCTGACACCTTGATTTTGGACTTCTGACCTCCAGAACAGTGAGAGAATAAATTTCTGTTCATTTAAGCTATCCAGTGTGTGGCAATTTGCTACAGCAGCCCTAGGAAACCAATGCAGTGGGTTAAAAATCAAGGTGTTGGCAAGGCTGTGTTCCTTCTGGAGGCTCTAGGAGAAGATCCTTTCCTCGCCTTTTCCAGCTTCTAGAGGCTGCCTGCATTCCTTGGCTTGTGGCCCTGCATCACTCCGACCTTGGCTGCCATCATCACATCTTCTCTCTTACCCCTCCCTTCCCCCTTATAAGGACCCCTGTGATTATGTTAGGGCCACCTGGATAACCCAGACTAATCTTCCCATCACAAAATCCTTAACTTAATTAATCTGCAAAGCCTCTTTTGCCACTTAAGGTACCATATTCACATGTTCCAGGGATTAGGACGATGACATTTTGTGGGGGCCTACCACAGTCTGCAGATCCTAAAGGGTGTGGGTAAGAATGATGGATCCGGGCTTCCCTGGTGGCGCAGTGGTTGAGAGTCCGCCTGCCAATGCAGGGGACACGGGTTCGTGCCCCAGTCCGGGAGGATCCCACATGCCGCGGAGCGGCTGGGCCCGTGAGCCATGGCCGCTGAGCCTGCGCGTCCGGAGCCTGTGCTCCGCAATGGGAGAGGCCACAGCAGTGAGAGGCCCGCGTACCGCAAAAAAAAAAAAACAAAAAAGAATGATGGATCTGTTTACCACATCCCTGAGTGTTCAAATTAGATGCTACTCCCTGAAGTGAGAAAGGCAGTATCAAAGGAAACACGTCTTTTGCAGAGGTAGTAAACATGGAATGCATTACACTCACAGGTTCTTCTAGGCAGAAAATGGTAATAAATAAATAAATAAATTTTTTAAAGAGATGGGGTATGAACGTGAGCTAGGCAAGGTGAAGTTCTCCCCTTAAGCTTTCGAGGTGACGACATGTGGCGGGGGTGTCTCCTACAGCCTTCACCTTTGGTGCTTATCAAGCAGCCTAGCTGAATGGGTCTGTAAGGGCATTTCATGCAGCCATCAGTCATAGAACTGTTGCCCTGTTGGAGATGAGCCAAAGGATGAGTCACAAGAAGTATACATGGTACTGGGGTTAGAGGTAATGGGGCAAGTTCATTGTAATGGCTTGGGGAGTTCAGCATGCAGGGCATGTGGGAGATGTTATGGCTCCATCGTAAAAGATGGAAGTGGTTCATGGGGGTGTTGGTCAGACGGGAGAGTGAGAAGCTGAAGATCCACCGTTTGAAACATATTTCCACCTAGAGGGGTCAGTACTCAAGAGAGAGCAACCCAGTAATAGTTGCTCTTGAAGGCAGGTGGAATTACTCGAGGCAGTCTGAACACACATCAAGACCATCAGAAGCAGAGTCCCCATTCTGCTCCTACCCGTCTCTCTGACTGTGGGAAATAATTATTTCTTCCTCAGAAGTGAATAAAACTTCCTCCTTGGAGAGGATGATAAGTCATTAATTATTCATGTTTGTTTTCATATTTACAGATGAAAGGCATGCTGACTTCAAAGAAGTAGAGTTAGGACAGGAGGAAGAGAATTAATTCTCAACATTAAAATTATCTACTAGAAAACACTCAAGGCCTATTTTGAAAAGGTTTTTCGTGATTGAATATAAAGCTGGAGAGTGTTCAAAGGAGATTTGACAACCAATAAAGGGATCAGAGGATAGTCCGTTAGGGCAGAAGTGTTTGTGTTCCTAACCACTCAAACTCGTTTCTAGGACGAGCCATTAGACAAAGGTGTCCTACGTGCTTGTGAAACACGATGAGAAGTTATGATGAGTGCTTTGGAACCTCGCCAGATAATTAATGGCTTAATTCTGCTTCAGCTCCTCTCTTCATAACACAAAGGTCTGAGACTCCAATTAATGAATTTCACTTTAAAAAGAAGCAGCTTATTGGATACATGCTCTAGTTTAGCGCATGAAGCTCAAGGTAGGGGACAAAAAAGAACCCATCATCCTAGGGCCACCTGTCTATAGACCACACTACTGTCCTCTCCTAGGCAGACGCACCGGCTGGAGGCCAGGCTCTAACTGCCAGTGCCACCGTTACGTGGTGTGCCTCTTGGCTCACTGGCCTGAGCAGCACATCAGGAAACACCCACCAAGCTCCGGAGGCCCTGGGCAGCTCCTGCTTGGTTGTTACCAGGGGAGAAATGGCTTGTCTCTGCTGTGAGCTGGATACTGTGCAGGATGCTTTCCACATACTGCCTCGATTAATGAGAAAAGTGATCCAAAGTCTGTAATTCAGGGGAAGGGACAATAATATCATGAACAGGATGAAAGGCAGGTTTGAATTCTGTTCTCAACTTCCGTGTTCACTCACTGTGGTAGGAAGTTGAGTTCCCCAGTGCCTCTATGTATCCTTCTATAAAATGAGGCTGTTACCTGTTCCCATCACCCAACCATGATGTCAACATTGGGAATACTTTGAACTTCTCAGATGAAAGATGATATAAAACTACAAAGTGAAAAGTTGGTGTAGGAGAGGACGCTAGAAGGCTGAGAATGAAATGGCCAAGTGAGAGTAAAACGTAAGGATGCCAGGATTTTCTCCTGTGCCACCACGGGGGCTTTCTGGGCCTTCCATTTGCCTTGTCTTATGGAGGATGGTGTGAATCCACACTATCATAGAAGGGGAGACAGACTAGTGTACTGGTAAGAGCAAAGACTTGGGTTCGCCAACCTGCTGAGTCTCAAGGTAGGAGACAGCACAGCTAGTTTTAAGAAACTCCCAAGGTGCTTCTGATGCACAGCAAAGTTCGAGGAACAGCGTGTTCCAGACTGCTGATGGTCCCTCAAAGACGCTGTGTGTTTCCACACCTCGCAAGCGCGCTCGGGCTGTCCCCGCTCCCTTCCTTCATCACAAGCATCGGCTTCTCTTACTATGATGAACTCCAGTTCTTCTCTCAAGGCCAGATCACATATCACCTTTTGCCCAAAACTTTCCCTAACCTTTTCAGAGAAATTAATTATTCTTGAGTACAAAAGACTATGCAACCATCAGAGAATGAGGTGAACCTCTGTACACTGCATGGAAAAGTAACCATGACATTTTTAAAGGGAAAAAAGGTCATAGAATGTTTATATTTTCTTTAAACAATGGAACAAATGTGTGTATACGTAGTTTGAGTATGTATATTAAAAGATCTGAAGAATACGCATACCTGATACCAGGACATTTTTTTTATTTTATACACATCTATAGTATTTGAATTTCAATACCACTTTTTTACTTTTTCAAATTCAATAACAATTAAAGTGATTACCAAGGGAGTAATTGCTCAAATAATTACCAGGGAAGAATGGATTGGCTTTATAGCCCCTGTACGTGTCATCATTCTGTGTGTCTCTCTCCGTGGGTCAGCTGTGAGCTCCTTGATGGCAGCGGCCTCATCCTGTTCATCTGCCTGCCACCGGTGCCCGACACTGTCCCTGACACGTGGTGGACACACAAGGTGTACTTACTGAATTTAGAAGACCTAAAACAGAGTCCGGGGAGGCTTGGTTGATCAGCCCCAGGACCGTACATATGAAAATTGATTTCCTGTCCTTCCCCACCACCAACAACCCTCACACATCCTTCCTTTATGCCAACTTCCTATGGAAAACTGGATGTGTATAATTGTTTAGCCTCATGATTTGGGGAAATCAGAAACTGTTATTCCTTCTGTAAGTAAGGGAGAAGAATAAATGAGATATGTTCATATTTATTATATTTACATCTAAAAACTACAGCAATGCTTTTTGTCCAAAAAAGGTTTTCAAGTCATATTTTATGGGAAGCAGGACACTCATTCTCACTGAGTAATGTTCTCAGATTTTTTTTTTAATACTAACCTATTCTAGAAGTTGTGGATGGATTGTTTGAGGGGAAGAGAAAACAGATCTCTCAACAAACATTAAGCACCTACTTTGCACCATGCTTTAGAATTAAAAATACTAATGTAAGTCACTGCCCTTGCCCTGAATTCATGTTGTAGTTTTAATACACCCTGCTATAATCACTTGGTGCGTATGGGTGTGACTCCCTGCCCAGTGAAATGGCAGGTTGAGGACCAGCTGCCGAGCCCTCTGCCCCCTTCTCAGCCTTACCAACACTGATGCTTGCTAGATTTAGGAAATACGGCAGTTCTGGTACTTTGTCCTACTAGTGTAGGCCCAGCTTGGTCCTGGCCACTGGTTGGGTCTGAAAGTTCATGCTCAGCAGGAAAGCCAGAACTATAATGGACACCTTAAGAGCCACGTTCTCCTGCGTAGAGGGTGGGCTTTTCCCACAAGACAGAAACTTACTGAGAATATTGACGTTAAGGAATGCTTCCAGATACCTCAGGATTTGGCTAGAGCCCTAATCTTTGTAGGTGGGAGCTGTCCAACATTTCAGCATACTTTTGCATCGGCCTGCTTTGAAAGAGGTGTATTGACGATCGATCTGTCTGTTTTCACTGTTTTGTTTTGTGCCATATTCTAAGGGAAATGACACAGCTCAGGATCTAGCCTCTCAGGTCTTTAGATCTGATACTTTAATGATCAGCTCTACTTAAGGTCACTAAGCCCTGAGAAAACCGACTTATATTTATTTGCTCAGGCGCATTTGTACCGGAAAGTACATTTAATACAACAAGGGATATACTTCTTCCCTATACGGGGCCTTGAAGATCAGAAAAGCAATCAGAGCTTGCTCTGTGAGCATAAAATCAGAGCAAATAGAGTTGCAAGATGTTAATAAATGATATATCATCACACTCTGGTCAAGCTTAATTAATTCTCCCCTCTCCACTAGAAGAGGCACTGTCCTAGTGACTAGAATGCCAGTGTCGACTAAACAGAGTGCCACTCCTTGGATAATGTTAAAATTGCACTAACATAGTTTTACTTTCCAGGCACTTTTTTTTTCTAGGTCCCACAATAACCACCCCTCCGTTTATTATTACCTTTACAACCAGATTCTACATAATGACATGTGACAGTTTTTCTAAGTTTGTAGCTTATTTTGCATTGATAAAGGTGCTGCCTTGTGACCTCTAGGGAGAAGTATTTGTCTTGTTTACAGTATCTCCAAGTCACACTATTCCTCATGATAGGTAATCCTGTCTATACCATGTAGATACTTGTTAGCAGGGATCAGTAGACATTTTCTGTAAGGGCCAATATTTTACACTTCGCCACCTGCACAGTCTCAGTCAAGACTATTCAGTTCTGCTGTTGCAACATGAAAGCAGCCACAGACAATACGTAAATGAGTGAGTGAGTGTGGTTGTCTTCTGATAAAACTTTGTTTACAAAAAAAGGGAGCTTTATGCATAAAACTGATAACTAATAAGAACCTGCTGTATAAAAAAATAAAATAAAATTCAAATACTAAAAAAAGGAGCTCTAGCTCATAATTGCTGACCCCTACTTACTAGTCATAATCACCGAGGGGGCTCGTTTTTGTCCTTTCCTGACTTTACTTCAGTCCTCTTTTATCATAAATATTAATATGATGCTTAAGTCTTCAAAAGAGGTTTTTACTCTCCCCTAAGAGGACCAGGAATCCTTAGAGAAATGGCTTTTTCCAGGATGGAGGCAGGAGAGGTGCAAGTTGAGCCTGGAGCATCTTTTTACACCAGAAAGTAAGGAACTTCTCCAAGAATGTTGGGGATGTGTCATAAAAGACATAGGAACCAGCTGAAAGGGGCTCCCAATGGCCAATACTGGGACAGTTTGAGCATCCAAATAAATGATAGTAATGTATTATAGCCCCTTGAATAAAATAATCTGTGAGTTTATACTGATCTAAAGAGATAAATGAAAAATAAATGGAGGGGAATGATGGTGTTAATGATGGTGTTAGGAGAAAAACGTGGTTCTCAAACAGGTTGGAGGTCAAATAAGAATCACTTGGCGAGCTTTTCCACATACCTGAGCCTCTTTTTAGAGAGGGTGTGTGTGTGTGTGTGTGTGTGTGTGTGTGTGTGTGTGTGTGTGTGTGTTGGAAAATCTCTCTCTGGGAGACACTGCTGAGCCTTCCCTGTTTGGAGACCACCAATGTTTGGGCCATAGAGGACAATGGGAAGACAGCAGATGGGAGTATTGTATCTTGAGTCTGCTTGGCCCATTCATGCCTGTCCATCGTGTCTATTCCTTCTGTTATCCTTATCAGAGTGTATGGTCTTCTTGGAAGCTGGTGGGTCCAAAAAGTGGAGCTCTTGCCTCTGGGGTCCTTGAGCAGCCATGAGAAATAGATGAGACATTAGGAGATTGATGTTTCCTTAACCAGCAGGGACCACCGCCTACAATGTTTCCTTTTTAAGCTCTTCACCCGAGGAACAGAAAATATCTGGAAAAAAATATCTAGTGAAGAACTAGCTCTTACTTTCCAGTGAATTTTCAGGAGGGAAAAGACAAGCCCACTAGCAGGCAAATTAAAGTTGTGAAGTGAGCATTTAAAACATTTTTATTCTACTGTGAACAATAGATATGTGGGACCAAAATGTATAATACATGATATGCGATCCCTGACTTCAAGGCACATATGTTTGGGAAAATATTGGGGAAAAATTAAATGACAATATAAAGGATAGATTGGTACCTTAAATGTTGTGTGGCAGGCCACATATATACTTAATCACCAAATGAATTACGTAAACTCATAAAATTCATTAAATATAGAGGGGTAAGGAATTGCCAAAGGCTAGAGTGGTCAGAGAAGACAGAGTAATACAATCAGCATCTATTGGAAGGGACCTTAAGAGGTCACCTCAAAATAAAAGCTCACCTAGTCCAGCCTTCACTCTGGTTCTTGACCTTGCTAGACGTCCCCAAAGGGTGTCATCCAGCTTCAAAACTTGCCATGATGGGACCTTACCCCTTTCTGGGATAGCCATGCTGCCTTTAGCTCCGCTGGAAAAATTTTTCTTCAGTTGGTCAAAATCTGTCTTTTTGTACCTCCAGCACTTTGGTCACAATTACATCCCTTGTGGCCACAGAGAAGTCTAATTCTCAGTCTTCCCCGGGTAGCTCTTCAAGTCATTACAGATAGTTCTTGGGTCAGCCTGAGTTTTTCTTCCATCTCTAAACTAAACCGCCAGTTTCTCCATCAGATCCTCACATGACCTGGATTTGAGTATATTCACTGCATCCATTATCATGGTCACTCTCCTTCAAACATACCCCTGCTCGTGAATGTTATTCTAAAAGTTTGCTTCCCAGAGCTGAATTCAGTATTCTAGGTGTGGTCTGACAAGCCCAGAGGGGAGCAATACTTTTTTCATCCTAGAAGAAGGACTTTATAATCAGATATCTGGCTTCAAACCAGCTCTGTTCCTACCAGCTATGTTACATCAGGCAAGTTACTTAAGCTCTCTGAGTCTCCGTTTAGATCTACTAATACCTGAGAACATACCATGTGCTGGGCACCATACTAGGGATGCAGAGACTTGAGCCCAGCCCTCAAGAAGTTCATAGTGAAGTGGAAGAAAAAGATATGATAAGTATTGTCTATGTTAGAAGTACACCTACACGTATTACAGAAACACCTAGAAGGCCAGGCCAACCTAACTCAGCCCAGCGGAAGGGGGTGAGAATCAGGGAATTGACACTTGAGATGAATCTGGAGGTTAGGCTGGCATTTTCCAGGTGAAAATCAGTGGCAAGGAAGGGAAGGCATTTCCAACAGAAGAAAAGTATGAGCAAAAAGCACCAAAGTCTGACTCAGCCTGGTATGGTGTCTTAGAGCTGGAACGTAGAGCGGGAAGGGGACATGATGGTGCGAAGGGAGGCTGGAGAGGCAGACAGGTGCCCGTCGTGGGAAACGTGATGGAGGGCAGGGGAAGACATTGGATCTGGGGTTGCTTTAATGGTAGTCTGCAAAGTAGTGGGTATGAAGCCCAGAAAATGGAGCTGATGATACCCTTAGCCCAGTCATACTCCCCATGTTGTGAGGAGTAAGTGAGGTAAATAAAATGCACAGCAGGGTCAGGGCCATGACGGGCTCAGTCAGTGGGGTGCTCTTCCCCAGCCTCTGCCACTGTTGCCTTTTGTCAGCCCCATCACAGTGGCAACTCACACGGAGCTCTCATCAGTTCAAACCCCATAAGTGTTTGCAGATCCTTAGGTCCCCTGCCACATTGCTTCCTGCCATTTGGTTTTCAAGATCAAAATGTAGAACCTCATGTGTATTTCTTTGGAATGGTATAGCCCCTTGCCATAGGCCATCACAGCAATCTGGTATCCTGATTCTATCAGCCAGTGGTTGCGGAAGTGGTGGAACATAAGCCTCATCTTAAAAGGAAGAAGGCATCCAGGTATGAATCAGGGCTGGCAGGGCTTCAGTATTAGGAAGAGTGGTGGCAGGAGAGCACCAGTCTGAGGCTGAGGGTCTAAGGAATGGAGAAGGCAAAGAAAAGAACAGGAGGGAAGGAGTGGAGTGAAATTGTGAACACCAGCGCAAGAAGTTTAGTCTCTATCCTATAGACTATATAGGTGTAAAGGGCCACTGGAGGTTTGGTGTGGGGGGGAGGCAAGGATTCAAAGCGGTGTTTTTAGAAAGTTTGTCCTGCAATGAGGGGTAAGAAAGTTTAATGGAGACTACAGTCAGGAATACCGTCAAGTCACAAAGTGACAATTTGGACAAGGAGGATGTCAGTGATAATGGAAGGGATGAGATGGATGAGAAAAATCAATGACTTGACAACTTGGCCATAATGGGAGAGATAGGATTAGATCCAAATACATTTTTTTTTTTTTTTTTTGCGGTACGTGGGCCTCTCACTGTTGTGGCCTCTCCCGTTGCGGATCCGGACGCGCAGGCCCAGCGGCCATGGCTCACGGGCCCAGCCGCTCCGCGGCATGTGGGATCCTCCCAGACCGGGGCACGAACCCGCGTCCCCTGCATCGGCAGGCGGACTCTCAACCACTGAGCCACCAGGGAAGCCCTATTTAATATCTTTATTGGAGTATAATTGCTTTACAATGGTGTGTTAGTTTCTGCTTTATAACAAAGTGAATCAGCTATACATATACATATATCCCCGTATCTCCCTGCTTTTTTTAAAAACTATATTTTATTGAGTTTTTTTCTTGTCATAAAAGTTATACATATTCACTGTAAAAAATTTAGAAAATCCAGATAACTCCAAAGAAGAAAATCAAAATCCCCTGTAACCCCACTATCGGACAGAACCAAAATTATTATTTAAGAATATACCCTCACATTATTCTTCTATGCCTGTGGGTATATTTCTGCTCTGTAACACTTTCCCCCAATTTAATGTATTGTAAACATCTTTCCATGTCTTTCAGTTGGGATTATGTTTTGGTACAAGTAACAGCAAACCCTAACCCAAACCAACAGTGGCTTAAACAAATTATAGGGGTATTTTCCTCACATGCCAGGAGTCTGGAAGTAGGAGATACAGGCAGGGAGAACAGCTCAAGGACGTCATCAAGGACACTCCAGCTCCTTAGCTTGTTGGGTGTTACCTTATGTCTCCAGGTGGCTCTTAGTTGTAAGAGAGGCTGGGAAGCAAGTATTTCATTTTTCTGACCTCTCTAGTGGAGAAAGGCGGGGGAAAATGCTGTTGGGAGTGGGTGCTGAGTCAGCCAGCCAACGGTGCCAAAGAGGCGCTACATATTCTTCTACAACATTGTTTTCTTAAGCAGCTGCATAGTTTAGATGTTCCATGATTTGTTTAACAATTCATTGTTGTTGATCATTTCACTTGTTTCCAGTTTTTCATTATTATAAATATGCTTCTATGTATTAAAGCTTTATATATAGCCATAATTGTTGCTACAGTATAAAATTCCTTAATTCTCTAAGTAGAATTAAGGTCCAAAAGTATGTAAAAATGTAAAGGCTTTTAATATATTTTTTGGCCAAATTGCCCTTCAAAAAGATTGTACCGAATTACACTCTCACCACAGTACAATTCCCTGCACCCTCAACAACAGGTTTTTGTTTGTTTGTCATTAAGCTATTATCCTATGACCATTATGCGGATTTAACTTAGTACTAGCCCTGACCAGACTGAAGTGCCCTGAAGCCTCTGGGAACCCAGAGGAGGGACACTGAGAACCTCAGCCAGCCCCCACCCTTCCCCATCCCTGCCCAGAGGTGCAGGTCTGCAGGGCGTCCTGTGCTTCCAGGTGGCAGGTGCGAGTCCTCGTCCTGGCAGGCATTGCAGAGGACTCGTGATGTTTCTGGTGAGCATGTACGTCGCTCATCTACCTTTATTTTGAAAGTCCTTTCTGCCACTGTGGAGTCATCGTCATTTGTCCCGTCTTAGCCCTAAGGCAAGGCCCTCCTGGCCTGCCTGGGACTGAGGTGCTTCTGGGAGCTGGCCTCTTGAAACAAGGCTCCCCCCACCCCCGCATCCGGATGTGCCTCAGGTAAGGTAGCCTTACAGACCTACTTCACTCTGTAACAGAGGGAAGGCCGAGAAGACGGTATTGGTAGATTCTTGGGAGGTATTTTAATCCTATTAAGCTGCTTTGGGGACATGCTGCAGTTTCCTGGGGAGGCGGCCAGAAAAGTAAATTATCCCTGCACATCCCTTTGAAATAATTATTAACTAGTCAGCAGTTAGCCACTGCGCACAGTCCTTCTCCTCAAATGAGGAGTCCTCTAGGGGTGAGAGGATTCCTCTGGCCAAGTCATGTCTGTGCACACAGTAGGTGCTTAAATACTCATATGTGTAGGCATAGATTCGTGTGTGAACAAATGAGTGACTGATGAACCCCAGTGAGTCTGTGCTCAGTGCAGGAGCAGAGGCCAGGCCCTAGCACCACACCACCACCATCCAAAATAAGAAAAAGAAGAGGAAAACACAGGCAGGACACTCTATGACGGAAGTCACAGCAAGATCCTTTCTGACCCACCTCCCAGAGAAACGGAAATAACAACAAAAATAAACAAATGGGACCTAATGAAACTTAAAAGCTTTTGCACAGCAAAGGAAACCATAAACAAGACGAAAAGATAACCCTCAGAATGGGAGAAAATATTTGCAAATGAAGCAACTGACAAAGGATTAATCTCCGAAATATACAAGCAGCTCAATATCAAAAAAACAACCCAATTCAAAAATGGGCAGAAGACCTAAATAGACATTTCTCCAAAGAAGATATACAGATTGCCAACAAACACATGAAGAATGCTCAACGTCACTAATCGTTAGAGAAATGCAAATCAAAACTACATTGAGGTATCACCTCACACCGGTCAGAATGGCCATCATCAAAAAATCTACAAACAATAAATGTTGGAGAGGGTGTGGAGAAAAGGGAACCCTCTTGCACTGGTGGTGGGAATGTAAATTGATACAGCCACTGTGGAGGACAGTATGGAGGTTCCTTAAAAAACTAAAAATAGAACTAAACTACCATACGACCCAGCAATCCCACTACTGGGCATATACCCTGAGGAAACCATAATTCAAAAGGAGTCATGAAAAAAAAAAAAAAAAAAGGAGTCATGTACCGCAATGTTCATTGCAGCTCTATTTACAATAGCCAGGACATGGAAGCAACCTAAATGTCCATCATCGGATGAATGGATAAAGAAGATGTGGCACATATATACAATGGCATATTACTCAGCCATAAAAAGAAACAAAATTGAGTTATTTGTAGTGAGGTGGATGGACCTCGAGTCTGTGATACAGAGTGAAGTAAGTCAGAAAGAGAAAAACAAATACCGTATGCTAACACATATATATGGAATCTAAAAAAAAAAAAAAAAGGTTCTGAAGAACCTAGGAGCAGGACAGGAATAAAGACGCAGATGTAGAGAATGGACTTGAGGACACGGGGAGGGGGAACGGTAAGCTGGGACGAAGTGAGAGAGTGGCATGGACATATATACACTACCAAATGTAAAATAGATAGCTAGTGGGAAGCAGCCACATAGCACAGGGAGATCAGCCCAGTGCTTTGTGACCGCCTAGAGGGGTGGGATAGGGAGGGTGGGAGCGAGAGGGAAGAGGGAGGAGATATGGGGATATACGTATATGTATAGCTGATTCACTTTGTTATAAAGCAGAAACTAACATACCATTGTAAAGCAATTATACTCCAATAAAGATGTTTAAGAAAAAAAAACTATTCAGAGGAAAAATAAAAAGATAAGAAAAAGAAAACACCAGAATTGTGATTCCAGGAAGGAAACGCTAAGGATTCTATTTAAGCGGTCCCTTCACGACCTTACCCTGACCTCCAGAGAGGCTGCACGCAGAGTGTGAGAAGCAGTATCCTGAGGAAACTGAGCTCTCTGCGAGCTTTCCTTTGAAGGCGTGGTTTGAGGCTACCGTCAGTTACTACCACCGTGAGGGGAGAGAAGGGAAGAGAATGTTATGTACGTGTGAGATCTGGAAAAACCTTCAGCGTTACAAGAAAAGAAAGCAACCCTGATTCCCCATTAGTGGCCAAGCTTTTGGTTCTTAGATCAAGGCCCAGTTTTTCTCCTTCTTGAATTATCCAACAGTCTCTTTTTCCTAGAGTGGAAACCAATAGGCCAAAATGACCTCATTGAGAACAAGACATCTAAAAGTAGAGCAGCAGGATTCAAAGTATTACTCCAGTGACTAGAAATATGTGGGAGAGAAAGTAATAGGATTTCACTGGGGGTAAGCCTGCCTATTGAGAAACGTTGTGTATTTTCAGTGAGCTACAAACATTGTACAGCATGAAGGACCATCAAATTTAAAGGACACCTTAAAACCAAGTGGACAAAAGCCCCCACTAGCTTAGCCGCTAGGACTAATTCCCTTCAGAGAGCTAAGTAGGCCTTGCCGCAGTCAAGAGAGACTGCAGTAGACTTGATGTCTGATGAGTCCCATGAAATTGACTCATAACGTCAACAGTTTATCCAGATCTCACACACAGGGACAGACATGTTTATGGTAATTAGGTGGGCCCAGAGTGGGAGGTTGCTGAAGGGCTGATTTAACTCACAAAAGGCCTCTTCATGTTGAGATTCCCAGGGAAGGGACTGGTATACCAAGGACTTGATTAAGTTATAAATGTGATAATTTCAGAAAAGTTGGAAAGTTTTGAATGGCCTATAATCAGAAGTAAAGGATTTACCTCCTTGGGATAAATCATGCCTGGGTAATGAACTTTACTTTGACAAAATTGTAACTTCTCTTTAAAAACCGTATGCCCTTGGGGACTTCCCTGGTGGCCCAGTGGTTAAGACTCCGTGCTTCTACTGCAGGGGTCACAGGTTCGATCCCTGGTAAGGGAACTAAGATCCCGCATGTCGCGTGGAGCGGCCACAAAAACAAAAACAAACACAAACTTATGTCCTTTCTGAAAGAAAATAATAGCTAGAAACAGCCTTAGAGCTTCCCTCATCTTTGGGATACGACAAAAGGTCATCCACATAAAGAATCATGGGGAAATTTAAGGTCCTTGAGGCTGTGGTTGAGGACTTGTGAAAGTAGGAATAGCCTCAGATCTTTTGGCCATAACAGTCCAGTTATACTGTTGATTTTCCCAGAAGGAGGCAAACACATGTTGACTATTTTGGTCTAAAGGAACACTAAAGAAAGCAGAACATGAACCTATGACTGTAAAATATGCAACCTCAGGAGGCACTAGAGATAAAAGAGTATTTGGTTCTGGTCAGGGAATGACTATTCTATTTATGGCCTCAAGGTCCTGAGTAAATCTGTATCCCCACACCTTGGGTAGGGTTATTACGAGGACTTGTTCAAGATATGATGTGTCCTTTCTCTATTATGCCTTTGACTATTTATTTTAGTCTTTCTTTAGCTTCTGATTTAAGAAGGTTTTGTGCAAGTTTGGGTAGAAATTTAGACAGGTCATTCTGAACCTTAATGGATTCAGCCTCAATAATCCTGCAAACGCTTGATGTTTGAAACTTTGTTCCCCTTTCATTTTAAAGCGCCTCTCAATTTTGTTCAGCTTGAAGGCTGCCTGAACTGGCCACTATGATTCTAAAGCATGCTTGCTGAAATTATGCCACCTAGAAAGATAAATTCACACACTTGGGTTACAGTATAAATGCCTGTAAGAAGCAGGAGCCTGGGCTGGAGGGGCACAAGCTTAGGTTTAAACTGAGACAAACCCATAATTTTTGGAATCGTCAGTCCGAAGCGTTGCTTGTGTACCTGTGTTTTCTCAACCCCCTCCCCAACCTAATGCCTGGGTCTCCCACCTACAAAACCCACTCAGATTTGTAGTTCCAGAGGACAGAAAAGTATGGAGAGATCTCTGCCAGAGCCAGACTGTCATGGACAAAGCAAGAGAAGATTGAGGAAGGTTCTCACAGGGTTTTTTGTAATTGCCAAAAACTGGAAACAACCCAGATGTCCTTCAGTGGGTGAATGGATAAACCGTGGCATATCCATACTTGTACCATTGTTTGGACTACTATGCAGCAATAAAAAAGAATTATTAATCCGTGCAACAACTTGGATGGAACTCGAAGGTATTATGCTAAGAAAAAAAAAGCTGATCTCAAAAGGTTGTTGTATGATCCCATTTCTGTAACATTCTTAAAATTACAAAATTATAGTGATAGAAAACATATCTTTGGTTACCAGGGATTAGAGTAGGAGGAGGGCATGGCTATAAAGGGGTAGCATGAGGGAGTTTCTCTGAGGTTATAGAATAGTCTGTGCCCTAGCAGAGCGGTGATTACATGAATCTGTACATGTGATAAAATTTCATAGACTGGACCACAACAACACAAAATAAGGGTGAGTGTAAAAATTGATGAAATCCAAATGAGGTCTGTAGCTTAGTCAATAACGTACCCATGTCAATCTCCTGGCCTTAACAATTGTTATGTAAGATGTTATTGGGGAAGCTGGATGGGGATATGTGGGAATTCTTTGTCCTATTTTGCAGTTGTGAGTCTAAAATTATTTCAAAATAAAAAGTTTACGAAAATTTGGAGGGGCACTGATTTCTGCAAGCAGCACTTAGGAATCTCTTCAGTTCTTACTGGAAAAGATAATATAAACTAAAGCCTCAAGAGTTATCAATTTAATGCAGTTTCTAAGCATTGTAATTTCATTTTCTATATTTTTGATTTGGAAATTACACTCAGCTACTATTTTAACTATAGTAGTGTTACAAATATTTTTGTATTGTTACAGATATATACATGGGGGAAAACATCCCTTGCTGAGTTTCCCCCAGGATGGAATAACTCCCAGCTGCCTTACAGAGCTCTCGGTTGTAGCTTCTGTCTACCTTTAACCACATCTCCTTCTGCCCGCAACATGCATTCTGGGGTGAACTATTTGTAATCCTCTCCTTCCTCCCAGTCTGTTCCTCTATCCTTTTGACTCTTATTTGCTTGATGAGCTTTTCCTTCAAGACCCAGCTCAAACTATGCTTCCTCTAGAAGCCGTCCCTGACCCAGGAAGCAGAGCTGCCCAGCAGCATGCCCTTCCTGCATCTGGGGTTGTAGTGTAATGTGTCGCCCTTTGGTTATTATGTTCACTTGTCTAACTCCCACCCTAGTCTGCGAACTCCTCAAGGGGCCAGACTGGGTCCCTTTCCTTTCCTTAGGCCCCATGCCTGGCTCAGTGCCTGGAACACACACTCCATAAACGGTGATCAATGAGTAAGTGAATCTGAGGCTCTGGAAAGTCCTTAGTAACAAATTTTGTTTATTCTACCCTTCCTTAATAATTGTCAACAAAACTAAAGACCAAAAGGGGATTTGACTAACCACAGTTAAACAACAGTATATTAATATTTAAAACATTTTCCAAACATTCAACTTAGTCAAGACTTTATTATATTAAAATTTGTTCCCATTCTTTCTTTTTGTTCATGACACCATGTTGTAAAAAGCTTTAGTAAGACCATGAGGTTGCACTCATGAGCCTCCTTAGACAGATACGATCTAGAATTTAAGGATAGGACGTGAATTTTCCAGATTTTACTGAAAGAAGCGAGGTGTTCTCCACCTCGCAAGCCGTCACTCTCTAGTCCACCTGCAGTGCTGCAGCGGACCCAGTGGCCTTGGTGACGACCCCCTGATTTCCCTCCTCCGCATCCTCTCGGGCAAATGATCCGGGACTCTGTAATTGTCTGCAGGTCTAGCTTCTGTCCTCACACTCCAACAAAACGACTCAGAGTTTCATCATTTCTTTTTGCACGATCTAATGACCATTTCTCTATCCAAGGTCTGGTAACTTCATTAAACAGGGCAGGTAACCTCCTCCTTGAAATTGGCCCCTCCCTTGGCTCCTGGGACACCGCATACCTCTCCCATTTCCTCTCTTGATTGCATCCTCTAACATTCCTCTAAGATTTAATCATTGGTCTCATGCTCATTTTTCAAATGAAAGTAATAATAAACATGTTTCCCAAGTCCCAAATTTGCCATATTCTCTTCACTGCTTTCTGTTGTCCTGTCATCTATAAAGGCCTAAATTAGGTGCCACCTACCCCCAGAAGCCATCTAACTACTGAGGCCCCACTCATCCTTTACACTCTCCTGGAGCACTTAAAAGCCAAATACCCTTGCACAAGTTAGTACTTCATATATTCTCTTGGAACTATAAAACAAGGAAATCTCTTATTTTATGAATTACTCTTATTTCTTCAACCAAACAAAGGCTCCTTAAGGAGAAGACCCATGACTTAAAATCATCCCATGTCCTCATGGTGCTTTGTGGGGTGCTTAGCACATTATGGTAGTGGTCAGTAAGCACTTGCTGAGTGACATTAGAGCAATGTTTCAGTAGCTTGGAAAGAGAAATATGAAGAAGAAAAACCGGGACTTCCCTGGTGGCGCAGTGGTTGAGAATCCGCCTGCCAACGCAGGGGACATGGGTTCGAGCCCTGGTCCGGGAAGATCCCACATGCCGCAGAGCAACTAAGTCCATGAACCACAACTACTGAGCCTGTGCTCTAGAGCCCGCAAGCCACAACTGCTGAGCCCACGAGCCACAACTACTGAAGCCCGTGTGCCTAGAGCCCGTGCTCTGCAACAAGAGAAGCCGCTGCAATGAGAAAAAGCCCGCGCACCACAACGAAGAGTAGCCCCTGCTCACAGCAGCTAGAGAAAGCCCACGTGCAGCAACGAAGACCCAATGCAGCCAAAAATAAATAAATAAAAATGAAAAAGACTCAAAATTAGAAAGAGCACTATGGTCTTTGGCACACGGTGACTGTCAGAAGAAACAGCTCCTGACTGGGTTGTGGCAGGTCATCCTGCAGATCAGCTGGAACCCCATTCAAGGATCGGACTGAGGTCGTGGCTTTGGGACCAGCCTGCTCTGCAGGGTCTTGACTCCTGCTACCCAGGTCTGGGGTCAAGGGAAAGAACAGTTGAGGAGGTCTAGTCTGGTGATTTGCTAAACCGTTTCCTATGCTAGGACCATAAGGTTCACGGTGCAGTCACTGGTAACAGGAAAGGCAGTTATAGCTCTCATCAGGAGAGGTGCAGCTGCTGGCCATTCTGCAGCCTGCGGCTTCCAGCATGGTCCTCAAAACCAAATCTCCACATCCTGTGGCCGGGAAGAGCTTCTCGAGACCATCCAGCTCCTTCCCAGATACCTAGGACTGTACTTAGAGCTAGGCATTATATTCCTTATTAAATCGTAAATAAGGCTGCGTAACTCTGAAAGCTCACATTCTAATATTTAATAACCTTGTCACTGGCCTAAATCTAATTTTGGCTTTTTGTTTTTAAGCCTTCAGTGGAACTCTGCCTTCCACAAATATGTCTTGAAAATAATTCGGGGACCCTTGGTCTTCTCTAATTCTTTGGTTCCTAGAAGAACTCCCTGCAGTTCCCAGGTGTCTACCCTCTGCGCCCAACGGCTATGAGGGAAACACCAGGTCTTTTGGTCCTGCAGGGGGTGTTGGGCATGCCTCAAGCAGGCTCCTTTAAGAATACCAGATCTCCAGTCAGACAACTTGGCTTTAAATCCTCGCTCTAACATTTCCTAGCTGCTTGACTTTGGGCCTCAGTCTCCTCATCTATAAAAAGGGGACAAACCAGTCCGCATTTCATAGAGCTGTTACGAGGACTAGGTGAGTCATGTATACAAAGCGCTGAGCAGAGGCCGGCACACAGCAAGTACTCGGTCAGCGTTATCAGCATTACTGAGGCAGACACCGAGAATCCAAGGGCACCTGTTTGAGAAGCAGGCGCCCAACACACATCCAGCTTCAGGCCTCCGAGACTGTAGAACACCAGTCTGAGAGGGAGACAGACTACAGAACTGTGCTTTTTCTGCCCCTTCTGCCTGGGGACTGCCATCTGGGCTTCCTGAAGCTGGGCCTCTAACCACGATCCTTCCCCAACTCCAGATTTCCCATATATTCTGCTTTGTAGATGCATCCTACCGGCCAGGAAAACTGGAACAGATGCTGTGGGATCAGAGGAGAGAGAACTCTGATGAGCTTGCCAAAACGTTTCCCACTCCTGACACGGGGCTATGCCCGTTGTCACTGGGCTACCCCTTCCTGCCCGGGCCCAGGGGGGCTGAAGTCACCTGTTGGGAAAATCTGCAAAATTGTTACTCCTTGCCCCGCTTGGTCACACATCCAGATTATTCTGGGGTTGCATGGGGGCAATATGTGCAGGCAGGGATGAATGGTTCTGAGAGACTGGAAGAGCCCTGCCGGCGGGTCACAAAGCCCTGGCGGACGCAACCAATCACCTTCTTCTCATGGCTGACCAAAGACCTGACTCACAGGGAGGCTCAGACTCCCAAAGCTGAATTTAAAAAGTGGAGATGGGGCAGGTGGAGTAGTTCCGCAGCTGGTGGGGAACCAGCGCACGCCTACTCCAGCAGATCTAGGACAGGGATCTGGACGGTGTAAGTTCAGGTAGGGACTGGAGCTTCTCCAGGATTCTTTTCTCACAACACTTTTAGGTCATGTCGCTCTTCCCTAAGATCCTGAACCCTGCCGAGGTCCCAGCCACTGGAGTCTTGAACGTGTCCTGCTGAACACGATGTAAACTCTGAAGAGGCAGATCTGGATCATGCTGCCATGCCCCCTTGTAGCTATTGTCCCGGGGAAGGAGTCCTCTGGGGAGTCCTGGCCAGATTGCTCTATCTGGTCATAGAGGGTTAATGGAAACCCGGGAGGGGAGTAAACAGAACTCCTCACTTGCTAAAATTAATCCATTTTTAGTAGGATCCGTGTCGGTGGGCAGGTAGAATGTTAAACCTTTCTTTCCAAAGGTTCTCTACTGGACATCTTTAAGTTCCACAAACACCTACTTTTTAAGTCAACAAACTTCCACGATGGGAGCTGCCATCAAAACAAGGCTACCAGCAGCAGGCTCCTGGAGCTGTGCAGTGTGGGGAAGCGAGGCTTAATGGTAGAACATGTGGCTTGGCCGTGGGCTCAGCCACCAACTGCCTGTGAGACTTTGAGCAAGTAGTTTGAAGTATCCAAGCCTCAGTTTTCAAGCCTGAAGAATCAGAATGATTCTCTTGAGCACGGGATTGCTGTGGGGTTAATGAGGGACCCCGTCGGTGGGAACCAGAGGTTAATCCTCTCTCCACGTTGCGGGCTGAACAACCTTCATGACAGGCAGAGGATGACTGATGTGTCTGACTCATGTTCTTCCCAGCACCCTGGAAAGCTCCCCACAGAGTTCCGGTCAGGGTTCTGAGCAGGGGGAGAGCAGGGGCAGGCGTGGCTTTTGGTTGTGACCCTCTGGCAGCTATGCTGGAGCTCTGGTGCCCATTTCTTTCCTTAATTAGTACTGGCTCAGGGCCCCGGATGCAATAAAATATTGCTGAATGAACGAATGAATGAATGAATGGGAGAGGCTGAACTGCAGTGTGGGGTTTCAGGTGGCAGGTGGGCTCAGAAAGTGTGGTTTTCTGGCCACATTCCCTATCTGTTGACCCCAAGGAGCAGGAGAGTAGAAAGCTGGCTGCACCTGCTGGCCACACACAACCAGATGCGGCACACGGATGCAGCATGAAGCCCCTGGATGCTCAGCAGGAGATTGAAAAACACCTCTTCCTCTGATGCAAGGAAAAGAGAAACTATATAACATGGCGATATAGCTGCCGGACTCCTCAGAGCAGGGCTTTGGGGTGGATCTGAGAGCAGAGCTCGGTACCTGTTGGGAGGATGCCCCAGTCGGACTGGCTCTCAGTCCGGCTCTGTGCACACCGCCGGGGAGGGGATTGCTGGCCCATCTGCGGCCTGAACATAAAGAGAGGGGGGGACTGCAGCGGCCGCTGGGACATGTGGGGAAAAGAACGTTTGTGTCTGTGGCACTAGTGGGCCTGGTGTCTCCTTACTGATCCTTCATGCTTCAAAAGCAGTTCTGGTCTTGGGGGGCACATTCAAGCCATGTCACTTTATGTTCCTTTCAAATGATGTTTCTTCAGCCCGTGTGGCTGACAGCTGTCATCTGGCCAAGTGGCATGTGCTCCCCTCCTCTGAAACTGGAGTCTATGAATCATTCAGCCTACTTTCCCTCAACCCCAGGCCCAGCCCTTCTCTGCTCTCAGAGCCCCTCCCCCACCACAGCCAATCCACCAGTTTTATTTCCATGCCTTTTTGACAGACTGCTCATTTAATACTCTAACCTTTCCACCAGCAAGTCTACCTAACAATGTCCAGAACAAACCTGACAAGGTTCAACATTTGTGTCTCTGTCCTCTCTTGTGCAGACTCTCATTCTGCGCGTCCCTGAGACTCGACTCTACCTGCCCCCCCCCGCAGGCGATGGTCGTTCCCCCTCAGTGGGGACGTGCACGGGAGGGGTACGTTCAGGCCTGCCCACCTTCCAATAGCTTCTCTCCTGGTCTGCCATGGTGGTTGAAGTTCCCACCATGAATGCTACTCTTGTGGATTATAGCATTTGTCTCCCAAAAGCCTTAGTTATCATCTCAATTTCGAATATGAGGAGATGAAGGCTCTGGGTGCAGCCACTTGCTCAGACTCAAGATCAACCACTGGCAAGGCCAGAGCATGAACCCAGGCCATCTGCACCCAAACCCTTCGCTCCTCCCACACCATGGCACCAGGGAAGGAAGAGCGACTTGATTTTGCACAGCTCTAGTGCAGGATGACTTGCTCTGATTTAGGCCACTGAGCATTAAGAGAAAGGAAAGGAAGTGTCACAGGGACGGGGTTGGAAGACCCTGCTATTGTAGCCCTTGGAACAGAGCCTGCCTCCTCTGGGTGGTTGCCTACCATTCTCTCAGGGGAGGTGAAGCAGCCCTTGGTTACAGGTGTAGTCAGCTTTAAGAGTTGTCTCAGACATTGTCTCTGCTGGATTTGGAGGTAACTGGTCCACTTAGGGCTAGATGCTTGGGCAAATGCTTTATATGCCTCCTCCACCCCCAGAAGCTGCTCTGATTTGAATCGAGGCCTGAGTCAACCCCCAATACAGTAAGTCATCAGAAGTTGGACCCGTTGATGAGTTTAACTTATGGCTTTGGGGAAGCGGGAGGTTGGTTTAGTTGAGTCCAGAATCTTAGAGTAGGCCTAATGCCCTAGGGCACTCCAGCTGGTTCAGTTCTCAGAGGACACCTGGGTCAGGAACAAGGACTCCACTCAAGCCCGTGCCCTGACACCACCAGGTTTTGACCAAACCAGGCTTCCTCTTTGAGGGACATGGTCAAAGTTAGGGGCTCTCCCTTTTCTAAACTGAGCTAGGGAGAGAGGGATTTGGGGATGGGAGAAACTTTTAAAGGAGTCTTTGCCCAGGACCTGGGTGCCACCTGCTGGCCATAATTTAGTTGTATTTATAGGGCCAAATCTGGGAGAGGAAAATTAAAAGGGCATCCTGCCCTCCCCACCATGATGAGGAATAAGGGAACTAGGAGGCTGGTTTCTTCGTGACCGCCGCCCCCCCCAGCAAGTGTGACTGAGAATCCTTGCAGAGACCCCCCCAGGTGTCTTGGATGAGTCCTCCTGAGCCAAAATGGACCTCAGCTGGGCCAGAGGGTAGCATCACCTGAAAGAACCAGAGCCAGTCGCAAGTGGAGACAAAGCTCTGCTCCACGTTATCAACTGCCCACTCACACCCACTTCCCCAAAAGCGCCACAGGAGGTAAAAAGCATAATTGCTGGTTTGGCCCTGAGAGGAGCCATTTTTTTCCAGCTTTCTCCTTACAGGCACTGTTGGCTCTTTGGGGACCCTAGATTCAGACTAATCAAAGGTGTGGAAAATGCCCTTCCATCATCAGGCACGGACAGAGCTGGGAATTTCTGGCCAAGCTGAGAAGATTTGGGCATTTTTCCAGTACCTGTGTAGCTTTTGGTGACTCTTAGGGCCCTGATAGCAAGGTCTTTAGTTGTGTTCTGGAAGGGAGACTGGAGATTTTTCATACGTACCAAGGAGGAAAATAGCCAACGCTGTACCCCAGGGAGGTCGCAAAACACCCCAATATCCCAGCCTGTGCCATTGCAATGCAGGCCAGGCAATCCCAGCCAAGCACATGCATCAGATGAGGACTTTGGTTCTAATACCTTGTTGTGCACCAGGAGGAGTTTTTAAATTATATAGATATAAAATAACTATAAAATATATAGCTACACACGCACATATATATAGATATAACACTAAATATATTATACGGTCAGCCCTCCGTATTCGTGGGTTCCATAGTCATGAATTCAACCAACCATAGATGGAAAATATTTGAAAAAAAAATTCCAGAAAGTTCCAAAAAGTAAAACTTGCATTTGCCATGAACCAGCAACTATTTACATAGTGTTTACATTGTATTAGGTATTATAAATACTCTAGAGGTGACTTAAAGTATACAGGAGGATGTGCATAGGTTATTTGCAAATACCATGCCATTTTACATAAGGGACTTGAGCATCCACAGAGTTTGCTATCCACGGTGGTCCTGGAACAAATCTCCCATGGACACTGAGAGCCAACTATACTATACATTATATATAAATAGATTGGTATATATCATATGTAGTGTATCATATATAGTTATACATACTATATATGAATATGTACTATGTTATATATAAATATATATTAATGTATATTTATATAGTGTGTTATATATAATTGCATATATACTATGTAATAATATACATGATGTGGTTATATATAATATTTAGAGAGGCTAGGGAACCACAGGAAGGCTGCCCTCAGGTTAGAAGACCCTTGAAGCTCAAATGATTTCAGTCAGAAACTGGAGGATTAGTTTAGACTAGGACCGGTGCCTCTGCTTTTCTTCAATAATCAGCACTTGAAACTCACACACAGTAAACAGGAAAAAAATCCCTAAAGTGGCTCAGGAATTCCCAGGGCCAACCTAAGACCACCCTACACCTCCCAGAACCACCCCTGACCAGCCCAGACTCTGTACCCCAGGAGCACAGGGACAGAGCAGCCCCCAAGACCTCATGGAGAAATGAGTCCCAAAGCCTGTGGTAGGCCAGTATCCAGAATGGCTTGTCCCCTCTGCACTGAGATCCCACAGGCCTCTGCAGACCCCCGAAGGCCTGGCAGGTTCTGACCATTCTTATTGGGGCCGTTCAAATCCATTCTCCAGCTGTGCATGCTCTCTCCTTCCTGGCTTTCTGTAGCACCTACCGTTTTCACCACACTTTGGGGCATTTGGTTATACTGTCCTCCTGTGTGTTGGTCTCCCCAGCGAGACTATAAGCTCCTTGACGACAAGGGCAAATCTTTCTGTTTCTCAGAGTCCCTAACTAAATACTCATCAAAATACAATGCACTTGTCTTGACCCTACCCATCTGCCTGTCTAATCAAGTCTGGTGTCCAGGCGCTCCTGCCACGCCTGCTGAGGTTACTTTAGGTGAGCTTCCTGGAAATTAAGAACGCTCTCCTAACTCTAGTCTCTGTGATTGTCATTCACTGAGAATTGATCTAGAACCCCAACGTGAATGAAACAGCCTGGCCATTGAGTTTACAGTCAGGTGGAAGGGACAGACAAGAGAATGTGATCAACGCCATGATTGAGTAAGCTCAGGGTGACAGAGAGACACAGATGAAGGCCATGTCTCCCTGCACAGGGGCTCAGAGAATGCGTCTTGGAGGAGATGGAGCCCAAGCTGAGTCCAGAAGGTTGAGTAGGGGAGGGAGGGTCCCGGCCAGAAGGTGATAAAAGATGGTTCAGAAAGAGGAGAAAAGGTGAGGAGGTGTCACTTAGTCATTCAACAAATTTGCTGAATACCTTGCCTGTGACAGGCCTAGAAACACCACTACTGGCTTTGAGATGCTTACTGATGAGGGAGGCAGGCATTTCAGCAAGTCCAGTGGTTAGTGCAAGGGTCAGGTTACAGGGCGGTGGCTCAAAACCACTGTGTAAGAGGGGACTCAAGTGCAGTCAAAATTACCCTCAGAAATCTCTGGAATTGTCAGCTCCTGAGTCCTTAGAAGCTCCCAAGATGATAATTTTTGTTGCTCTTGGCTTTTTGGCTCTGTCTGGCTTCCCTTTCCCTGGGCAATGAACGACAAGGTCTATTTTTAAGAGGAGGAAGGAGGACTAAGAATAAACAAGAGGGTTTCTTGATTTTTCTTCAAAAAATTTATTGAAGTTAAATGTGCATCTAGCGAGGTTCCATTATATATACTTGGGGTGAGGCCATGGGGGAGCACAGCCTAGCAGATACCAACTGAGCCTCTTCTCTAAAGCAGCTTCTCTAATTTAACTGTGCCTGTAGACGCTCTTGGTCAAGTACAGTTTCTGACTCAGTAGATGTAGGGCGAGGCTCAAGAATTAGAATTTCTAACTTGAAATTTCTAACAAGCTGGTGCCCACAGAGCACCAACGCTGCTCCAGGAACCACAGTTTGAGAACCTCTAGAGCAGAGAATGAGTGGACTTCGGGGGTGGCGGCTGCATTCCAGGCAGAGGGTGAGCAGAGAGCTGCCCATGGCTCCCAGTTGGGGGATCAAAGTAGAAGACAGGGCTGGAGAGGGAGGGCTCATTGAAGAGCTTCATAAGTGATGGGGAGGGGGTCACATTATAAGAGCAGATGCCCACAGGGGACCCGGAAGTGGGCTGGGTGCATTCTTCCTTCAGGGGGACAATCTGCGTGTTAAACCTAAATATTCTTCACTCCAGAAATATGTACTCTCACAATTGGTGAAATACGCAGTCCTATTTCTCCATTTATGATAAAGACCTAGTTACAAGAAACATTTCCCTCTCTCTTAACAGTGCAAGTCAGTAATAACAACTGACACTTGACCTCTGCGTGGGGATGGGGGAGGGTAAGGAGGTGCTTACACCCACTGGCGGGGGGGGGGGCGGGGGGGAGAAGGGGGGGTAGGGGCGTGGCCAGGGCTGCTTTCACATAGATTCTGACCGCAGCAGTGTCAGGGATGGACTAGGGGGAGGGAGTGCCTGGGGGCTGGAAGGCCCCCTAGGAGGCTTCTGCTAGCCTTGGCTGGAGAGAATGGATACAGAAACCCCAAGGCAGCAGGAGGCGAGGCGAAGAGCAGGACACACTGGGAAGGCAGAAGAGCCGGGCTCACTGAATGATGGGCTCTGAGCATGAGGGGGAGTAGGCTGTCTGGGACGACCCCACAGGTTTCCAGTGTGGGTGACTGGGTGCCTGGTGGTGACCTTCACTGGGATAACGAATACAAGAGCAGAAGCATGTGTTGAGGGAAGTTTCTGGATAAGCGGAATTTAGGTGCCTGTGGATGGGCCAGCAGGCCACAGGGATTATAGGGCATGAAGTCGGAGCAGAGGCGAAGGTTAGTCAGCTTTCTAGAACCCAAATCTGGTCAAGTACTGTCTGCTTAAAATCCTCTAATGGCTTCCCTTGTTTAAACAGGGAGTCCAGACTCCTCCTCATGGTAACCAAAGCCCATCGCTACCAGCCCCTTCCAGTCTCGTTGTGCCACACCCCAACACAGACACCCGCTCCCCAGGCCTGCTGAACAGCTCAGAGTCCCGGAATAAGCCATGCCTTTGTTCTTGATAGTCCTGGGGCCTGCACTGCCCTTCTACCCCATCCCCTGTATGTTCAGAAAATTCGTACCCCTTTCAGGCTGCTCTGAAGTCTTCGCTGACCCTGTCAAGCAGAAGAGATCCCTCCCTTCTTTGTGCCATCCCTGAACTTTGCATGTGCTGCTTTTCCTGCCCTGTCACTCCCTGCTGTGGGGATTTGCCTGTCTGTAAACTCCTTGGAGGTAGAGACCACATCTGACTTCACCACTTCTTAGTGCAGGTCTAGCATATAGTAGACACTCACCAAATGTTTCAAGAGTGAATGAGTACCCCTTCTCCAAGAGGTAAACTGCTGGCCTGGAGGAAGATGCTTCTCGTTTCCCCAGAGACCCTCCAGCTCCCCCTCCTTCGGGCTCAAGAACAGCACAAGGCCCCCAGGGTCTTACCTTGCCTTTCTTCTTTCTTTACAGCTGGGGTATGGCCGTCAATGTGTACTCCACGTCTGTGACCAGTGAGAATCTGAGTCGCCATGATATGCTCGCATGGGTCAATGACTCCCTGCACCTCAACTATACCAAGATAGAGCAGCTCTGCTCAGGTGGGAGGCTGGGAATCGGGGGGAAGTGGGCCCTGCTGGGGGGACAAAGGGGGGTAGGCAGGAGGCAGAACAGCCACAGCGGACAGCAGAGCTTGTAACTGGGATTAAGGAGGAGTGCTGCAGAGCCCTCAACTAGCCAAAGTGTTTGGAGTTGGAGTAAGGAAATAGGGGTCTACGTGGGATGGAAAGAGTAAAAAGCAAAGAGCAGGGGCTTCCCTGGTGGCACAGTGGTTAAGAATCCGCCTGCCAATGCAGGGGGACACGGGTTGGAGCCCTGGCCGGGAAGGCCCCACATGCCATGGAGCAACTAAGCCTGTGCACCACAACTACTGCGCCTGCACTCTAGAGCCCGCGAGCCTCAACTACGGAGCCCATGTGCCACAGCTACTGAAGCCTGTGCACCTAGAGCCCGTGCTCCGCAACAAGAGAAGCCACCGCAATGAGAAGCCCGTGCACTGCAACGAAGAGTAGCCCCCGCTCACCGCAACTAGAGAAAGCCCGCACGTACCAACAAAGACCCAATGCAGCCAAAAATAAATAAGTTTATTTTTAAAAAAAAAAAACAACCCACAGCTTCCTAAGGAGAGGTTAGGTTACTGTGTTAAAAAAAAAAAAAAAAAAAAGCGAAGAGCAGGAGAGGCACAGTAAAGGGCTGCAGAAGGGGAGCAGCAGTGGGGACAGACAGTGAAGCCAGAGGTCACGTGCACCAGGTCCAGCCTAGCCACTTCGGGGGGGGAGGGTCCAAATCTCAGCTCTTCTTGTAGTGCAACCCTGGACAAGTCACCACACCTCTCTAGGTTTCAGTTTTTCCATCCATGAATGGAGATGACATCAGCTATCTAACCAGGGTTGCGGTTAGGATTAAAGCCCATACATGCAGTGTTTGATATGGTGCTGGTACATAATTGCATCACTGAATGGTAATTGCTCTCACCCTTGGGAAGTCTGGCCCCAGCTCTGGGAACAGAGAGAGAGAAGAGGAGACGGAGAGGTTTGGGGGAGTGGCCCCAGTTGGCCTGGGGAAGTGAAAACGAGCATCTTGTGTTTCTCCACAGGGGCAGCTTACTGCCAGTTCATGGACATGCTCTTCCCTGGCTGTGTGCACTTGAGGAAGGTGAAGTTCCAGGCCAAGCTGGAGCATGAATATATTCACAACTTCAAGGTGCTGCAAGCAGCATTCAAGAAGATGGGTGTTGATAAAGTAGGTGCCTGCGCTCTGAGGGGCCCCGAGGAGCTGTGTGACCCTGGGAAAGAAGATGGCCCGCCAGCCAGGGCAGCAGGGGCTGTTGGGGTCAATCCAGTTCTCACGCCTCTCTCCACCCCAACTCTCCAGGGGGAATGTTCCCCCAGCTCCAGGCTCAGTGGAAAACTCCACAACTTTTGACATCCCATCCTGATGACATTCCTGTCCCTTTCTCCTCTCCGGACCCTACACCCCAGCACTTGAGCCTCGGTATATTGGTCCTATTAAGTTCCTCCTCTGTAAGGCCCAAGAAAAGTCTCTTGGCTCACTCGACTGCCTCAACGGCCCAGGACCCTGGTTCCAGCAGCCCTCACCCCACATGCAGGCACAGCACCAAGGGATGTCTCCCCACACACTTCCTCCTGTGCCTGGAGGAAAGGGCCTGCAGCCTACCCATCTGCTCTGGTGGCACGGGAGGGGGGCCAGGTGGAGAAGGTGGAGGATGCTGCAGCCCAGGGGCTGGCTTTCCTGAGAGCAGTGGCCCTCTCACAGAGAAAGGCAGCCCTGCAGCAGCAGGAGGTTAAAGTTCTCTGCTTATGTCGTCTATTTCAGATCATTCCTGTAGAAAAATTAGTGAAAGGAAAATTCCAAGATAATTTTGAGTTTATTCAGTGGTTTAAGAAATTCTTTGACGCAAACTATGATGGAAAGGATTACAACCCTCTGCTGGCGCGGCAGGGCCAGGACGTAGCACCACCTCCTAATCCAGGTGATCAGATCTTCAACAAATCCAAGAAACTCATTGGCACAGCAGGTAATGTGCCCGAGCTGGGGGAGGGAGTGTGGGGGGCCGGGCCGGAAGGGCTCTACAGCCAGGAGCGGCCCCTGGGCCACCGGCCCGGCCCTGCCAGCCTAGAGGAGACTGTTATCACGGAGTTCAGATGACGCCGCCTGCTGCCCGCTTAGACCAGGGGGAGTCACAGTAGGGAGGAGAGGGCTCCAGAGACTGCTACAAAAGGAGAGCCACCGGCACCGGCCAAGGTGACAGCTGGTGATGGGAGGCCCCGGGGCACTTCCCTCTGTAGCCCGAGCTAACTCCTCTGCCTCAAGATGATGGGGCAGCCCCTGGCTTGGTTCCTCTGTCCAGGTCCATCCAGGCCAAGGGCCTGGGCCGGCACTACAGACACTTCTTGCCCTCTGCCCACTTGACTCCCCGGGGATGGGAGTTGGCCAAGCTTGACCATATCGTCCCCCATTTCCAAAATCCCACAGCCCTAAGTCCTCAAGAGATGAGTCTCTGGAAACGAGGCTTTGTCTGGGTTCCAGAGGAGAAGGGGAAAAAGCAACAGGGCCTTTGGGGGATGGGAAGGTTGGCGAGAGCAGAGGCGCAGCCCCGCACGCGTCTGAACCCGTCATAGCAGAGCGGCTCCTCTGTGTGTGCTGCTGCCCGCCTGGGGCTGCCCCCACTCCTCTGCTTGCTTTGCATCAGAAGCTCTGTCCTGGGAGCCGCCATAGCTGGACAATAAGTGGCCACAGCATGCCGGGTGTGCAGGGGAGGAGTGGGGTCCCTGAATCAGGCCCAGCAGAGGGCCCAGAGGCCATCCTGAGGCAGGGAGCCCAGAGGGGCAGGGGCAGGCTTCTGTGGTCTCCTCCAGAAGGCACCCCCGGGGAGGATGGCTGTGGGCTGGGGTATCTGTTAGCAAAGACCCAGCGAGACCCTGTGCCAGCTGCTTTTCCCCAGGCCCAGGCTGTCAGTGCAAGAGGGCCCTAAACCCTCAAGCCCCACTCCCCAAATTCGCCATCCCAGTTCCCTCCTCTCCCCCTCAGGCCAGCTCTCCTCCCTGCCTACACCTTACACTTTCTTTAGTTCCCTGTAGAGCCTGCTCTCCCAGGCTTGCCAGAGGGCTGCCCCGCTGCTGTGGTGTCACGTGTGGCCGTGGCTTGAGGCCTAGATGTAGATGCCCATCCTGAGAGGGAGAGGTGGGGAGGGCGAGAGTGCCTGCCTTTCGCATGGGCCTGCCCCGCAGTCACACCAGGCTGTCTCGTGCCACGTGAGCTGTGGGCTCACGCAGCCCCGATCTGACTTTTCTCCTCTGGGCAGTTCCACAGAGGACGTCCCCCACAGGCCCCAAAAATATGCAGACCTCCGGCCGGCTGAGCAACGTGGCTCCACCCTGCATCCTCCGGAAGAATCCTCCATCAGCCCGAAATGGTGGCCATGAGACCGATGCCCAGATTCTTGAACTCAACCAGCAGGTGAGTGGCGTGGACACTGGCAGCTGAGAAAGCCCCGCCACAAAAGCCAGGCCCCTGGGGCGTCAGGGCGGGAAGGGAGTCCGAGGCAGGCGTCTCTGGCTTGAACACCACCTTCTCCCCGAGCAGCTATTGGATTTGAAGCTGACAGTGGATGGGCTGGAGAAGGAGCGCGACTTCTACTTCAGCAAACTCCGGGACATTGAGCTCATCTGCCAGGAGCACGAAAGCGAGAACAGCCCTGTCATCTCGGGCATCATCAGCATTCTCTATGCCACCGAGGTGAGTCCCGCCAGTGCCTGCTGAGCCTCCCGCGCTCCCGCCGGGCCCTCACACCAGAAGGGGCCTTGGAGAACGTGGGCCGATGAGGGCAGCCAGCCGAAGTCACCAGCCCAAGGTCTCACGGGGCGTGAGCAGGGCAAGTAGGACAGGAACCTGGGCCCTGGCTCCCAAGCTACCCTCAGGAGTCCGCACCCTCAGCCTGCCTGCCTGGCTCACCTCCTGTCTCCCTTCCACCCTCCAGGAAGGATTTGCACCCCCGGAGGACGATGAGATCGAGGAACACCAACAGGAAGACCAGGACGAGTACTGAGGGCGGCTCCAGCCCTGGCTGACTGCACGGTTGCCGTGCCCCTCACCCCGCTCCCATGCCCACATTATAATCCTTCCCTGACAGCCAGCTGGCCGGGTGCTTTGTGTCAGTGCCGTGGCCCTGGGGAGCCTGGCGAGCAGGGCTTGGGGGGTGGGGGGCAGGTGAGCAGGTAGAGGCCCCTCCTCCTGTGGCAGAGGCCCAGTTGGGCAGGATCCCTGCCCACTCCCCACCCCTATTTATTTCCATGGTCTCTGTGCTGTGTCGGCCAACACTTCCCAGGGGGCTGCTGCCACCCACCCCAGCCAGCCGCCTGCTCCCCTGACAGCCAGCAGCTGTATATTTGACAAAGTCATTGGTATATTTTTACTTACTGGATTTTCCTTGCACTTTACCTGTTCTTTTCCCAGGGCTGACAGCACGGGCTCTGGGGCAGCGTGTCTGGCTTGGCCTCCCTTCCCCGTTGCCAGGGCTGTGGCAGGACTCACCGATTCTTATTTATTTTGTCTTTTGACTTCCCAGTAGTTGAGGGAAAGGCTGATGTCAGGAGAGGGATAGGGTGACTGGGGAGGGGGTGCCTTAGGCCCCGGTGGTCAGGGAGAGTGAGGGGAGCACGTGAGGGATGAAAATGACCTCCTGGCACCAGGCTTGCCCACCCTCGGCCCCCTGACCCCAGCACCGAAGCCCAGCACTGCCCCGAGGCCCCCAGCCACTCCCCCTGCAGCTTGGTTCATACCACACATTCTCTGCCTGGACCCTCCTGTACGTCTGCCTCCCCTCTGCCCGCCTCCCCAACCCCTGCCCCTCGGGCCACCCAGCCTGCATACGTGTTCACTTTTATTTAAATAAACTTGTGTGGTAAAAGTCCATACCACGTCTCCCTCCGCTGAGCCACAGCCTGGCTCTAGGCGCTCTTCTCCTGAGCGACCCCGTCTCCAGAGGCGATGGCCATGGAGCACAGCACCCCTGCCGTCCTCCCTCGGGCCCAGAAACCACCACTGGCTTAGCCTCAAGAGCCCAGCTCTGACCTAGCCCCCATCTCCCAACGCTGATGCCCGGGCTTTAAGGGCTTGCCATTCCCTGAAGAGGAACAAAGTTCAGGGCCATGGCTGTGATGATGGGCAGCCCAGTAAAGCAGCTGTGGGGTAACAGGGGGGCCTGGCTGAGAGGTGCTTTGTTTCAGTCCCCTTTGGGCCAGTATGACTGCATATTGTCCCCCACCCTTGTCAAAGCTCATACGCCCCACAACAGTGATCCAGCTGCGGACAAGGGCTCATGTGACAGAGCTGAGTGGGCTACAAAGAGCAACGGCTCTAAGAACTGAAGCCCAGAAGGAAAGCAATGTCCAAGGGGTTCCTTCCACAGAACAGGCTCTAACGGGAGCCGAGAACTCTGTCACATCCTCCGTACAGCCCTGCAATCCTGGTGTGTGCCGGCCAAGGGCCATGATAACCAGTGTCCCGGAGGCCCCGAGGGCGCTGAAATGCATGTGGATACCGGGCCCATTCAAACAGAGCCTTGGCTGTCATCTAGAATAGTCCTGCATTTACTGATGAAAGGACTGAGAACAACATGTGACATGGCTTGCTCAAGGTGGTAAAAAACTAGACTAGAACTGAGACCTCCTGACTCAGGGTTCAGGGCTCACTTACAAAGACCACAGAGGTGTGACCTCCAGAACGTTCCTCTAGCTTCAGACTAGCCCTGGTAGATGTTTCCTTGCCATCCTGAGTATGCCTGAGATACTACGGGGATTGTGTTTCTTCCATGGCCCTGCTCCATGACCCTCCTCCCAGACTGCCACCACTTCTCAGATGACTCCAGTTATAAGCCTGAAATAAGCAAACTGTGTCTGTTCGCTCCTCATTCACTTCAATTCCTCCGTTTGTCTCCCACCCCCACGCACAGAGACTTCTGATCTTATTCTGCTTTTCTTCTCCAACAATTCCCTGCCTGCATTTATTTATCATTATGATTTTTAATTCCTGTGCCTAATTTTAAAAGGCTTTCCCCCCCCACCATTCCAGGTAGATATAGTAAAAGATAAGGTAGTTTCCCTGCGTTGCCCAATGTTCATTTTCAGGCCGAGACCTCACCCTGCTGGTTAAGTGGGTGTGGTAGACAGAATAACACCTCCCCCAAGATGTCCACGTCATAATCCCCAGAACCTATGGCTATGTTAGGTTACATGGTGAAGGGGAATTAAGCTGCAGATGGAATTAAATTGCTAATCAGTTGACCTTAAAATAGGGAGAGTGTCCTGGATTATCCAGGTGGGCCCAATGTAATTGCAGGGGTCCACAAAATTGGGGCAGGGGGCAGGAGGTCAGAGTGATGCAATCTGAGGAGGACGTGACCCGCCGTTGCTGACTTTGAAGATGGAAGGGAGCTATGAGCGAAGGAATTCGGTCAGCCTCTAGAGGCTGGGAAAGGCAAAGAAACTCTCCCCTAGAGCCTCCACAATGGACCACTGCCCTGCAGACACCATATTTAGCCCAGTGAGACCCTGACAGACTTCCCCTTCCGGAACTGTAAGATTAGAAGTGTGTGTTGTTTTAAGCCAGTAAGTTTGTGGCAATGTGTTACAGCAGCAATAGCAAACTACCACAGTGGGTCAAACTGCTTCAGTGAGCTCACTCTTCTTCTCGCCTCCACACTGGACACCCACCCGTCCTCCTCTTTTGATTCTTCCCTCAAACCCCATGGGTACCTGCCTAAGCCCACCTCCATGGCTAGTGTCTAAGGCTGCTCTTTGAACCCCCAGAGCTCAAGGATGTGAAGCCACTGCCTCCTTCCCAATGTCTGCAACATTTAAGATGGTGAACCATAATTTTCTGTTTACACAGTTGTCTCCCACACAAGCTTCGAGTTCCTCTCAAGCAAGTGAGGTGTGTCCTCTAGGTCCACCTAGCACCGTGCTAGGTGCTTAGGTAGAGAAGAAGGTGCTTAGGAAATGCTACTGGATAAGTAAGTGAATGACTTCTATCCCTTAGATGCCAAGTCACAACAGATGACCTGCCAGACTCTTCTAAGGAAAGATAGGAAATAAAGCCCCTCCCTTTCTATACATTTCCACCGTGGAGCACCCCCCTTCTTTGCCTCTATGGAAAGCCCGTTCTGTTTCTCTTCCAAAACCCGTGTCTCTTCTGTGACCATACATGGGACACAGAAGAGGTAGAACAAAGAAAAGATAGTGTCTGAGTAGAGCTAAACCAATGATCTGAAAAAAATGAATTGATTAATGATCAGCTCAAATCTGTTCCTTGCCAAAAGCACTGCATCTCAGAGGCAAAGTCAGCTATGGTCAGGCCTGAAGGGGCTGGAGGGCAGGTAGGAGGAGGCAGCAAGAGCCAGTTATATCCCCCTTCCTGCCTTTCCCCCACCCCATCCCATCCTTCACATATCCCCATTTACCTTCCCAAAAGCAGATGTGCCCCTTTCCTACTGGCTTCCCAGGGTCTGGAGGACAGAGTCCGAATTTGGCAGGCAAGGCCCATGGCATATGGACTCAGATCCCTTTCCAACCGCATCCCCTCCAAAGTCCCTTAAGCACTGTCACATTGAACTACTTCCAGTCTCCCAGCCTTGCCATGCTGTGTCCCACCTCTAGGCCTCTGCTTAAATCAATAAATCCATACAACTGGCCTGTTCTCTCCACTTGTCCTAATCCCCAGCCAATGAAAATTTGCCCATTCCTCAGGACCCATCTCAAGTGCCGTCTCCTTCAAGAAGCCTTCTCTAATCCCCTTCCTAAAGGAGTTCATCACTCCCTAAGCTATTCGTCCTCTGGGAAACTGAACTCTATTAGTTCTTACTATAACGGCTTGCCTGTCTTGTTCCTCAGTATGGCAGGTGTGAATCCCGTCCTCAAATGTAGGAATGTACATGAAATAACACATTTCCTTAATCGTGATAGATCCCTTCCAGTTCACCTTCGCTCATCCTCCCCTGCTGGGATGCTTCAAGTTTTGAGGTCTCACGTGATACTACAAGCCTGGCAGAGGGCCCTCGGGAGATAGTGGATGTCTGAGCAGTAACCTGTCTGAGTGGTTCCCCAGGTCTGCAGCTCTCGATCCCTTCCCTGCCACATCTGGGACTTGGGACTGACTCTTGTGGTGGGAGTCAGAATCTTTTCTTTCCCATTGCCTGGAAGGGGAAACCCAGCGCTGGCTGTACCAGGGCCCCAGACTTTTCTGTGCCTCCTACCAGAAGGACTCTCCGCTCTCCATTTCCTGCCCTCCAAATACTGCCTCTTCCCTCAAACTCCATCCTCTTCCTTGTTCCTGCAGAATAGATTTTTATAGCTCATTAAACCCAAAGTTTAATCACTAGCAACAGAAAAACTAGCACTTTCCTACAAGGAAGGAAGCATTTAATCTTCAAACTCTCCTGGGAGATGAGGAGAACTATTTTCATTCCATCCTTCTTGCACAACTAGAACGGAAAGAAAAACAGAAACAGTTAAATTTCCACCAAGTCACCCAATGCCTTCACATTTTGCTCAATAAAAGTTGTCTGAATGCAAAAGCCGCTCATCTCAACATCTTTGCCTCGCTGGTTTTTTGCTGCGAAAAGGCCCCGACGCCGACCCGACCCCTAGAGTGGAAGAACCAGGCAAACACGAAAGACTACAAGTCCCAGGCTGCCTTGCGGGTGGCGTCACGCGCCGCGAGGCCCTGCGAGGAGACGTGGCAGAGCGCTGCGCGTCCGCGCCGGACAGGAAAGTCCAGGGAGGTGGCCGTGGCGGGAGGCTCGGAGCCATGTCGGCCAGGGCGGCGGGTGGGGGGCGCTGGGAGGTGGTGAAGAAGGGGCGGCGGCCTGGGGCCGGCAGCAGTGGTAAAGGCGGCGGAGGGGACCGCCGGGCCCTCGGAGAGGCGAACGGAGTGTGGAAGTACGACCTGACCCGTGAGTACCCACCCGGCCCGCTGCCGCCGCCCGGCCCCGGGCCTGCCCCCACGGGTGGTAGGGAGCAGCTACCCGATCCCAGAGGGTCAAAACACCCCCGGGCTCCTGGAGGCGCAAGCTCTCCTGCCGATCGGTACCTCCCAGTTCAGCCGGCGCTACCCTGGCGTTGCCTATTTTGAGCCTCACTGGAGGTAGACAGCGCGAGGGAAGTCGCTGTCCTTGCCTCTCAAATGAGTAAACTGAGGCCCAGCGAAGTTAGATGCCTTGTCCAGGATCCCATGTCAGTGGGGACCGGGATTCTGGTCTTCGGACGCTCAGCTGACTACACATACGCCCTACCAGCTGTTCCCGGGCCCTGGCCGGGCCTCTCCGGGCAGGTGTCCGAGAGCTGCGGAGAGGCATCCTGGTTCATTATACACGGTGCCCCCGCCTTAAGTAACCAGCAGGTCGGGAGTGGGCGTGGGGACTGGGACGCACATGAGGCCCTGCACTGGGAGAAATGACCCACCACACACTGTCCACACCCACCAAGCATTATTCTAAGTGGTGCCGGTTTCCTCAAAGCCTCCTGGAGGAGTGGAGAAAGCTTGCCACTTGTTGATTATAGAGTTGTCACATCTGAACCAAAAGGAACTGGGGTAGAACCAAGATGGAAAAATCCTGACCTCCCAGACTGGTAGCCATTCAACAAAGAAGCCAGCCGTCCGTATCCCACCCCCAACCACCGATTCTCACATACTCTGATTTCCTAATAAAGAAACGCCTCATCTCTCTGAAAGAGCCCATGAACTCACGAGCTGTGATTACTGAAGAAGCAGCCAGGAGGGCTCCCTGCCCTGCTCCTGAAGCAGGACAGCAAGAAGGGGCTTTGAGGCAGGATCCTCCCTGGAGATGAATTAGGTGACAGTGTGGAGGAAGGGACCACTGTTCCTGTGAGGCCCTCCTGACTCAGGGCTGCCCCCCTTTCTCTGCCTGTCATTACCCCAGCTCCAATCCAGACGACAAGCACCCTGTATGAGCGGGGCTTTGAGAAAATCATGAAGCGGCAGAATAAGGAGCAGGTTCCACCCCCTGCTGTGGAGCCTAAGAAACCGGGGAACAAGAAGCAGACTAAGAAGGTGGCCACGCTCACCAACCAGAACCAGAAGCAGGGCCGCTTTCGCAGCCTGGAGGAGGCACTGAAAGCTGTGAGTGTGCCTAGGCTTTAGGCAGGGCAAGAATGAGGACTCAAGGAGTAGAGAAAATGAGAGGAGCGGGAGGGGGACAGGCGGCTCAGGGACCTGTGGAATGTGGGACATTGCTGGCTGAGAGGAGGCGTTCAGGAAAGGATGGAAACCCCAAGGGGCACAGTGTTTGCACTTAGGATGGAAAGGAAATACGTTTATAGAGAAAGATTAGTGAGAGGGGGGCCTTGAAAATCCAGAGATACAGGGAGGATTTAGAAAAACTGCTTGTGGTTCCTCTCCACAAGGAAGGAGTGATCTTCCATTTTCCATCTAGTCTTCTGTTTTTCCCCTTGAACCTGTGAAGGGCCCAAGAGTATTAGTCCTTGAGATCAGCAATTGCAGCTGTCATGGTCTCTGTTTCCTAAAGATCTGGATTCAGCAAAAGTGTGGCATTCCACATACTTTCGTTTAAAAGCAGAAACCCTTTGTTCTTCCTACCACCACCTAGTTCAACCATTTTCCCACCTCTACCCCATTACCCTGCACCCACAACTCACCATGAGGGTCCTGTGTCCCTGGCAGCTGGACCTGGCAGCTCTGCAGAGGGAGCTGGACAAGAGCCAAAGCGTGTTCTCTGGGAACCCATCTGTGTGGTTGAAGGACCTGGCCAGCTATCTCAACTACAAGCTCCAAGTACCTCCAAGTGAGCCCACACTAAGCCAGCATACTCACGGTTAGTTCTCCAGACAAGTTCAAGGAAATTATGAAAGGGCTGTGCGTAAGCACGTCACTTAGTAACTGAGCCCAATGCCCCCTACTGCCCTGATTTACGTGGGTGATTTCAGCTGTTCTGAAATCATCATGGCTTAAAAGTTTCCGGACCCCATTGAAAAAGGGAGGATGCCAGCCACAGTGCAGTGACCTCTGCCTCCACTTACCGTTCTCAGGGGGCAAACCAGAGCTCTCAGAGCTGGCAGGGGCTTCTGGTCCTAGCACTCATACGAGGCCTCTCGGCCGCAGATTATCCCTACAGCCTGGTGAGCCGGGAGCTGCGTGGGATCATCCGAGGGCTACTGGCAAAGGCAGCGGAGTCTCTGGAGCTCTTTTTTGATCACTGTCTATTCACCATGCTACAAGAGCTGGATAAGACGCCAGGTGAGAGGGGCCCGTGAGGAATAGCCCAGTCCCATCTGGGGAGCCTACCCCCTTTTTCCTGCTTCAGGAGTAGCTGGGTGGTTCCGTTTCAGCAGAGAAGTGTGCTAACCTCAACACTCTTTTGGAAAAGGAGGAGGATGTTAGGACTCGCTGGGCCTGGGCTCTGGGCTCTCAGCTGTCAAAAGGGAGGTTACAGGTTTGGGATGCTGATCAGTATATGTAGGTCTGAGAATGTATCTGTCTCCAGGGGAGTCACTACACGGTTACCGCATCTGTATCCAGGCCATTCTGCAGGACAAGCCCAAGATCGCCACCATGAACCTGGGCAAGGTGAGCTCAGGGTCGTGGTGGGGACATCGGGAGGCTAGGATTGGGGAGACTGCGCGGAATCTACACTCTTAGACCCGATTAAGGGGTGGTGGGAGGTCCTGTAAGACATGATCACAGCTAACACTGTTAGCGCTTACTGTGTCTACTTTGTGCATTATATGAGGTAGGCACTGCTGCTGTTCCCATTTTGTAGATGAGAAGATTGAGCCACAGAGGGGTTCAGTAACTTTCATAGAGTTGGTCAACTAGTAAGTGGCAAGTATGGGCGGAGGCCACAGCCTGGTGCCGGAGCCTGCCCTCTGAATCGCTCCGCCACGCTGTCGTGCTGCTGCCCTGTCCCACAGCCTGCCCCTCCTCTCTCAGTTGACATCTCTCTTCCTCCCTGGCTTGGGGAGTGCTCCTGGCGCTCTGCCCTATCCCAACCTGTCTCTCCCACCGGTCTCCTCAGTCCCTGGAACTGCTGAGGTCCCACCAGAGCCGACCAGCGAAGTGTCTGACCATCATGTGGGCCCTGGGTCAAGCAGGTTTTGCCAATCTCACCGAGGGACTGAGAGGTAACGAGGAAGTGGGGAAGAAAGAGGGAGGTTTTGGAGCCAGCAAGTTGCTCTTTAATGTTCTCAGTGGATCCAGGCCTGAGGCTTCCTCCCTGACCTTTGTCTCCACAGTGTGGCTGGGGATCATGCTGCCTGTGCTGGGCATCAAGTCTCTGTCTCCATTCGCCATTGCATACCTGGATCGGCTGCTCCTGTGAGTAACGGCAGGGAACAGCAAGGCCAAGGCCCAGGGTGTTTTCCAGTGGCTGTTTCAGCAAAATGGGATGCTGTGATCCTGGTTTCCGTAGATGTGAGGAAAATCAGGACCAGCTCCTCCCAACTCACAATGTGATGGGGAAGAAGGAAAGGGAGGGAGCCAGGAAGGGGAGGGGGATGGGGTAGAGTTTATGCCCTTTTTCTTTTTTTTTTTTTTTACAGCTAGGGTATGCCCTTTTTTCTTAGATGTTATTCTTAGCTGTGTCCATGGCCCGGGCAGGTGGTCCCCAACAAGCCTGTTTCTTTCTTCCTCCACAGGATGCACCCCAACCTCACCAAGGGCTTTGGCATGATTGGCCCCAAGGACTTATTCCCACTTCTGGACTTTGCCTATATGCCCAACAACTCCCTGACTCCCAGGTAGGGCTGCCCTGGGGCACACCTGCTGTGAAAGATCCCAGCAGAGGGTTAGGGGTAGACAATATATGTCCCTTCCCCTCCAGCCACTCTACATCTGAGATTATCAGCCTGCAAGTACAAGGGATCATTGAACCCCTGGAATTATATGGGCCCTCAAGTGTGATTGGCATGTGGGCATTTTCCTGGGGAGGGGACCCATGACTCTGAGCAAATTTTCCAAGAAGTCTCCGAGTCTAGAAAGATGCATAACCATCACAAGGCCCTTCATGACTGCCCGCCTTGGGCAGGGTGTGGACTCTGAGGCAGGCAGAAGGGACACAGCGCACAAATCCATTTAGAGCTGTGCCTGGCTCTCCTCTCAACCCCCTCCACAGCCTGCAGGAGCAGCTGTGTCAGCTCTACCCACGACTGAAGGTGCTGGCATTTGGGGCGAAGCCGGAATCCACCCTGCACACCTACTTCCCCTCCTTCCTGTCCAGAGCCACCCCTGGCTGCCCTCCGGAGATGAAGAAAGAGGTGAGGGAATGGTGGGAGGCTCCTTTTTCCTTCCCAGGGGTCTGCTACAGAGGTCCTTATCTGCTGACAAAGGCCCTGCTTCAGGGAGCCCGTTTTCTGGGCATCCCCTTAGCTCACTCCTGACAGCCGCCTGCCCGGCTCCCTCATGCTCTGCCCTCAGAAGAACGGAGCTGAAAAGAGGCACATTCAGGTCTGGCTGGTCTCTGATATCCTGCCCCTTGCAGACAAGTGAACTTCGAGCTCAGGAGCCCTGGCCTCCCCCTTTACAGCCTCTTGGAGAGGTTTGGGGTATGGGCACAATTTCTCCATCCTTTAGGGTGGATGTGTTGCCTGGATGGCCTCACTTAGGAGAGGGGGATTACCTCCCAGCAATCTCCCTGCCACCAGCCCCGGGCCCCAGCAGTCTCTCCCTTCTCCTGTCCCCTGTGCAGCTCCTGAGCAGCCTGACCGAGTGCCTGACGGTGGACCCCTTCAGCACCGGCGTCTGGAGGCAGCTGTACCCCAAGCACCTGTCACAGTCCAGGCAGGTGGGGGTGGGAGGGTCACCTGCCCCTGATCCACACAGAGAAGCCTTAATTCACGCTTCTGGTGTGTCCCTGTCCTAGAAGCAGAAGGGGGACGTTTGTCACTTGTTCAGGCTCATGCCCCTCAAGTTCAGTGGGAACACTGCTGGGAGGCCTCTAGGAAGCTGCTCCTCTGCAGGGGGCGGGGAGGTGGATATCTTTCAGCCTGAAGGAGCGGGGCCTCATGGAGGACAGGGGGATGGAAGGGGCCAAGTGGGCCTCCTGATTGGAAGGGGTTGTGCTTTCCCCACAGCCTGCTGCTGGAGCACTTGCTCAGGTCCTGGGAGCGGATTCCCAAGAAGGTAAGGAGCTGGGAGGACATGGCAGGCTGAGCCTCATCTGGGTTCTGGGTTCATACCCCTCAGCCACTGTCCCCCCTTTCTGAGAAGGTGCTCTGTTAGCACATCTGGCATGGAAAACGAAGCAGAATGGAGGTTCAGGGTTCCCTCCTGGGCCAAATCTTATGATCTCAGCCTAGACTTTTCTTACCCTATAGACACAGAAGTCTTTGCAAGAAACCATTCAGTCCTTCAAGCTTACCAACCAGGATCTGCTAGGGAAGGGCAGCTGCAGCAACCAGGATGTCATCACCTGTGACGCGGCCTGCAAGGTGCCAGCGCCCAGCCCTCCCCCAGCCCCACAAACTGTTCTGCGTCGCTGTCTCAGCACACCCTGGGGTGGGCCTGTGTCCCATTCCTGCCCCACCTGTCCTTGGAGCCCGCACTACCTCCTGGGTAATGTGAGGGCCGGGTCCTCTCCCTGGAAGGCCTAGCTCGAGGCCTGCCTCACGAGGCAAGGAGCAGCCCCTCTCCCTTCTGACCGCTGCTCTCTACCCCTTCTCCTAGAGTCTGTTGCAGCAGGCACGGGGCTTCTGGCTGCCCTGGACGCGGCTACTCCTGTTGGTGCTGGTCTTTGCCATAGGTTTCCTGTGCCATGACTTCCGGTCACACAGCTCTTTCCAGGGTAAGCAGGGATTGGCAGGCAAGGGAGACAGTCTGGGGCTCTCTCTGGGGACACAGACCTGGATGTAGCACTCCCCGCCCCCAACACAATCCGGAACAAACACTTTTCTGACAGACGTTTCAATCACACCTCAGATCAGACAGGTGCTTTGCAGTATAGAAATGCTTGCATATTCATGGTCTCATTTGAGTAGATGTGTATCTTGCTTTTAACTTCTGAGGAAATTGAGGCTCAGAAAGGTTTACCAATTAGCTAAAATACAGCTAGGAAATAGAAGGGCCGACCCTCAAAGCCGAGGCTTCTTGACGCCTAAGCCCTGGGCTCCACCTGGCTGCACCCTTCTTGCTCCCCTGGCCTGCATCCTCCCTCCGTGTATGCTCCAGAGCAGACTGGAGGCAGCTCTGCAGCCCCAGGAGCACACTGAGTTCTGCCCCACCCCTCACTGGGTCTGCCCTGGGGCCTGTAGTGTCTGTCTCTCCGATCCCTTCCCCGCTCACCTCCCAGCTCACCCGAGGCCCCCTTTACTCAGCCTCCTTTTCTGGCCGGTTGCTTCATTCATCTGGTGTCTTGCTTGCTGGCCAACAAGCATATACCAAGATCTACTCCTACAGCCTGCAAGGCTACAGGTGAGCACCTCCTGGGGAGGGGTGGGGTGGGAGAGAGAGGGTTTGCGTTTTCAGGCATTGACAATCAGTGGGAAGTGATGGTGGTTTTCCTTTCCCAAGGCCTCCCTTGCCCCAGCTGTTCTTGGGCCAAATTGCCTGTGAAAACTCAGAGACCTCCTTCCTCCCCTATGTCTTCTCCTACAGCTGGCTGGAGGAGACATTGCCGACCTGGGGTTCCCACTTGCTGACCATGGTGAGGCCCAGCTTGCAGCTGGCCTGGGCCCACACCAGTGCCACAGTCAGCTTCCTTACTGCCCACTGTGCCTCCCACCTTGCCTGGTTCGGTGACAGCCTCACCAGCCTCTCCCAGAGGGTAAGCCAGAGACAGGGAGGTCAGAGAAGGCTGCTCTCGCCAGGGGCTGAGTTCTTGGGAAGGTGCAGCCCCATGTGGACTGCATTCCCTGGCCACCCTAATCCCGTCCATTCTCCACGGTCCAGCTACAGATCCAGCTCCCTGATGGCCTGAACCAGCTGCTCCATTCTCTGAGGGAGCTGCTCCTGTTTCTTTACCAGAACGTCCTGCTGCCCACGTGGCACATGCTGCTTGAGGCCCTGGCCCGCGTCCAGGAGCACTGCCATGAGGCGTGCAGGTGAGACCCTCGCCCAGGGCACGCCCTTTCTCCAGGGACAAGGCTCCTCTGTTGAGTCTCTCGCTCTGCCCTGGCCCCTGCTCATCCCTTGGCCACTTTGGGATGCGGGTTGTGAGTGTGAGCTACAGCCCTGTGACTTGACGCAGCTGCACATCACCGCGTTCCAACCTCCACAAATGTTCTGCTTTCCTCCCAGAGGTGGGGTGACCTGGGACTGCATGAAGACACAGCTCAGTGAGGCTGCCCACCAGACCTGGCTCTGCCTACAGGAAACCACAGTGGCCTTCTTGAACTGGGCATTTGCCATGATACCCCAGCAGTAGGCCCTGCCTCCCTGGCTGCTGGGTTCTGTCTGGAGCAGACCATCTGAGACTGCTGGCGGGGAGAGGGTGGCAGTTCTGCATGGGAGTCTTTGTTAGTGGTGCCTAAGTTCTGTCTCCTAGGCAAGTGGTTGGCTGCCTCTGCCTCAGTTCTTCCACTTTGGCAGCAGCTGAGCCCAGGGGTATCTCAGCCTCCTACCCACGATTCCACTGAGCACTGCTCTGCCCGATTGCACACAGCTCCCAGCCTCTGTCCTTGGGCTGGTAGCCTCTCTTGCCTCCTCTCTTGTCTCCTGCTCTCCACTTCCTTCTCTCTCATTCCTGAAACCTCAGACAGCTCATCTCCAAAAAGGTGGGACTCCAGCAAGTGGTTTCTGCCTTCTTCCGACAAATGATTCCTGCTCCCAGACTTCAGCCGCAGCAGAAAAAAGAAAGGGACCTCCAGAAGAATCCAGAAGAATATAGCACCTCAGTGGGTGGCAGCAGCTTCGCCTCTACCACACCCTGGGTGTGGCTGTCAGTGGACATGGAGGCCTGGGTGGAAAGGCCTCTCACCTCAAAATGCTCAACTTAGGTCCTTCAAGGCCCCTCACTGCCCCTTCCATTGTGGTCCTACTTCCTCACTCTCCATTCCCCTTCAGTGCTGGGGGATCTCTGCCCCAATGTTCAGCCTTTCTCTGCTGCCCACCCCTACCATCTGTCTGGAGAGCAGAGCCCAGGTAATCATGTGCCTTGGGCCCAGGGAACCTTCAGCAGTCGGTTGAGACAGGATGTGGCCCATGGGTATGCCTACTCGGTGGAATAAAGGACACAGATTTGATTTCTAGCTTTCCTCTGTGCCTCTTCATACAGGAATTCCTGTAGTTGTGGACAGGAGGACAAAATTGGAGCACCTGCACGTTCTTCAGCCCCCTGCCCTCCCGAAGGTTGTAGCCACTGGCTGTAATTGAGCTTCTGGCAAGGAAAGCCCATTCTAAAGTTTGGTCTGTCGAGGGTTCTTGACACACTCCTCTTGCTCATGTATTCTCACTTGTCCCTGTGATTTGCGTCCCAGGATTTGCCTTGGTAGCTTGAGTATTTTATGCTTGGAAAAGTTGGAGAGAGTCTCCTAGAGGAATTCTTGGCCAGTGATCAGAGGGTGTCTCCTTTGTTCCCAGGACCTTAATTTATTAATTCGTTCATTTTATAGGCAGTGAGTGAAAGGTTTAGAACTCCAAGAGTCAAGGGTTTATCACCAAAGTCCCTTTTAATTTTTGACTTGAGACTATAATAATTAGTCAGCTAACTGCATGGGTTTTCGGTTCTCACCTCAAGCTTCTTTCCTTGAATGTTTCAAAAAGTATAAGCAGTGCTAGAGGTGCACTGCCCGCTCCAACTTCTGTGGGCTGGTTTCTGCTTCCGTCATAAACACCTGAGATGGCCAGCTGCCACTTTCCCCTTCACGGGCTGCCCTGAGATGCTGCCTCCATTTCCAGCAGCAAGATTATAAAGAAGCAAGCATAGAAAAGTCTTGATACAACGTGAGGTCGTGAGGACTATAGCATCTCACACTTTTGTTCTCTTTTCTTGTTAGGATGTAACTACATTACCACATTGGGAAGAACCCTGCTCTTCTAGTGGCAGTCAGCCATGACCATTTTTCCCAGAAAAAAAGAAACCCCGCCTGGCAAAGGACCAAGGTTTAGGACTGCTAGGTAGGACTGTCCAAGGGCCCCAAGACATGTTCCATTGCCTCAGTTCTTCCTTACCAATCAGATGGGTTCAACTCTTAAGAGTAGTGAATCCTTGTAACTGTCCTGTATTCAAGGCAAATTGAAGAAAGGGGGCTGGTGTGAGCTTGGGTTGGCACGAGCGCAGGACCAGTAAAATGATAACACTCTGTCCTACAATGACATTGAGTCCAGCCAAGGCTGCTGGACTGGATTTTCAATCTAGCAACTCAGAGAATCCCACTTATAAGTGCTTCATTGTTTTCTAATGTGTGTACTCTTTCTACCTTGTTAGGTTCATTTAATCTCTGACATATGATCCTGGGATGCAACATTTTTCTTTAACTCAGGTAAACTGGGGTCTCCACAGCCTCTCCCAGGGACACTGACACCTTAATTGGCTTTATTCAGTAGACACAGTGGTTTGACCTGATAACTGGAATTGTCAGAATTTTTCCTCTGTCATTAGTCCGACACTGTACCTGCTGTCCATTAAAGCTAGACCAGACATCCAGATGTTTTACTTTAGCAGAACTGTCAACGAACAGGAATCCAAGCTGAGCCAGTTAGTTGAACCAGTATGGACTGGTGGAGTACACTGATGCCGGCAGGCAGGCAGTCACACTGGTAGTTGGTGTTTTGGGAAGTAAACTGACACCTGAAAGATCACTTCTAGACATTTTAACTTTACTTTTCACACACAGGTGGAGTTTTACAGAGAACATACCATACAACTGATGGGCAGTTTGAATATTGTTAACTAACTTTAGTTATTACCAGTTCTTGTACGGACTTGCAAATTATATCGCATGACTCATTAGAAACACTTCTTTCCGTTTTTCTAAGTCTTAAATCATGGTTTTGGTTTCCTCTGGTCATGTGTACCCCGTCTACAGCTTCAGCTTTAGAGCAGGGCAGCCTGATGGGGAGCCTTACTATGGATAGATAATGTTGCTGGACTCCCACCTGTGACATTGGCAGTCCATTCTCAAATGGCTCCACTCTTACTAGAGTGGAGTGTTTCCCACAGAAATAGGCATGCCTGCCCTGCCCTATTCCAGAATGACCCAGTTGTCAATTATACAGAAATTTCAATGGTTGGATGACCTCTGAGCATTTTAATATGTCTTAATCTCTCCTGAAGGAGTTTGGATTTAAGTGAACACTTAAAGTGACTAATTCTTTTTCTACATAATCTTCCTGGTTCTGCTCCCAAGGGGACTTTAGGGGGAAAAGGACCTTGCTTTTCCCTATGTGATGTTCCACTTTTACCTGGCAGTTTCATTGCCCAGACTTGAAGTATAAGAATTTGGGAGTGAGGGAGAGCTTTCACCATTCAGGGCATGAGCGAATACTTATTGACTATTGAATATTCTACCTGTTAATAAAAACGTTGAGTTCAGACATGTTGGATGTGCCTTGGTATATCTTTTTTACTGTGTTAGTACACAAGTTATTAATTTTTAATAGACTTTATTTTTTATAGCAGTTTTAGGTTCACATCAAAACTGAGCAAAAAGTACACTCCCCTTGCCCCGCACTCCACAGCTTCCCTAATGTCAACATCAGTGAACCTACACTGACACATCAGTGTCACCTGGAGTCTATAGTTCCCATTCAATCTTTTTAAATTTATTGACTTGTTACGTAACATGTGGGCTATCCTGGAGAATATTCCATGTACACTTGAAGAATGTATTCTGTTGCTGTTGGGTGAAATGTTTTGTATATGTCTGTTAAGTCTGGTTGGTATGCTGATCAAGGCCTCCATTTCCTTACTGAGCTTATAAATACATTCCTAATGTTAAAAAACTTAACAAATCAGTAAGAAAAGCACTAAACAACAGTCAAACTGTGGATGAAAGACATACTTCATAAACGAAATGCAAATGAACGATAGACTTGGGGGAAAAAGTCCATTTCGTTGGCAAAGAAGTGTAAATTTAAAATAAGGTAGCGCTTACTTTTGCCTATCATATTAATAAAAGTTTTTTTAAGTGATAATATACTCAGTGAATGCTGTGATAGAAATTGGTATAATGTTTCTGGGAATTAATTTGGTAATATTTATCAAAAGCCTTAACAGTTTCATACTACTTTACCAAGTAGCTCCACTCCTATAAATATATTCTAGAGACTAGAGAAGTAAACAGAAATATAGACAAAGATTTATGTACAAGAACATTTATTGTAGCAGTATTAATAGGAAAAATTTGGATAAACTGTGTCCAACAATAAGATGAATATTTCAATGAACTTTTGTAAAAAAGCAAACGATGAGAAATGGCTGTTCAAATGGTGATTTCAAAAAATCTTTAATGACAAAATTGCTTATTATTAATTGAGCTCAATTTATTGAAACATTGGCTACAATAAGAAATACAGAAAATAAGTGTTGGCAAGGTTGTGGAGAAATTGGAACTCTTCTACAATGGTGGTGGGAATGAAAAATTGCTCAGCCGCTGTGGAAAACAGTTTGGCAGTTCCTCAAAGAGTTAAACATAATTACCGTAAAACTCAGCAATTCCGTTCTTAAGAGTATACCCAGGAGAAATGAAAACATACATCCACACAGAAACTTGTACACGAATGTTTATGGCAATATTATTCATAAAAGCCAAAAGGTGCGCCTGCTGGCCGCTGGTGGGGGACTCTAACACCCAAGGAGACGGGAGGAACGCCAAAGTGAACCAGTAGGACGGAGGGGGAAGGAGAAGTGGAGGCCAGACAGGATTGGCACCCCTGAGGCTGGGGAGATCAGGAGAAGCAGGTGAGAGTGACTCTCGGAGAGCAGCCGGAGAGGAGCAGAGGGCGATTGCCTGGCCAACTTAGGCCGGGGAGCCTGCTGAGCTCCCAGGTGAGGTCCCCTAGCCTCTGGGACCAGGGATGGGGGGCACGCCTGGGCCCCTTCTGTTCCTGGAGCCTAAGCCCCACCCCCCACAGCTCCCAGGGCCTTTCCCAGCCCTGTGGGTCCTGAGCATTGGCCCTGCCCACCACCCAAACCTCACCCTTGCTTAGGCCCCGCCCTCCACAGCTAAGGGTTTCCCCCCCCTTTTTTTTTTCCCTCCTCTTTTTTACTATTGTGTACTGATGTACCTTCTGGTTGTTGAGTCATCTATATTTTTATTTTTATATTCTTCCTAACATACCTGTTAGCTTCTAGTCTAATTTTATTTTTTACTTTGTTATTGTTCTTTTTTTTTTTTTTTTTTTGCCGCCCCAGGCAGCTTGTGGGATCTTGGTTCACAAACCCTGGGTCTGGCTGAAGCACCTGCAGTGGGAGCTCTAGGTCCGAACCACTGGACTAACAGAGAACCTCAGACCCCAGGGAATATTCATCGGAGTGAGGTCTCACAGAGCTCCTCATCTCAGCACCAAGACCCAGCTCTACCCAATAGCCTACAACTCCGGTGTTGGAAACCTCAGGCCAAACAACCAGTAAGACAGGAACACAATCCAACTCATAAAGAAAAAAAATGAGATGGCAAAAAAATATGTCACAGATGAAGGAGAAAGGTAAAAACCTACAAGACCAAATAAATGAAGAGGAAATAGGCAATCCACCTGAAAAAGAATTCATAGTAATGATAGTAAAGATGATCCAGAATCTCGGAAATAGAATGGAGGTATGGATTGAGAAAATACAAGAAATGTTTAACAAAGATTTAGAAGAACTAAAGAATAAACAAACAGAGATGAGCTACACAATAACTGAAATGAAAAATACACTAGAAGGAATCAAATAACAGAATAACTGAGGCAGAAGAATGAATAAGTGATCTGGAAGACAAAATGGTGGAAATAACTGCCAAGGAGCAGAATAAAGAAAAAAGAATGAAAAGAATTGAAGACAGTCTCAGAGACCTCTGGGACAACACTAAACGCACCAATATTCAAATTATACGGGTCCCAGAAGAAGAAGAGAAAAAGAAAGGGTCTGAGAAAATATTTGAAGAGATTATAGTTGAAAACTTCCCTAACATGGGAAAGGAAATAGTCACCCAAGTCCAGGAAGCACAAAGAGTCCCATACAGGATAAACCCTAGGAAAAACACACCAAGACACATATTAATCAAACTAACAAAAATTAAATTCAAAGAAAAAATATTAAAAGCAGCAAGGGAAAAACAAAAAAATAACATACAAAGGAATCCCCATAAGGTTGTCAGCTGATTTTTCAGCAGAAACTCTGCAGGCCAGAGGGGAGTGGCAGGATATACTTAAAGTGATGAAAGAGAAAAACCCACAACTAAGATTACTCTACCCAACAAGGATCTCATTCAGATTCGATGGAGAAGTCAAAAGCTTTTCAGACAAGCAAAATCTAAGAGAACTCAGCACCACCAAACTAGCTTTACAACAAATGCTAAAGAAATTTCTTTAAGTGGGAAACACAAGAGAAGAAAAAGGCCCACGAAAACAAACCCAAAACAATTAAGAAAATGGTAGTAGGAACATACATATCAATAATAACCTTGAATGTAAATGGATTAAATGTCTCAACCAAAAGACACAGACTGGCTGAATGGATACAAAAACAAGACCCATATATTTGCTGTCTACAAGAGACCCACTTCAGACCTAGGGACACATACAGACTGAAAGTGAAGGGATGGTAAAGGATATTCCATGCAAATGGAAATCAAAAGAAAGCTGGAGTAGCAATACTCATATCAGATAAAATAGACTTTAAAATAAAGACTGTTACAAGAGATAACGAGGGACACTACATTATGATCAAAGGATCAATCCAAGAAGAAGATAAAACAATTGTAAATATTTATGCACCCAACATAGGAGCACCTCAATACATAAGGCAAATGCTAACAACCATGAAAGGAGAAATTGACAGTAACACAATAACAGTAGGGGATTTTAACACCCCACTTACACCAATGGACAGGTCATCCAAAATGAAAATAAATAAGGAAACACAAGCTTTAAATGACATAATAGAACAGATAGATCTAACTGATATTTATAGAACATTCCACCCAAAAGTGGCAGAATACACTTTCTTCTCAAGTGCACATGGAACATTCTCCAGGATAGATCACATCTTGGGTCACAAATCAAGTCCTGGAAAATTTAAGAAAATTGAAATTGTATCAAGCATCTTTTCTGACCATAATGCTATGAGATTGGAAATCAATTACAGGAAAAAAAAACTGTAAAAAACACAAATACATGGAGGCTAAATAGTGCGCTACTAAACAACGAAGAGATCACTGAAGAAATCAAAGAAGAAATTTAAAAAATACATAGAAACAAATGATGAAAACGTGACGACCCAAAACCTATGGGATGCAGCAAAAGAAGTTCTAAGAGAGAAGTCTATAGCAATATAATCTCACCTCAAGAAACAAGAAAAATCTCAAATAAACAATCAAACCCTGCACTGAAAACAAGGAGAGAAAGAAGAACAAAGAAAACCCAAAGTCAGTAGAAGGAAAGAAATCATAAAGATCAGGGCAGAAATAAATGAAATAGAAACCAAGAAAACAATAGCAAAGATCAATAAAACTAAAAGCTGGTTCTTTGAGAAGATAAACAAAATTGATAAATCCTTAGACTCACCAAGAAAAAAAGGAAGAGGACACAAATCAGTAAAATTAGAAATGAAAAAGGAGAAATCACAACTGACACTGCAGAAATACAAAGGATTATAAGAGACCACTACAAACAACTATATGCCAATAAAATGGACAACCAAGAAGAAATGGACAAATTCTTGAAAAGGTACAATTTTCCATGACTGAACCAGGAAGAATTAGAAAATGCAAACAGACCTATCACAAGTAATGAAATTGAAACCATAATTAAAAATCTTCCAACAAACAAAAGTCCAGGACCAGACGGCTCACAGGCAAATTCTATCTAACATTTAGAGAAGAGCTAACACCAATCCTTGCCAAACTCTTCCAAAAAATTGCAGAGGAAGGAACATGCCCAAACTCATTCTATGAGGCCACCATCACCCTGATACCAAAACCAGACAAAGATAATACAGAAAAAAGAAAATTATAGACCAATATCACTGATGAACATAGATGCAAAAATCCTGAATGAAATACTAGCAAACAGAATCCAACAGCACATTAAAAGGATCATACACCATGATCAAGTGGGATTTATCCCAGGGATGCAAGGATTCTTCAGTATACGGAAATCAATCAATGTGATACACCACATTAACAAATGAGGAATAAAAGCCATATGATCATCTCAACAGATGCAGAAAAAGCTTTTGACAAAATTCAAGACCCATTTATGATAAAAACTCTCCAGAAAATTGGCATAGAGAGAGCCCACCTCAACATAATAAAGGCTATATATGGCAAACCCACAGCAAGCATCATACTCAATGGTGAAAAACTGAAAGCATTTCCACTAAGATCAGGAACAAGACAAGGATGTCCACTCTCGCCACTCTTTTTTTTTTTTTTTTTTTTTGCAGTACATGGGCCTCTCACTGTTGTGGCCTCTCCCGTTGCAGAGCACAGGCTCCGGATGCACAGGCTCAGAGGCCATGGCTCACGGGCCCAGCCGCTCCACAGCATGTGGGATCTTCCTGGACCAGGGCATGAACCCGTGTCTCCTGCATTGGCAGGCGGACCCTCAACCACTGCGTCACCAGGGAAGGCCTCTCGCCACTCTTATTCAACATAGTTTTGGAAGTCCTAGGCACGGCAATCAGAGAAGAAAAAGAAATAAAAGGAATACAAATTGGAAAAGAAGAAGTAAAACTGTTACTGTTTGCCGATGACATGATACTATACATAGAAAATCCTAAAGATGCCACCAGAAAACTACTAGAACTAATCAATGAATCTGGTAAGGTTGAAGGATACAAAATTAATGCACAGAAATCTCTGGCATTCCTATACACCAACAACAAAAAATCAGAAAGAGAAATGAAGGAAACACTCCCATTTACCATTGTAACAAAAAGAATAAAATACCTAGGAATAAACCTGCCTAAGGAGGTGAAAGACTTGTACTCAGAAAATTATAAAACACTGATGAAAGAAATCAAAGATGACATAAAGAGATGGAGAAAAATACCATGTTCTTGGATTGGAAGAGTCAATATTGTGAAAATGACTATACTACCCAAAGCAATCTACAGACTCAATGCAATCCCTATCAAACTACTAATGGAATTCTTCACAGAATTAGAACAAAAAATTTTACAATTCGTATGGAAACACAAAAGACCCCGAATAGCCAAAGCAATCTTGAGAAAGAGAAATGGAGTTGGAGAAATCAGGCTCCTCAACTTCAAACTATATGACAAAGCTACAGTAATCAAGGCAGTATGGTACCGGCACAAAAACAGAAATATAGATCAATGGTACAGCATAGAATGCCCAGAAATAAACCCACGCACACATGAGCACCTAATTTACAACAAAGGAGGCAAGAACATACAATGGAGAAAAGGCAGCCTCTTTAATAAGTGGTGCTGGGAAAACTGGACAGCTACATGTAAAAGAATGAAATTAGAACACTACCTAACACCATACAAAAAAATAAACTCCAAATGGATTAAAGACTTAAATGTAAGACCAGACGCTATAAAACTCTTAGAGGAAAACAAAGGAAAAACATTCTTTGACATAAAACACCGCAAGATCTTTTTTGACCCACCTCCTAGAGTAAGAGAAATAAAAACAAAAATAAACAAATGGTACTTATTTAAACTTAAAAGCTTTTGCACAGCAAAGGAAACCATAAACAAGACAAAAAGACAACTCTTAGATTGGGAGAAAATATTTGCAAATGAAACAACAGACAAAGGATTAATCTCCAAAGTATACAAACAGCTCATGGAGCTCAATAACAAAAAAACAAACAATCCAGTTAAAAAAATGGGCAGAAGACCTAAATAGACATTTCACCAAGGAAGACATACAGATGGCCAAGAGGCACATGAAAAGATGCTCAACATCACTAATTATTAGAAAAATGAAGAAACTACAATGAGGTATCACCTCATGCCATTCAGAATGGCCATTATCAAAAAAGCTAGAAACAGTAAATGCTGGAAAGGGTGTGGTGAAAAGGGAGCGCTTCTACACTGTTGGTGGGGATATAAATTGATACAACCACTATGGAAAACAGTATGGAGGTTCCTTAAAAAACTAAAAATAGAACTACCATTTGACCCAGCCATCCCACTACTGGGAATATACCCTGAGAAAACCATAATTCAAAAAGAGACGTGTACCACAATGTTCACTGCAGCACTATTTACAATAGCCAGGACATAGAACCAACCTAAATGTCCATCGACAGATGAATGGATAAAGGAGATGTGGCACATATATACAATGGCATATTACTCAGCCATAAAAAGAAACGAAACTGAGTTATTTGTAGTGAGATAAATGGACCTAGAGTTTGTCATACAGAGTGAAGTAAGTCTCAAAGAGAAAAACAAATACCGTATGCTAACACATATATATGGAATCTTAAAAAAGAAAAAAAAAAAGGTCCTGATGAACCTAGTTGCAGGGTAGGAATAAAGACATAGACATAGAAAATGGACTTGAGGACATGGGGTGGGGGGGGAAGCTGGGACGAAGTGAGAGTAGCATCGACATATATACACTACCGAATGTAAAATAGCTAGTGGGAAGCAGCAGCATAGCACAGGGAGATCAGCTCAGTGCTTTGCGATGACCTATAGGGGTGGGATAGGGAGGACGGGAGGGAGGCTCAAAAGGGAGGGGATATGGGGACATGTGTATGCATATGGCTGATTTGCTTTGTTGTGCAACAGAAACTAACACAGTATTGTGAAGCAATTATACTCCAATGAAGATCTATTTTTTTTAAAAAAACACCAAAAGGTGGAAATAGCCCTAAGGTCCATCAACAGAAGAATCAACAAAGGAATAGAATATTATTTAGCCATAAAAAGGGACGAGTACAGATACATGCTACAATTTCAATGACTCTCAAAACATTATAAGTGAAAGAAATTAACACAAAAGGTCACATATTTTACGATTTCTTTTGTATGAAATCTCCAGAATAGGTAAATCCGTAGAGACCGAAAGCGTATTAGTCGTTGCCAGGGGCTGGGTGAAGTATGGATGGGAGTGATTACTTTAAGGGTACAGGGTGTTCTTCCAAGGTGATTTAAAAAAAAAGAAGTTTTTAGACTAGAGAGAGGTTTGCACAACATTGTGAACGTACTAAATGCCACTGAATTGTTCATACTTTAAAATAGTTAGCTGTATGTTATGTGAATTTCGCTCAAAAACAAAACAAAAACCCCAAGCAACGTAATTATATTCTGCTTTCCAGCCCCCCCCCACAAGAAAGACAGTGAGAGCGCTAATCACCGTTCCAAGAAAACTACCCCAAACTAACGTTCTAGGACATAATGGTAGCATTTGCAGCAGCAGAATGAAGTTAAACCAAGACATCAATGGGAAGATGTTAACCTCCTGCTTTGTGGATGGGCACAGGCGTGAACCCCGTGTTGCGTTCAGTGACAACAGAAACTTCGGATTTAAAACAGACTGAGCGAACCCCAAAAATGTTGGAGCCGCGAGGGGCTTGAAACCATCGCCCGACCTGGATTTGCCCAGGCGATTGTGACTCGGGGTAACACAGGCGGTTGCAGAGCTGGCAATGGAGACCAGGTCTCCCCGTACACCCCACCCCGCCACACCGCGAAGCAAAGCTTCACACACGAGTTGGGTTTTAGGTTTGTTTCTTTGTTTTAAAACCCCGGGAGCTTTTGGTGGGCAAAGGATTGTGGGCTGGCATGCCAGGCCCCTGGAAGGAGAGATGCAGGTGTGAGGCGGGCAGGGGCGGGAGCCGGGTGAATGCTAGCGGCCCGACTCCCCGCCCGGCTCAGGGCCCCGTCCGCAATCACTAATCCCGGGCATCCCGCGTCGCCCGCACCAGCGCCGCCAGGCTCGCCTCCAGCAGCTCGGTGGTTTGTATCTTTCTTGCTCTTAGGAGGAAGAGATCCTGACAAACATGGGTTAATTGACTGAATGAATGTCCTTCACATCAGGAGAGCAGTAGGATTTTACTGACGCCCTTGGAGAAACCGGAGAGAAACGAGGAGCGGAAATAGCGAACGTAAGCGGTCGGCTTTGCAAACCCAGCGGGCGCCGGGCGATTGTATAGCACGTGTGCGTACCCGCCCGGCCGGAGAAATGCGGCCCATAAGTCAGGGTTGTGGGCCAGGTCTCGAAGTGTCCGGAGTCCTGTAAGAAACCACAGCTGGTGGGGGCGGGGGGGGCGGTATTGTTTTGTAAAAAGCAAGGAAACGGAAAGGAAACTGTATTGCCCGTGTTTCCTTCGTCCAGGGTTGGAAAGCGGGTCCTTTGGCAGCGCCCCTTGCTCGCATTTCTGTCTCCGGGTTCCTCTGTTCTGTGCACCCTGGAGGAGCTCGGCCCCGGGGAGTTCCTTTAGAGGGTGGGGGCCAGGCCACCCTAAAATTACTGAGACCCTGGAGTGAGGTCTTGGTAAGTATTAGAGGAACGACGGCAGGTGCTTATAACAGCGGGGCCTTCGATAGCTCAGTTGGTAGAGCGGAGGACTGTAGTGGGGCAAGCTATGGCAATCCTTAGGTCGCTGGTTCGATTCCGGCTCGAAGGACTTCGTGTGATATTTTTAACTTCCACTCATTCCGAGGAGAAAAGCTTACTTAGAAGCCGGCTGTGAGTTGCGTACGCACTGCAGATGTTCCGTGAAACATATATGCAGTAAATAGTGAGGGTATGGGTACGCCCTCTTGGGGGTTACATGCAAAGGAATGTTAACCTGTGCTTTTAAATGAGGCTTATTATTGCTTATGTGTAATTATTATATGTCTGCTTTTAAAAATCTTGCCCCTGGTCCCACTGCACTTGAGTGCTAAGCTAAATGAATGTTCTGAATTGCGGTCGGTTCACTGGTCAGTGGACACCCCAGAACAACCTGTGAGGCAAAAAGAAAGAAGCCAACAACGGCCGGGGGATTAGCTCAAATGGTAGAGCGCTCGCTTAGCATGCGAGAGGTAGCGGGATCGATGCCCGCATCCTCCACTCGGTTTTTGGCCCGGGCACTGGAGGATCCCCGAACCGCGGGAGAGTGGCTGAAGCCGGTGGGTGTTTTGTAATACAGAGAGCAGTACCGTAGGCAATTGTTAGCTTCACACACCGTCTTTTTATTTTGCAGGTGAGTCTTTTCCAGTGTCCTTCTTGGTCACTTCGTCTTTTCCTCCTCCCGGTGGGCAGGCCGTTAACCGTCTTCTGAGAAGACGCGGGCGGAACCCTCCCGCCGGGCCCGCAGGTCGAGCCCCCAAACAGTACCGGCTCAGGTACCCGCTAAACGTGCGAGGGAACCCCGGCGTGCTGGCCAATGGCAGCGAGCCTTACTGGGCGGGTAGCCAGCTGTCCCCGCGGCCAATAGGCGTGAGACTTCTTGTTTCCCGGCAGAGCGGGGTCCCGGCACCACGGCGCTCGGGTTTTGTTTGGGCCCTGGGTGGAGGGCCCGGGTGCCGGGGCCCAGGTGGCTCCTCGCTAGCGGGAGAGGGAGCGGGATCACCGGCCCGGAGAGAGGTGAGGGGCTCTGCGTGGAGTGCGGGCCCCGGCCCCGCCCCCTTCTCAGCGCCCCGCGGCCCGGAGCCCCTCTGGAATCCCACCCCGCCCCGCCCCTCGCCCGGGGTGCCCCCGGCCGCACCCCCGCTCCTGTGGCCTCGCCTGTTACCCGCTACGCCCTGCCTTCCTACCCTCCCGCGAGTGTGAGTCCGCCCAGAACCATCCCAAGCCAACAAACCCCACTCTGGCCGAGACAATCTCGGTCCTTGTGTGAGGGTCCTTCAGAGTTGTGGGTCGAGAAGCCATCCCCCTGTCCCCAAGTAGGTCTCTATCGGCCACTTTTTTTTAGGGATGCTCAGAACACCCATAACTACCAGGGTAGCTTTTTCAGGGGCCTCACTGCTTACAGGACTGGGGGTGAGGGGGTGGAATAGACCCGTACCCTAACTGGGTTTGAGCTGTAGTCTCCAGGTGAGCAGGTGGCTTCTGACCAGTTTCCTTTGGCTTGGCAAAGGCCACACGTCTAGTTTTCCTCCCTGATAGGTATGGGGTAATAACAAAAAAAGTAAGAACCAGCCCTTCCAGGGCTCAGGGGAGCAACAGAAAACTGCCTGGTCAGTACTTGTGAGGACAGAGGAGTGGAGAGAGGAAGCTGCCCGTCCAAAGTTAGAAACTTGGTTTTCTCCACTCTGCTCTTCTCCAGAGTAGGGAGCCAGTCTAGGAACCAGAGATCCAGAATGGCCCATCTCTCAAGATGGCCACATGTGGTGGTGGGTGTATCTTGGCTAGGTTTGGGCATTCTGACCTCTCTAGCTTCTATAATCTTTGGGCTGCAAAGAAACTTAGAGTCTAGTGTTTCTCAGCATACTTAAGCCACTGAGTATTTCATTTTGGAATCGCCAAGCTGTGGTAAAATTGGGTCCTTTGAGGTCAGTTATAACCCTTAGTGTGGGGACAGAATACTGCTTATTCTTGGCCTTTGCTGGAAGCCCACTTCTACCTTTTTTTTTTTTAAGGCGGAGAGAGACTCTTGTTTCTTAGGGCACTCCCTAAGAGCAGCTCTCATTCACCCAGAGATACTCAAAGAACATGTTTTCATTTTTCTTCCCTCTCCTCCCTACCCCACCATTTTTCCCCAGCTCTCAGGGCCTGAGTGGGGCAGGAGGATGCTTTCCCAGCCCCACCATGGAGCTGCGCTGTGGGGGATTGCTGTTCAGTTCTCGCTTTGATTCAGGGAACCTAGCCCACGTGGAGAAGGTGGAATCTGTGTCTAGTGATGGGGAAGGAGTAGTGGGTGGTGCCTCAGCCTCCACCAGCAGCATTGCCTCTTCCCCTGACTATGAGTTCAACGTGTGGACCCGACCAGACTGTGCTGAAACAGAATTCGAGAATGGGAACAGGTAAGAGGAGAGTAATGGAGGGTGGAAGAAGGAAGAGAGGCTGACCCCGCACCCGTGCTTCAGTTAGCCCTTTGACTGAGAGTTCGTGCCAGCACACTACCCTTCCTCTCCCACTCCCCCTTCCTCTCCCTCCCTCCCTCTCTCCCTAACAAGTAGTCCTTTCCCAGTTTGGCTTGCTCCAGCTCTCCCACATAGCTCCTCTCCAACCCTCCCATGTAGAATGGCCTGTCTCTCCTACTCTGGCCCTCAGGTCATGGTTCTACTTCAGTGTCCGGGGAGGAACTCCAGGGAAACTCATCAAGATCAACGTCATGAACATGAACAAGCAAAGCAAGCTGTATTCCCAGGGCATGGCCCCCTTTGTGCGCACACTGCCCACCCGGCCACGCTGGGAACGCATTCGAGACCGGCCCACCTTTGAGGTAAGTTCTCCATGAGGAGGACAGACAGACTTGGGTGCTAAAGCAGATGAGGAAAAGGAAAGAGGAGTCCCTTCGATACAGCGTGCTAGGCAGGCGCGACACCAGGTTTTGGTACCAGCGTCCCTCTGGCGCCAGCTGGAGTCCAAGATAAGCCCCTGCCTCGGGAAGCCTAGAAGGATCTGGCTGTCACATGGAGTTTCAGAGGGAGGGACGGTGGTAAAAGTGATGAGGGTGTGAGGTCAGTTCCTGGTGACCCCAGTAGGATCTTAGTTCTGATGCCGATGGCATGTTGCCCCTCTCTCTTCCTCCTCTGCTCCTCAGATGACAGAGACGCAGTTTGTGTTATCCTTTGTTCACCGTTTCGTGGAAAGCCGTGGGGCCACCACCTTCTTTGCCTTCTGCTACCCCTTCTCCTACAGTGACTGCCAGGATTTGCTAAACCAGCTGGACCAGCGCTTTCTGGAGAACCACCCTACCCATAGCAGGTGCCAGCCACATTCTTACTCCTGTCATGCAGTCCTGGACCACACAGCACCTCTGCTACTCCTGGAACTTACCCTAAGAGCCCTGAAACAAAACCTCATCTGTTCTTTTCTCTGTACAGAATGTGGGATTTGGGGTACCTTTGACAGATGTTTCTGTGTGACCTTGATCTTGGCATTACCACCGCTCCACTCCACTTATCCACCTGCCTACTTCAAGCCTCTTAGTATCCCAGCTCCCGTCAGTTACCCAGAATTTCGCCAGCACTGCCATTGCTCAGCACACATTTGTTGTTCTCCTGCCCCAACAGAGGCCAACTCTCTGTGTCTATGCAAAGTAGTCTATCCTAGGGCACCATAAACCGAGGAAAAAAATAGTAAGTTTATCCTGTCCTGTTCCCTGCATTCTGGCAATGCAGACCCACCCAAATCCTCAGCCTCATTTAAAACTGTGAGGGACTGTAAAGCCCCAAAGGTTAGGGTGAAGTACCAGATCCTACAAATCCTGGGCTCATGACAAGGCCCACCTGTTGGTAGGACTTCAGGGACTTCTCCTGGCTTAATGACTTGTACCTCTACAGCCCCCTAGATACCATCTATTACCACCGGGAGACCCTTTGCTACTCTCTGGATGGACTTCGTGTAGATCTGCTAACGATCAGTTCCTGCCATGGGCTTCGAGAAGATCGAGAGCCCCGCCTAGAGCAGCTATTTCCTGATGCCAGCACACCCCGACCATTCCGTTTCACAGGCAAGAGGGTGAGTAGAAATAGCATAAAGGTAGTACCTTGGCCTTTGCCCAGCTCCAGGCACTGCTGGTAGCTTAAGGCCATGTTATTCCGCAGCCCCGTGGACACGGCCTCAGCCTGCATGCCGAGGCAAGTGTGACGGCTCCTACTTCATTTGCAAACTCAGCCAGCTGGAAGTCCAGTGGCTGCTTCCACCTCATCCCACCGCCATCCCCACATGGTGACCGCAGAATATAGAGCAACTGACCTAATAGCTGCTCTCCTCTCCACCTCAGGTGTTCTTCCTAAGCAGCAGGGTACACCCTGGGGAGACTCCATCTAGCTTTGTCTTCAATGGCTTTCTGGACTTCATCCTTCGACCTGACGATCCTCGGGCCCAAACCCTACGTCGCCTCTTTGTCTTTAAGCTGATTCCCATGTTAAACCCCGATGGCGTAGTCCGGGGCCACTACCGGTAAGCAGCGTCCCCAGCCCGCCTGGATTGTTCCCAGTCCCCTCACGCCCTGCATCTCAGTGGAAGACTACCAGCCTCTCATCTAACGTCTGTGTTGCCAGTCCTCTTGCACCCTAACAAGGGCAGGTTCATGTGATCATCCAGTGACCTGAGAAGGAGTGTCCCATCTAGTGGCACTCTCTAGGAGAAGAGCCGGAATGCCCAGGTCCAGCTGAGCCGAGGGAGCTGTCTTTTAGGGTCCTGTGGGAGGGCTGACAGCTGGCCACGGAGGGGGCCTGCCTCAGTTCTTTCTTTCCTAACGCACCCTCAGCCTCTCGTGTCACAAGTCAAGTCTCCTTTTCATCTACTCTAGTGTCTCCTTCGCTGGCCCAGCCCTCTAGACCCTGCTTTGGTCCTTGTTTCCCTACAGCACAGACTCGCGTGGAGTGAATCTGAACCGTCAGTACCTGAAGCCTGATGCAGTCCTGCACCCAGCCGTCTACGGGGCTAAAGCTGTGCTTCTCTACCACCACGTGCACTCCCGTCTGAACTCCCAGAGTCCCTCTGAGCACCAGCGCAGTCCCCATCTCCCTCCTGATGCTCCCCTTTCCGACCTTGAGAAAGCCAACAATCTCCGAAATGAAGCTCGCCTTGGGCACTCGTCTGACGGGGGGAACCCTGAGGCCTGGACACAGACTGAGCCAGCAGAGCCGAAGCACCACAGCGTGTGGATTATGCCACAACAGTCCACTGAGGCTGAGCATCCAGACCCCGACACCATCCCCCCCAAAGAGAGTGGTGTTGCTTACTACGTGGACCTGCATGGACATGCTTCTAAAAGGGGCTGCTTCATGTATGGAAACAGCTTTAGTGACGAGAACACCCAGGTAGGAATCCACAGGTGGACATGTGAGTGTGGGACGTGTTGCAGGTTAGGAAATAAAGGTCAGGCCACAAATGCAGGGAAGGGGGCCTTCCGGCAGGAAAGCCTGGGGCTGCAAGAGGTGCACTACCCTGAGCGAGCTCCAGAGAGCCAAGAAGGGGCAGCACTGGGCCCCTCACGTCTCAGTCGTTACGTCATGACCTCTGAATGAGGGTCAAGCCGTCGGCATCCTAGTCTTTTCTAGGGTTTGGGAAACCAGGGGAGGAGGAGAATTTCGCATTATTGGAGAGAAGAAGGGCTTAAAAAGAGGTAGAATCGTACCTTTCCAACACCTAGAAATATTGTCAAACATTCAGTGAGAATTTACAAACACTGACTACTGCCGATGGTTCGGAAGGTGTCTGCTGTGTTTAAGGCACATGGCCGCATGCTTGGCATCTCTTCCTTGTCCGAATCCCTTCTTGCTCTGTCTCTCCTTCTGAGTTGCCTTTTTCCTCGCCCAAACAGGTGGAAAATATGCTGTATCCAAAGCTCATCTCCTTGAACTCAGCCCACTTTGACTTCCAGGGCTGCAATTTCTCAGAGAAGAACATGTATGCCCGAGACCGCAGAGATGGCCAGTCTAAAGAGGGAAGCGGCCGGGTTGCAATCTACAAAGCCTCAGGGATAATCCACAGGTTGGGTGGAAATTGAGATACAGTTGATGAAATAGCTTCCCAAAGAAAACAATACCCGGTCGAGGGCGTTCAAGGGGCAGGGATAGCCGAAGTCTTCTCAAAGGACAGATTCACAATTAGTGTTACTGTCTTTAGTCTGGGACACTAAAGGTCCCTTTTGGGGACCTTCTTAGGTATATAATAAAGTGCCAAGGTCAATTTCTAGTTGCTGGGGATTAGCACTTTCTCTTTGTGTATAATTTTTTCCCAAATGATTATCTCATAGACCACCTAGTCTGTCCCCCCATGGTTCTGTCCAGATTCTGTCTGATAAATGTCTCTGTGTCTTAGCTACACACTTGAATGCAACTACAACACTGGACGCTCAGTAAACAGTATCCCTGCCGCCTGCCATGACAACGGACGTGCCAGCCCCCCTCCCCTGCCGGCCTTCCCCTCCAGATACACTGTGGAACAGTTTGAGCAGGTATGCATGCAGGGGATGAGTGGGGAAAAGGGAAACCGCAAAGTCTGGAAAGGCCCTCACTCTTGCTACCTGACTCTAAGGTCCTCTGAGGAGAGGCGCACCACTATCGCTGCCTCATCTCTCAACCACTGTGGTTGTCTTCCTCGGTGAACAGGCGCAGGCCTCTGACTGTAAGAGTACTGAGAGGATGAGTGGGCACTATTCTGACCTCCCCCCAGCCCCGCCATAGAGAACCCCTGAGCTTGTCTTCCTCCTTCTATTGCATTTGTTCACTACTGACCTAAAAGTACCCCCTCTGCAGAGGTACCTGACGATCCTGGTGTCCTAGGGCACACAAGAGGTGTAGAAAGAGCTGTGGGTTATAGAAGAGATCCCAATGCCTTCTCCTGCTGGGAGAACTCCTGCCTGGTGCCAGCCAGAAAGCCCACCTGCCCCTGCTCGTAATGGATGAGGGCCCCAGATGGGCAACAGTTTAGGGAATAGCTCTAAATCCACTTGGGATAAACAGCCTGAGCACAAAAGTTGGGATACTCATTGAGCAAACGTGAGGCTGGCCTCTCCTTCCCTTCCACTGTGCTGTGCACCCCAAACCAACACAGCACCCTAGGTTGGAAGACCAAGACACTGAGCCAAACCAGACTCTCCCCACAGGTGGGACGAGCTATGGCCATTGCAGCTCTGGACATGGCAGAATGCAATCCATGGCCCCGAATTGTGCTGTCAGAGCATAACAGCCTCACGAACCTCCGGGCCTGGATGCTAAAACACGTGCGCAGCAGTCGAGGCCTGAGCACTACTGTGAACACGGGTGTCAACAAGAAGAGAGGCTCTCGAACTCCACCCAAAAGTAACAAGTAAGGCCAGCAGGGTGGAAGGGAGAAAAGCTGTGAAAGTGGAACAGGGCTCTAGAGCGAGGAGTTCCAAGGAATTTGTGTGATTCCCAACTTCCAGAAGGACCACATGGTGAATATTTCCAGGGTAAACTTAAATTAGTAAGATCAGTGCATTTTTTGGAGAATGGGATCCTCTTCCCTTTTACCTGGAGCTGCATACTTCCCAGATATCTGGAAAGCAGGCTAGGGGATTCCCTGCTCCAGAGCCCTGCACAAATCAAATACAGTTAGGGTGCGGGTGGGGGCAAGTCTCAGCTTCCAGTGGTTGTGAATGACTGAGGGGTCCAAGGGCAGCACCAAGGCATTAAAGGGGAATTCGCTGGGAGTTAAAGCTGCCCAGGGACAGCCCTTATGGCTCTTAGCGTATTGTCTGCAGGAGCGCGTTATGTGTGAACAAGGGCTCCCAGGCATCCTGAGATGCCCCAGGTTAGGTGCCTTATCCATGGACGTAAATCCCTCCCTGCTCCCTTGGAATGAGTCCCTGTGCCTTTTCACTCCAGAGGTGATGCTTTACTGAGCATCAGACCATGGGGAAAGACTTGCAACAACCTCCCTGGCCCAGGGTTAACTGGCATCTGCTTCTTTGCAGTGGACTGCCTGTTTCCTGCTCTGAAAATACCTTGAGCTGCGCGCGAAGTTTTAGCACTGGCACAAGTGCTGGTGGTAGCAGCAGCAGTCAACAAAATTCTCCACAGATGAAGAACTCCCTCAGCTTTCCTTTTCATGGCAGCCGGCCTGCAGGGCTGCCAGGCCTGGGCTCCAGCACCCAAAAGGTCAGCCACCGGGTGCTGGGCCCCGTCAGAGGTAAGCTAGTCTGGGAGCCCCTGCAACAGGTGTTCACCTGTTTGGGGCATTGCTGGGGGAAGTGAGAGCTTGAAGATACACACTTGGCCTGGGACCAAGGGGTGAATCAATAAAATTAGTATATAGCAGAATCTACAGCCTCTTCTGCGACCTTGGTGTTCCCTGCGGCACGAGCTCCAGACGGTACCATGTATGGCACAGGCGGGAGTCCGCGGTATCTGGGTCTCAGCAACTGCTGGGAGGCAGGAAAGTTTCCAAGGAAGAAACACTGGCTAGAGCAGGGTCACACTGAGACATGGAGCCTCCACGTCAAGGACAGGGTCGGTCTTGTTGGGAGCAACATAAGGAGATGTCCTCACCATCCAAATCGCAGCACCATACAAAGATGGAGAATACTATCCAGGGTCTCTATGGGCTGAAATTGTTCCTAGCTTCAGAGCCTGTTCAGAAAGTGTTATCAGAAGGATGCCAGCTCTTCCAAAGAAAAATGGAACAACTACAGACAGCTCCTGTTCTAGGCTTACAAAGCAACAGTCTAGCCCCTTCTAGCAGTGGTCACAAGTGCTCAACTGTGCCCCTGGGTTTGGCCAAGGAGACCCTGCTTGATACAAGATAAGAGATTCTGGGTCACAGTGTATCCCCAAAACAGGTGGGCCTTCAGAGAAGAAGAAGAGGAAGGGAATCCAGAGCCCTTCCTCGGGAGTGACCCGGACTGTAGTAGGGAGACAGTTGCCGGGCCACTTCTGGAAATAACACTAAATCAAAAATCAACATTGTATGTGGCTTCTGGGCTACAGCAATCTTGCCAGAGTATGGAGGCTTAAATGCTAGAACTAAGCTTTGCTGGTCTTCAAGCTGCACTCGTCCTCGTTAGCACTTCCCTGCTACTCAGCTTGCAACAGTTTTCGGTGCAGAGCAGAAGCATGCACTGGGGTCAGTGGCTGTGGAAATCTGACTACTAGTTAGAGCAGCCACAGGAGAGAGTGCAGCGGGCCTTACCAGCTTTGACCAGTAAGATGTTCTACCCCTGAGAAGCTCCATAGTTACCTCTGCTTATGTTCCAAGCCCCACTCTTAGAGTCTGTCTTCATTGGGAAAGGACACTTTTGCACACTGTTTGATAGAAGGAGAGTATTAAAGCAATAATAATGCCTTATATTTAAATAGCATTAAACAGTGAACAACAAAAAACAGTATCGCATATTTATTTCATTTAATCCTCACAAAGACCCTGTGGGATAGGTGGTATTTCCACTTTCCTGATGAGGAGACTGAGGGTGTTTAAGGGTAACTCGTCCAAGATTGCGCAGCTATGAAGTGGCAGTTGTTCAAGCTTAGTCCTTTCGTGCTCCAGTCTACTTGAGTTTCCCACCTTGAATCTGGACATTTCTTCTTCTTTTAATTTCTTTTCCTTTTAACTCATAGAAGGAATATTGGCACCATAAATCCTCCTTCCCTGATTACAAAAGGGAAGTAGCAAGGAGCCTTTTCCAGGTCCCCACTGGAGGATTCTAGGCAGTCTTTGGTCAGTATTTTATTAACATCTTCCCTGCTCCCCCCACCAAATGCACAGTGTTGTGTTAAGCCCCTTGAGTGAGAGGCGTGTGTTCTGGCCATTTGTTGCTTCCCCCAGATAACTAACGGAAGACAGGCAGAGTCAGTACAGAGTAATTCCTGGTTGACTGACTTGAAACTTTATGGGGGACACAGGGCAGTAAACACAACATAAAAGCACACACTCATTATAAACATACAGGGAACATGGGGAGCCACTGTGGTAGATAAACACAAGAGTAATCACCCAAAGAATGATCAGTTGAGAAATGGTTTTGAAGAATGGGTGGTGGTGTGTGGTTTTAACAAAAACATTCCAGAGATAACAGTGATAGCCAGGACCAGAGCTGCCTCGTAGAGAGGGCCACAGGCAGGCGCGCTAGCTGGTTCGAAGGGCCAAGCCCTGCCCGTGGGAATCAGGAAGGCAGGTGGGAGGAAGAAGCCGGAATGTCTTGAAAACAAAGATTATGAGTTAATGAGACATATGGCAACGACTGTGTTTCTGAGAATAATGGGAACAAAAGATTTAGGAGAGCCATCTGTGAACTGTTTATATATAAATCAAGCAGGGACGGGGAGGTGGGATCCTTGCAGTAGTTTATACATGAGATAACTAGTGCCTATACCAGGGTCTATGAATGTACATACTAGAAATAGAAGTGGCAGGATTCAGTGGTGGTGGAAGAGAGACAAACTAAGAGAGCTTCATGGCTACAAGCTAAAGGAAAATGTCATGATGACAGTAAGACACTGTTGGAAGACAAGTGCTGAGTTTATCTATTTTAGACATGCTTGGATGTCATGGGCTAGCTATATGGAGATGACCTACAGGCAGAAAAAGGGCCAAACTGTAGAAAAGGTGACATCAGGGGTGGATCTAAGAGTCATCCAGGTACAGGTGAAACCAAGTGAGAAGCCATGTTCCCCCAGGTAAATGAACTTAGAAGCAGAAAGAGAGCTGGTCTGAGTACCAAGACACCCTAGGGACTTGCATAAATATATGTAAGAACTAAGAAACTATGTCTCTAAGGTCAGGGGGTCAAGAAGGTTCCTAATAATACCAAACAGGAATACTGTAAGGAGCTGAAAGATCAGATCTAGGAATCTTGACTCCTTTTGTCCTGAGCATTTGCTGGTACTACAGTTTTACCGCTTCATCTCAAAGTCCCTGATAAGACTCCAGGATGGGAGACTGGCCCTGGCTTGGGGTAGGGACTTGTGATGCAGCTGTGGTATGTGGACATGGCATCTTCAACTAACCCTTAGAAAAACTTCTTTGTTTGTATGATTTATCCTATGCTGTAGCTTTGTGACATTTCCTGGTTCCACACATCTGGCCCCTGGGCCTTTGCCACATCTGGGCATACTTTGTCTTCCGAGATAGGAAGAACACGACCCTCATATCTCTATAACTATAAAAGCAGCTATAAATATACTTTCCAACTCCCAAAATGGGGATTGCGTTGACAAGGTTTTTTTTTTTTTTTTTTTGACTTACCAACTTATTTATAAGAAAATTCCCACTAATGTATAAAAATTTTATCACATTTAACCATACGTTTAATTGACTATCCTTTATTGGCCAGAACAGAACATGAGATTGGGCTACCCAGAAAATTTCAGAAAAGATCTAGGTAGCCCAGCCAGAAGCTTAAGCTAGAAGTTCAGGGAACTAGTCTGGCAGGGTCTGTCCTCGGAGGCTGGTGGATGACATTTTAGAAGCCAAAAAGTAGCCAGCTTGGGGTGAGCAGGAATGTCGCTGGGGCAGGAGGCTGGAAGAGCCTGAGTAAGCCTTGCCTCCCAGCGCCCCTGACCATAGTGCCAGGATCTTCCTTACCTCGTTCTCCCCCTGCTGCAAAATAGGTCCCGAGAACCGCCTTCCCAGACCCATGGTCACGTCCCTGACCGCGGGGCTCAGAGCGCAGAGGGCACTGTCCGCAGCTGCCACCGAGGAGCAGGAGGGAGAGCTCACTGGGGAACAGCTAACGTAACAGCTAAAGTGTGCGATTTCCTGGTGCACAAGCAGACGCAGACAGCTCGGAGGACGACCTGCTGGGGAGGGGGTGGACAGTAAACGGGCTCCTCCTTCTGTCGCTTATGTATTGATGAAAACAGGGCTCGGACTAGAGGGAAGCCAGTGAGATGCCTAGGACACATGATTTAAGAAGGCACTCGCTCTCAGGGTCAGGCAAGGGCCTCCTTAAACTATGCACTCTAGGCGCCTCACTCGCTTCATACTAGTCCTGGCCCTGGATTCAAGCAAGTCTCACTCAATAACTTAAACTTATTCCCTAGCCCTCCACCCTACCCAGCGGGATACTGGTGTAAAAGACAAGGGACTTCAGTGTAAAGCGGGGAGCCTTCAGCCGTCAGCCCACCATGGCCACTCTAGTCCGCCCCAGCTCTGGCACTTAAAGCTGAGGTTACCAGAATTCTCTCCTGGCCTCTGTGATGCCTTGTCTCAGCTGACCAGCAGCTTCTGATAGAGCAGCTAAAGGCCAATGGTGAGTGGAGGCTCCTTTGAGAAGTGAGGCAAAGGACATAGGAAGAGTGCCTCCAGCACCATCATCACTTTTACTTTTTCCCCTGCAAACAAAAGTTTTGTGTTAAATAGCAGAGTAATAAAACTTATTTGATGGCAGGAAATATCTCCTAACACATCTATTTATTCCCTTAGCACCCAGCACCATGCCTGGCACTTATTAAATGATCTGCAAATATTTGTTGAACAAATAAAAGGCAGGAAGTTGAAGCTGAATGAAGGCTTGTCTCGCCTGTCCACCCCTCACAGGGCATAAATCAGGTCTGCGTTCATCCTAGGGATCCAATGAGATCTGGGGTGCTACCTGTAGGGACAGTTCTAAAGATGTTTTGGAGGGATGATGCATGACCTAGGCACAGGTTACACAACTGCCCCTCAAAATTGTGAGCCCTTAGAATATCCATTCTGACTCATACAATGGTAAGGTCGTCTGGCTCTATGCCTCTGGCCTCTGCCCCAGGACTGTCCGGCCTCTCCCAAATGGAACCTAGGGTCTGATTATCATAAAACACCATCTCACAACCTCTAGATGCAGAGCTGTTCACGTTATCACTTGCATCCAGCCTTAAGGCACTGTTTCTCTAGCTCTGAGCCAAGAAAGAAGAGAGTTGGGGCTCCTCCCTTTAATTCTTGTCACAGTGGAGACTGGGTAGGCCTGGATTATACCGCGGCCCAGAAGCCAAAACATGAGAAACTGGGCTGTGTGCTCACGCTGCCAAATTCACAGGCAGCCCCCGAACCTTAAGACAGTCTTTTAAGTGATGACGTGTTACCTTTAAATGCCTTCTACTTTCCAGATCAGGCCTCTCTCCTAAACTAGAACCTGTCTCCTACCCTGAAACTCTCTTTAGGGGCAGGATTCCTGAGTTGTATCCTTAATATCTTTCCTTTGATCCTTACATTTCACATTGGCATTTTTTATATCATTTGCCTGTTTTGCTTTGTATCTTCTTTTTTTTTTTAACATCTTTATTGGGGTATAATTGCTTTACAATGGTGTGTTAGTTTCTGCTTTATAACAAAGTGGATCAGTTATACATATACATATGTTCCCATATCTCTTCCCTCTTGCGTCTCCCTCCCTCGCTTTGTATCTTAAGTGCCACTCAGTTCCTTACTAGAACCTACAAATGTCCCAGAGGCCTTCACTCAATTTCCAGCCTGCTCTCTTATCCTTCCTTGGGGTGGGGTGAGGCTTCATCCCTTAACATGGTTTCAACATCCTTCTGTGTATAGATATTTCTCAGATCATCTATTTCCTGCTATTTCCCCCTCTGTCATTAAAGTTCATTATTTCTGCCTACTGTGCACTATCACTTGACATCCCTGTTTTAACCAAAGAATTACCCAGGTCTAGGCTCTACAGTGTCTCTAAGTCATTGGTGGTGGGTAATGTTTCGAGTTATGTGACTGTGGCCATGAGTCTGACTTCGGTTGTTTTGTTGGCATCGCTGTGCCAACTCTTACTAGGTCTGGTTGTTTTTGACTCCTGTCTGTGGTCTTAGACTCTAATTGGTACCCAGCATCTTGGCAAACTCCTCAAAGCTAGAGTAGCTTCCATCCTGAGATGTCTCCCTTTCTTCTCGTCCTTATTCATACGAGTATCAGTTTTTTAAAATTTGGTTTGGGACCTTCCAGAAGTAGCCTTGTCACTGCTAGTGTAGCTAGACAAGTTAAAGTTACTGTCACCTACTTCCTACTTTAGGGCCTTTTCACATGTAACACATGTTGCTTTGTTAGAAGTCAACTGGCATCTGGAACTACCATCGAATTCAGCTCCACAAAGGTTAACAGTTCATTCCGTTTGAGAGCATTTGGTACCTGCTGTCCCCCTGTGATAAGGAAGGACCTGCCAAGCCTGAGAATCTCCCTACCTCACCATCTACCCCACTGGGACCCCACCTTTCAGAATCCGTAGCAGTGAGGCTCTAGCTACAAAGAAGGGACCAAGAGAGCTGCCCCACAGAGTATAACCATATGCCCTTAGACAGGGATTGTTGAGCCAGCTTACGGTCTACAGTGGGTGTCTGCTATCTGGGTAAACAAAATGTTTATTAAGGTCTCTGGTTTTCCAGGCAGTACTTTACAGGCACTGGGATGTACAGTATTAGAAAAGACAAGGGGTCCCTACCCTCAAGAGACTCAAGTTCCAATTAGAATATTAGCTAACATTTATTGAGCACTTACTATGTGCCAGGCAGTATTAAGTACTTTACATGTACTAATATTTAGTTAAGGAGACAGAAACTATGAACAATTACTAGCCAAGTGAACAAAGGACAATGAAAGAGAAGAATTAATCCTACTGTTAATGGTCAGCGAGGCTTCACAGAGGTGACATTTGAGATGGGACATATAAGATGTCCAAAGTTTCACTAGAAGAGGAAACAGACTTTGCAGAGGAACCACATAGCTAGTAGCCCTAGAGGCTATGGCAGAGGGTGTGAAGGATCACATCAGCATCCTACTAAGGATGTGTGGACTGGACCCACGGTGGGCGGGGCTCTGAATGCCGTGTTAAAAAGTTTAGACTCTATCCTTTAAAAGACCTTCAGTGTCTCTCCCTTGCCTGAGCCAAAATGACTTGATCAGGTCTGTATTTTAGAAGAATAATTTCTGGCATCTGTGTGAAGGATGGATTGTAAAAGGGAAGAGACTCAAGCTGGGGAGGCCAGTGGGGAATTTTTTTCAAAAGCCTGGATGAGAGATAAAGACCTGTATCTGGATGCTGGCAATGGCAAGGGTGAATAAAGAGGAATTCAAGTGAAGGCAGAGGGAGAATTGTCCAGATTTGGGTTAAACACAAATCTAAATGTGAGGGAGGAGTCGAAAGAGGAAACAAGGTTTCTAGCAGATTTTTCACCAAGATGGGGAGAACAAAAGGAAGGAGGGGAGAAAATGAGTTTTGTTTGGGTCATGAGAGACTGCCAGGTAGGAACGATCAGTAGACAATTAGAACTGCAGTTCAGGAAAAAAAGGGCACGAGGCAGACTTGGGAGTTCTGAGTACATAGAGCAGGAGAGAACCAAGGCTAAAATGGTGGGGGACACTGACATTTAGGGGCAGGACAAGTAGTTGAAAAGGGGCAGTTAGGGGGGAAGAGGAGAACCTAGGAAAGCCAAGCTCAATAACTTCTTTGCCAGAAGAATGAACTGGTGGGTGAGTAGGCTGGTTAGCTCCAGAGAGGTGAAGTAGGATGAGGGCTGGATGAAAACTGGAGAGCTGGAATAAATTATTAGTTCTTTCTACCCATCTTAGACTTACTTCAGAAGAGGGATGCTGGTGTGATGACAAGCTTGAAAACAGGCATCTGCTGACAAGGGAAGGCCAATGGGGCAGGGGAGTGACAATGCCTCATTTATTTGCCCTTTTATCTGCTTGTGTCCCTTCCACTCAGAGCCCCGAAGCCAGGACAGGAGACGGCGGCAGCAGCCACTGACCCATCACCCTACTTCAAGCAGCCCGGCCCCGTCCCCAACTCCTGTTAGTTCTAACACAGCCTCTTTACACATGGGCTCCTGCCTACTGCCCAACTCACTCGGCATATCAGGTCTGTACCCACTGCCCCTGAAATCTGGGTTGGCCAACCTCCTTCCTTCCCTACCTCCCAGGGCATAGGCCAGACTCCTGACTAGGCTTGAAGAAATCCCTCCAGCTCTGCTGCCATGTGACCTGGACCTCATTCCTGACTTGATGTAATACAGGCCACTCCAGACCAGGGGCATCAGTTATCCTCCTGGATTATCCTAAATCCCTAACATCAATGCCCTTGTACAGGAGGCTGGAGTTTAGTGAACATCTTTGTGTAATAAAATAAGTTACCACTTATTGAGCGTTTACTATGTGGCAGGCACTGCTCTAAGCACATTATCTCATTTAATCCTTATTTTTACAGTTGAGGAACCTGAGGACTTTTCCTACCTGCTATTTATTCTCCTTGACTCCAGGAGCTGGGCAACTTAGACAAAACTGAAGAATGAAAAAAGCATAGGCCTTTCACCTGTCATCACCGCAAATGTTGTGTGACCATATCATCCACAAAGAGCCTAGACTGTCTGCTCTCCTTTTAAGTTATAGACCCAGCCGTGTAAAGCACTGGATGGGGATGATTTCTAAGACTCCAGCCTAACATCTTCTACCTCCCTCAGAGCCCACTACTCCCAATCTGTTAACTCTCTTCGACGGGTAGCCCTGAATCCACCAGTCTTGGGTACTGATGACTTGATCCTTAAATGCTCACACATATGATTGGGATAACTCTAAGGTCTATAAATTCATGGTAGTTCAGTTGAGTGGGTTCTGATTCAAGCTCAAGTTACTGTTCTACCCCTCGGACCAGACTAGAGCGTGACGTGCTTCTGAACCAGCGGCGATTTTGCCAGGCAGCGGACATTTGTCTGAAGAGATTTTTGGTTGTTACAGTGGGGAGGAGGCAGGGGAAGAAATGCCATCTGCTGAGCAGAGGCCAGAGATGCTGCTAAACATCCTGAAATTCACAAGGCAGCCGCCCACAACAAAGAATTATCCAGCCCAAAATGTCAATATTGCCATTATTGAGAAACCCTGATCTAAAGGAAGTTACCTCTTCTCCACGGCCCCATCCTGATATCAGTTTCCTTTGTTCCCAGGGAGTAGCTGCTCATTCCTACCCTCAGGGGACAAACCAGAGGCTGTCATGGTGATTGGGAAAGGTCTGCTAGGGGCTGGACCTCGGATCCCCTGTATCAGGACCCGACTACAGGTAACATTTTTGGGTCTTCCCCAGTCCCCAGCATAGCAACTCTGGCAGAGCCCAGCAAGGCGCTGTTCACCTGGGTAGTGGGAGGGAAAATGCCCAGCACTGCTTTACACCCTCTCCCCACAACCACAGCAGAGAGCTGCTCTGATGCCTGAGTGCCTGTCTGTCCGGTGCTGCACCCCCATCCCCTTCAGCCAGGTCTCTTGCTTGCTTCCAATCCCAGTATCCTTGCCAGACATACCCTAACCTCAGCCTGCTAGCTTTGGCTTTGCCTGCCCCTGCCTTAGCTTCTCCTCTCTTTCTGCCCAGACCTGCCCGAGGAGAGTTCCCGCCAGGAGGGGTCCCGGATTCCCCAGGTAACACATCTGGTTGCTGCTCCTAGGAACAGCTGTGCCACCAACTCCGATTCACTCCAGATCCCCATACTAGGTTGACTGAAGTTAGGTATAGGCAGAAGCTGACGGGATAGGTGAAGCTTAAGCTGCTCTGGCAGGGGCTGAGGCAATGAAGGCTCTGAGGCAGACCCACTAATCCTCCAACATCTTTCCACACCGTGCTTCTCTACTCAGCCAGATCTTGACCGTGGTATAGCCATGAAGGTTAAATGCTGGACCCTTCTGACTCCCCTAGTTAAGTAAAGCTTGGAATGTATAGTCATAAACTGAACCCAAGAGTTTTCTAGCTATTATCCTGCCCTACCTTCTCAGCTAGGAACAGTGCCCAGGAACTCAAGGTCCCAGTACCCGTGTTGACACCCATACTACACTCATACGTGTGGATACTAAAAGGAAACCTAGAAGCAAAAAAGTTCATGGAAGAATCCAGCCTCACAGCCTACCCCCTGTCCACACAGGCTAGGCCCAGGTTGGGCCGGGGCTCACCGCCGACTCGCAGAGGGATGAGAGGCTCTTCGGGCCCCACGTCCCCTATCCCCTGGACCAGGGAGAGCAGTGAGCCAGAGCCGGGACCCTGCTCCATACCACGGTGAGCACCAGGGTGCAACTCTTCACCCCACCTCTCACTTCTATCCCCGTATTCCCATTTCTGCCATTCAAGATCATTTTCTTCCTTCCCTTCTCCCTTTGACCCCCGAAAGACTAAATGTACCTTCATTAAGAACCTAGTCCCTGACTTTTTTCCCCATCATGCTGTCCGTCTTCACTCCAACAGACAAGAGAACAACTTCTAGTTAGGCCTAAGGAGCAGGCTGGTCGGACCATTCCTGTCAGACCACTGTGCAGTGCTCAACCTGCCTATCCTCACCCACCTTTCCTCTCTCATCTCCCAGCCCCTGGCTGAAAAACCAGAAGAAGGGTGGAGTTTTCACAACCCTGACTCCTCTCTCTTCTCTGTTGCAGGCTGCCTCACGCTGGGCCCCCACGGCCCTGCTCTGCCCCTGCCTTTTCTCCTATTTCCCGTAGTCTGTCTGACTCCCAGTCCCGGATTTGTTACAGTGGGGGGCCCTTGGGCCAAACTGAGGTTTGTTTTGTCCCTAAATCTCCTCCACTCACTGTTTCTCCTCGGGTCTGAGGCCTTGACCTTCACGCCCAGCACATGACCCGGAGATGGGGAACACAGTGAGAAATGTGCTAGCCCCCTTTCTCAGCTCATGATTCCATGTGACAATTATAACTCCTTGGAACGCCAGCCACACTGTTCTGAGACACTGCAGAGCATCACCTTGAGACAGGACAAAGCAGGGACCTGCCACCCCTTCCCTCCCTCCACAGCACACGATTTTGGGACCACAAAAAAAATCTATATTTTTATACTGGGGGGAGGGAGTAGAAAATAAAGTAGCCCTATGCTGGGCCCTATTCAGTGGCAGCTTCTTGTTCCATAAGGTTAAGGAAGACTTTGAGGAAATAAAAGTTGTTTGGAAAAATCCAGGTGTAGTTGCTTTGTATGTTGTGATGGGTAGAAGGGATGAAGTGAAGTGTGAAGGCCCCTCACACCCTCCATCTTGCCTCAGACTATGTCCTGGAACCCTAGAAAAGAGGGGGAAAGACCTGAGGTAAGGAAAATGCTGCAGCTTTCCTCTGGGGCAATCCTTCAGGAATCAACTCCCATCCAGCCTGTCCCCCCTTACAATTCTCGCCCACACTTATGGGTTGGTTTACCAGTCGTTCATACAACACCTCCCCCCATCCCATTCTTCTCTATGGCTTGGGTCTACACTAGCCAACCACTAAATCAGTGCCCTGTGCCCCTGAAATAGAATTCTCTATCTTTCCAACCCCTCACAAAAAAAATTATGCCTAAATAAAACCCTAACAACCTTGGAAAAGTGAGTACTATTTAAGTGAAGAGCCTAAATCCTCTTACTTGGACGGCATCCTCAGTACCTTTATTCCTTCGGGTGTCAGTACTTTCTTGTACCCGTACTATCAACTTGGGCATCTGGGGACCACATGAAGATGGGGACTGAGGGGGTTTAGGGAACCCACCCCGTTCTAGCAGGGAGCAGTTTAAGGGGGAAGGGGTCAGGGCACTCGCTGCTCTGTGCGGATAAAGGGGCCCAGTATCATGCTTGGCCCAACACTTTCTGATTTGAAGTTTCGAACCCTTCACGCCCTGGCGCGGCCCCGCCACTCACTCTCTGGGGCTGGGCGCTACAGCCCCGTACCGTTACCTGGGGCGGAGAAAGCGCCACTTTCATTCCTGCTTCTTGGGATTGTTGACGGCCACGTAGTGATAGAGAACGACAAGCAGGAAGAGCGACACGCCCAGCATGTTGGCAAAGATGGCGAGCTGCACGTCCGTGATCATGCTGCGGAGAAGAGGGGGGACTGAGCCTCGGACCGGCGCACTCCTCGCCCAGACCAGGACCCTTCCTCGCCCCACTGGCCCAGCCACCGCCGATGGGCCGTGGACCACGCCTGCGTGCCTCTCACCTGATCAGCAGGGCTCGGCTCCGACACGATCTGTGGACTAGCTCGAGGTAGGAGACCTGGACCGGAAGTTTGCTGCGCCAGCTCAGTCCCAAAACAGCCACTTCCGGCCGCCAGGCTCGGCCGGTAAGGGCTCCCTAGCCCCCGCGTCTCGCCTGCTCCCGCGGCGCACTCGCAAGGGGCGGGGTCTTGGGCGGGGCTGAGGAGGGGCCGGCCGCCGTAGGGGGCGGGCGGGCTGCAGACGCTCGCTTCGTACGCGGCACGGCGCAGCTGTGAGCTGTTGGCGTGGTCCGGCACAGGGTTAGGGGCGCTGGGGCCGCTTCCTTGGAGCCGAGGAGTGGGCTAGAGCGAGGGTGTGGCGGCGGGACCGAGCGGGAGGCTCGGCCTGACCCTAGACTCCGGCCCCCCTCTCGGTCGCGGGCCCACATGCTGCTGCCCACCCTTCGCTTCCCGGCCCGGCCAGGTGCTTCCTTTGCGCCCTGCCCTCAGGGTCCCCACCCTGGTCCGGGCGGCCGGGAGAGGGGGTGCGAGGCGGTGCAGAATGGGGACAGGGCTGGGACGGCCGGCTAACTCTCCTCGGCGCCAGCCTTTCTGCCCCACATCCGCCAAATAGGACGATCCTGCCTGTGATCTGACCAGTGCCTCCCTTCCGGACTCCCTCCCTCCATCCCACTCTCAGAGGTGGGCGTCGGAAATAGGGCGGACCCTCCCGGAATCAAAACCCAAACCGTGGGACTTAAGCCAAGTGGGAAATCACCCCCCCCCCGGATGTGAGGGAGGGGGAAAAGGAGGAAAGGCTGGGACCAGCAAGAGGGGTCGTGTGGGTTATAAGCAGAGTGGGCCACCGAGGATAAAAAAGGAAGATGACTGTGGGTAGATGTCCGAGGGTCTCTGGTGAGGGGAGAGGCAGCCTGGGGCTCTACAACCCTCTGCCCAGCCAAAACCTACTCCCCCCCACCTCCTTGCTTTCCTTCAGCTTCACCATAAAAGGGAACGGCACTGAGCCAGGCTGGGGCCAGGGGCTGGGCTGTTTCTCTGGAGCTGTCAGGGGTAATGGAAGCCAGTTGCTCTGCGGTAGAGGGGGGCCAGGGCTCAGGGGACGCCTCTGCTTCTCTGAGCCAAAGAAAACTACAGGAGCTGCTATGGGGCTGGAACAGCTGGGTAAGGGGACTGACTGGCAGGCTCTGTGCGCAGTGAGCTAAGGGTGCACTAGCCCGGAGTGGGCTTCCCTGGCCTGGGACCATCAGCAGTTTGTCCTCCATGCACAAGCCCAGTGACTCCTAAGCTTGGTCTCGGCCTTTAGCAGTCTGTAGTTCCCCGGCCTCCCCTCTCATCGCGCAGCCCTCACCATTTCCCAGAAGTTTTCTGTTTAGAATCCCAACCCCATGTTCCCTCCACATAACGGTGAAATCCCAGCCATGTACTCCCTCATGCGTCCCCTCAGTGAGCAGTCTGTTCCCAGCTCTGCTCTGGGAGAATGAGGGTCTAGGTCTTAAAGGATTACACACATTATGCTTTGCATCTCCTGGAAATTTGAAGCAGATCCAAGTGCAGCCAAACTTTTAGATCTGTTGAAACACAACTAGATCCTGGAAAGTAGACTTTCTAGACTGCAAATGACATAAGGGAAGGCCTTGGAAGTGCTTCAGCTTTCCAAGGCTGTCCAGAAACCAGCTGACCCAGTTGCAAAGTAAACTAGACTCTCAGAGCTAGCTGAAGGGGGCCTTCAAGGTCATTTTATGAAGAAGGAAACTGAGGCCCAGAAGGTAATTGATTTGACCAAGGTTCTACAAATGGTTAGAGACTGTCACCTGATCCTTCTTCCTCTGTTCCATACTCTGTTGTGTCAGACTGTGGACTCAGTAGGTTGTCCTAGGGTCAGGGGAAAGCGGAAAAGGTTTTGTTTTAGAACCATCCAGAAACGTCCTTCACCTCCCAGAACTTCCTGTGCCTAGGTCAGCGAGTCTTTATCAGCCTTGAATGGGTCATTTGGCCTAGTGCCTGGAGGAACATTTTAACCAAGTTAAAAATGGTCTCCAGGACTAAACTGGACTCAGCTAAGAGCTAACAACTCCTGAAAAAAGCTTGGGTGGAAAAGTATGTGGGAAGTGAGACAAGTGAAGCCTTATCCTGGGGGAAATCGGGGGAGAGAGAGGGTTAGGGGGCACGTGGGGCAGGGGGGAATGTGTGGAGCTTAATCTCTGTGATTAGTGTGACAATTTCAAGCAGAAGACATAGTCAGGATTAGGCTCAGGAGTGAAAAGGCAACAAGACCTGGAAAAGGGGCACTGGGCCCTGCGTCCAGGGAGGTTAGCTCCTAAAGTATTGTACCTGTGGGAAGGGTTGGAAGGAAAAAAAATGTGTGCATTTGTGCATAGTGGACTTTTGCTCAAGAGTCCCCACAAGCTGGAATTCCCATCTGGGTTGGCATGACCCAAGGCCCGGTTGTTATTATTCCCCCCTTTTTCCTCCCACTCTTCAGTCTTCTGACCGAGGGTGGTAGGCATAAAATGCTCCTTACTGCTGGGGCCCCTATCTCTCTGGCCCCAGGCACTGGAGTTCATTGCGCCATCAGTGATGGTTGACTGAATGAGTTAGTTGCCTGGTACAGCCAAGATTTCCCATTGGCACTAGACCCATGGAAATCTGTCTTGGAGAGGTTATAAAATAGATCTTGTCCTAGTGCCCGAGGGACTCTTAGCCTTTTTTGGCCTCAGGAATTCTCTTCCAGTCTCTTTGGAAATGTGTGGCTGCCTATCAATACCACCGCCACCACTGCATTCCCTCTAACCTTAGTCTCCACTGCAGCCTGCTTGCCCAACACCTCAGGCCTCCCCAGTGAACCCACTGATTTCTTTGAGATCTCTAAACATTCATGTCAGGCTCTAGGTCTTGGCTCCTAATTACAGGACTAAATGAAAGGCAACCTACCGCCATTATATTTCAAAGGCAACATTTTTGACTTGACACACTTAAAATACAACAGATTTTGTAACTTAAGGGGGCAGGCCAAGGAACGGGTGACAACTGAGTAGTCACAAGATGGCTGGGATGACTTTTTAAGTTGCCAGAAGCTCCTGAACGGAGGAGACGGGGAAGAGCAGAGAAAGCAAACCCACAGCAGCAGCCAGGGCCACCTGGAGGGGAGTGAGTTAGCTTCCTGCCACGGCCGGGGCCAGGGCCTGAGCAGCTGCCTTCCACTGACAGCGCCTTTGAAATCAGGACCTTCTAGGACCAAGTCCTTCAAGTCTCCCTAGGTGCCGGTCCCCTCACCTCTAAGGAACAGGCACAAATTTCCATTTCTGATGGTTCCAGAGTTTACTTTCACCATCCTGTCTTTTCGCCAACATTTCTCCCAGTCATCAGGATCATATTCTGGGCCATAGGACGTCAGAGGTAGATCACTCAGATTCACATTGAAGATTTGGTGGCATCCATTCTTATAGTTTCCAACTATTGCCCTGCAAGTGGTTCCCAGAATCAAGACCCACACTGCTAACCATCTCCTTTGGACGTTTATTTCCATTGAGATGTGTTATTCTCATCTTAAACTCAGGATGCCCAAACGAAGGTCATCTTTCTTCCCTTCAGACCTGCTCCTCTTCTCGATTTACTCATGCTGGCTCAAACCCTGGAAGCTTCTGTGGTGTCCCCCTTCATCTGGTCCCTCATTACCCATGCAGTCACCAAGCAGTCACAGCCTTCTCTTCCAAGTCTGCATCACTTTGCAGTGTAGAATTTGGAAGGGACCTGAGATGACAGAAAGATGGCAGACCCCCGGTGGAGTCAGGGGGTTTGCTCAAAGTGATAACACTATTTAGAGGAGGAGCTGGAACCAGCATCCTTGTGCCCTAACACCCTGCCCATTGCTCTTGCCAAGAATATCTTCTTTCTGCGTGTGTATCGACCCCCTACTCAAAAACTTGTAACCCAAGCTGTTAACCAGTCATCTGAACCTCTCCCTGATTTTTCCACAATCAACCTCTCTGACTTTCTGACACAAAGAAGAGCTAACATTTACCACATGCCAGACACTATTCTAAATGCTTCACATGGATTAACTTAATCCACACGAAACTAGGAAGGAGGGTACTATGATTATTCTCATGTTACAGATGAGGAAACTGAGACAGACTGCTTTCACCAACCTGAAATCCCTCCCCCTCCCCCCATCCCTGTTTTTTACTTCCCCCCACTACCACATTTATCAGATTCTCTCTCTTCCAATAGCTCTTCTCTGACTCCCCACAGCAGCCAGCTATCTTTCCCCTCCTCTTACCCAGAGCACAGCATCCATCTGGCCTTCTGTCTGTCCTGCCCTGTGTTCGTTCTGTCGGGCGCTTGTGTCCTGTTCCCCAGCAGGACCAGCTACTCTTTACTGAGTCCACACGTGCCTTTGCTACCCAGGCACCTCCGCAGCGCCCACACACCAGGCTCTCGCCTCCTTTCTGTCTAGTACTGCTGCCTGGCTCTCCCAAGCGGCCCACCACGCAGGGAGACCTGTACAGAACACAACGCTGGGGGCCAGATGGTGAGGGGGGCTGGCTGACAGATTCTGACAGAGCCTATGGGCAGGCTGGTGGTTGAGTCAACTTCCTTACCTGCCTCAGAGGCTACCAGACTTGGCTCCACTCTAGGGAGTGACTTCCTTCAGGCTAAATACATCGGGCCCAACTCACCTCCCTCCTTCCCTCCCCTCCCCCACTCATGGCCGACCTTCTCCAAGACAAGTCTGAGACCCATGTTCACCTGGCCTTTTGAGAATGAAAGCCTTTTTCTTCTTGCCCATGTCCTCTCCATGCTTGACAGAAGGCTACTCCCCACTTCCAGATTCTTCTGGCTTCTCTGAATTTCTTGCCTGCCTCAGTGAGTCCTTCTCCTTTTCCTCTCTGGCCCAGTAGCCCTCACTCCTCTCCTCCTTTTTCCTCGCAAGCCACTGACCTGGGTACCATTTATATTCTAATCTGAGCGCTGCTCTTGACTTGCTGTGTTACCTTGGACAAGTTACTTTCCCACTCTGGGCCTCAATTTTCACATCTATGAAAGGAGGCAGCTGGACTAGATGGTGAGTGACTGTCCTGCTGAGCCCTGCGATTCTTTCTTCCTTTTACAGCTCTCCTCTCCACCTCTCGCCTCTGGGCTCCTCTCTCAGGCCTTCTCTCCCAGGGTAGGCCTGCCCTGGCCCCAGGAGAGCTGTGGCTCCAGCTCCCGTTCCCTGTCTAAGCGACCAGCCCTAGGCCTCCTCCCCAGCTCTGGCCCCAGCTCCGCTCCATGTGGCCCGTCTGAGAGGCTGGCCCCAAGCCCGGGGGCAACTCCACATTTCTCTGTTTTTCCTTTTTTTTTCCTCTCTTTCCTGGAGTTAACAAGAAGCAGATGTGGCGCACGATGGTTGGAGAGGTGGGGGGAGGAAGGGGGAGGCTGGACCGCCAGCCAGACAGGGGGGAAGGGAGGGGAGTGAGGGAGAGAGAGAGGCGGGAGGCCAGGGCCCGCCCCGAAACCACTCTTGTGCCTCTGAGCAGCCACAGGGGCAAAGCCCTGTCACCCTCAGGATCCAGTCATTGGGGAAAAGCAATAGGGAGACCAGAGGAGGGCCAGCTGGGGCGAGGGGGTGGAGGCCCAGGAAGCAGCATCTGAGAGGGCCAGGGACCAGGCACAGGAGGCCGGGGGGCACAGAGAACAAACCCCCCTCAGAAGTGGAGAAGAGGAGAGCGGAAGGAACCGAGGGAGGGACAGATAGGAGCCTGAGGAGGAAAGAGGAGGGGGAGAGGGGTCAGGCCAGGCGGCCAAGGAGGAGGCGTGTGGCTGGGGGCTGCCGGCAGGAAGCTGGGGACAGGACCCGCTGTCCCTCGGATCAGCGGCATCCCCCGCTCCAGGCAGAGGCGCCAGTGGTCAGGCCAGGATGTGCCTCTGAGGGCCACCACGGAGCGCCCCCGCCATGGCCCCCGGAACCCTCTGGAGCTGCTACCTCTGCTGCCTGCTGACCACAGCCGTGGGGGCGGCTAGCTACCCTCCTCGCGGTTACAGCCTCTACACTGGGAGTGGCGGGGCCCTCAGCCCTGGGGGACCCCAGGCCCAGAGTGCCCCCCGGCCTGCCAGCCGCCACAGGTAAGAGTCTGGGTCCCAGCCCGAGGCTGGAGGTAGGTGGGAGGGTGGGTGAGAAGATGTGTATCCTGGCCCCGGCCTTGGGTCCGCTCTTCTGCGCTGTCCCCGCCTAGGGCAGGGAAGGGGGAAGAGGAAACCCATCCGTCAGGTGCTCTTTACATGCCCGCCTTCCTTCAGGGCACTTCCAGGGCCCCCTGAAGAGATAGGTGCCCCCCCAACCTCAGGGAGATCTGCTTCCACGTTAGGCGCCCAGGGAAACTACCCTGAGGGACACCAGCCAGGCCTTCCTGCCAGCCGCCAGCTGCATACCAGCCTGGGATTCTCGGCAGACCTCTCATTCCTCTCTAGGGCTCCCTCAGCCCCATCCAGTAATCCACGCTTCTGACGCCGCTCCTCTGCTCCTTGTGGCTCTCCAGCCGACACAGACCAGAGACTGGCGTGAATGGGGCCAAGAGTGTAGAACTTCGAGCCCCAAGGCGGGCAGTGCTCATCAATGGCTTATTCTCTCCTTAACCCTGAGCTGGACCCCTGCCTGCCCCGTCCTCTCCCCTGAGTGGTGGGTGGAAGCCAGCATCCAGGGGATCACCAGGGGACATGGCCAGTCGGTTCACACAGGCCACGCCAAGCTGGGGGTTGAGACAGAAGGGACACGAATGAATGCGTGGATTCAGAGGCTCCCCACGTGCCCCCAGCCACGAGGATCAACATCTCGTGGTTGTGGTTTTGCATCTACATCTCCTGTCCCCATCTTGAAAAGTCTTTATTGACTCCTGCTGCACAGGAAGGTTGGGGGGGCGGGGAGCTGCCCCTGCCAAAGCCCTGGCTCCCACCGTTCCCAGGGGCCCTTCATGTTTTGACCCTCCCTCCGCCCCTCTGGTAGCCCCTGGGCCTTCCTTAGGGGCATGTGTCTCTAGATCTTGGGCCCACGTGGGGTTGTATCTGCAGGAACTGGTGTGCCTACGTGGTGACCCGGACAGTAAGCTGTGTCCTTGAGGATGGAGTGGAGACCTTCATCAAGCCTGACTACCAGCCCTGTGGCTGGGGCCAGCCCCAGTGTTCCCACAGCATCATGTGAGCACCTCCCCCCGCCAAAGGATGTGCACTTGGCTGGGGCTGGGCTAGGGCGGCCAACTGGGGGCATTTGTACCAAGCAGGTAGCAAGGGGCAGGACCGGGGGCTTCAGTCAGAGCCAGCTGAGGAGATGCTGAGGCAGCAATTCGTCTGGTGGAATACTGAGGGCAAACTTACCTGGACCACCCTGCCAGCCCCTGGAATGCCTTTTCCGGGCTGGGTCACAGTCAAGGAGAGGAGTTCAAAGTTCCAGCACAGGACAAGGGGAGGAAGAATAGGGATTTGGCCCTTGGCCAACACGCTGAAAACTGTCAACTGAGCAAGGCCACATGCTGGTCAGTAAGGGGCACCCAGCCTGAGGGACAGGTCTAGTCCACCAGCGGCTGCTCATCTCTGAGGACAGGGGCCGGGATCACTACAGGACAGGGAGGAGTCAAGAGGCCTCCCTCTGCCTCTCCCAGGTACCGCAGCTTCCTCCGCCCTCGCTACCGCGTGGCCTACAAAACAGTAACGGATATGGAGTGGAGGTGCTGCCAGGGGTACGGGGGCGATGACTGTGCCGAGGGCCCTGCCCCGGCGCTGGGCCCTGCACCCACCACGCCGCGCCCCCGGCCCCGGCCCGCCCGCCCCAACCTCTCGGGCTCCAGTGCGGGCAACCACCTGAGTGGACTGGGTGGGGAAGGTGAGTGCCGGAGCTGCTGGGGAGAGGAGGGGAAGGCGGTGCTGGGGGAAGCGTGGGCCAGGCTGCTGCGGGGAACCCCTGCTCCAGGTCAGAAGAGGGGACAGAAGGGAGTTCATGAGATCCCTTCCCATGCGTGAGAGCAAGAGCGAGCGAGCGAGAGAGAAGAGAGAGGGAGAATATGTCTGTGTCTGTGTCTGTGTCTGTGTCCGTGTCCGTGTCCGTGTGTGTGTGTGTGTGTGACACAGAGAAGAGAGATTGAGTGGAGACCCAGAGAAAAGGAAGGCAGAAAAAGAGAATGTGCTTGTTCACGCCCACGTGTAGCCAAGATACTTCCTAGTTGGGAACAGCTGCGGAGGAAGGGGGAATTCCTTGGAGAAGCTTGGTCCAAGGGGATAGACAGATGAGACTACAAGTCCTAGCATGCACTGCAGCCAACTACAGGTCCCAGGCCCCTCGGTGGCCTCTGGAGACTACAGGTCCCAGAATGCAGCAGTCCCCGTTGCCCGGCACTGCAGATGTGCTGTGTTTGCCTGCCAGGGAGATAGCTGTGCTGTAATTATGGAAACAGGAACTTCTGGCTGATTCTCCCACCATCCAGCCAGATCCCCCGCAGCCCGCCTCGGAGCCCTGTTTGTCCCTGTAGTGCTGTGGAGAGGTTCCTACCCCACGTCCGCATTTCACTCACCCTGAGGGAGGGACATAGTATCATTCCCTTTTTTCAGATGTGGAAACAGTTTCCATAAAGTTAAGAGGAATTCTGGAAGGTGGAAAGGACCTGGCCTTGGTGGTCTGATGGACGACCTGGGTTTGAAACTTGGCTCTGCCACTTATTAAACTTGTAATCCATGGCCCAGTTAATTAACTAACCTCTCTGGTCCTCTGTTTCCCAGTCTGTGAAATGGGAAGAACTAATGGTATTTGCACAATGGAGTTGCTGGATGCAGGAAGGAGCCATGGTATACATGTGGCTTAAAGGCATTCAGTGAATGGAGTTTCCTACCATCTTTTCTTGCCCAAGTCACGCAGCTAAGGAATGGCCACATCAGCTGGGACCTCTGCCCTCTTGTTGGAGCTGGGGAGCGCAGGACCTAGGAGGTAGGCACTGAGCTCTGAGGCCTAGCCCCTCGACCTTATGCCTTCCCCTCTCTGCCAGGACCTGGGGAGTCACAAAAGGTGCAGCAGCTGGAGGAGCAGGTGCAGAGCCTGACGAAGGAGCTGCAGGGCCTCCGGGGTGTCCTGCAGGGACTGAGTGGGCGCCTGACGGAAGACGTCCAGAGAGCTGTGGAGACAGCCTTTAATGGGAGGCAGCAGCCCGCAGATGCAGCTGCCCGCCCCGGTGTGCACGAAACCCTCAACGAGATACAGCAGCAGCTGCAGCTCCTGGACAACCGCGTTTCCACCCACGACCAGGAGCTGGGCCATCTCAACACCCATCACAGCGGTGGTGGCGGCAGCGGTGGCAGCAGGGCTCTGGGCCCAAGCCCGGCCCCTCCCGGCCACAGCGAGGAGCTGCTGCGGGAGCTGGAGCAGCGGCTGCAGGAGTCCTGCTCTGTGTGCCTGACGGGGCTGGATGGCTTCCGCCGGCAGCAGCAGGAGGACAGGGAGCGGCTGCGAGCGCTGGAGAAGCTACTGGCCTCCGTGGAGGAGCGGCAGCGGCAGCTCGCTGGGCAGGCCCTGGGCCGCTGGCCCCCTCCGGAGTGCTGCCCTCCAGAGCTGGGCCGGCGACTGGCTGAACTGGAGCGGAGGCTGGATGTGGTGGCTGGCTCGGTGACAGTGCTGAGCGGGCGGCGAGGCGCCAACCTGGGAGTAGCAGCTGGGCAGGGGGGCCACCCCCCAGGCTATACCAGCTTAGCGTCCCGCCTCGCTCGCCTGGAGGACCGATTCAACTCCACCCTGGGCCCCTTGGAGGAGGGCTGGCGGGGGCTTCCCGGGGGCCTGGGCCACTGGCTGCCTGCTGCCCGGGGCCAACAAGAGAGGCTGGAGGGGCTGCTGGCCAACGTGAGCGGGGAGCTGGGGGGGCGGCTGGCTCTGCTGGAGGAGCAGGTGGCAGGGGCTGTGCAGGCATGTGGGCAGCTCTGCTCTGGGGCCCCGGGCGAGCAGGGCTCCGAGGTCAGCGAGATCCTCAGTGCCTTGGAGCGCAGGGTGCTGGACAGCGAGGGGCAACTGCAGCTGGTGGGCTCAGGCCTGCACAAGCTGGGAGCAGCTGGGGAGTCCCAGCAGGCCACGCTGGAGGGACTGCAAGGGGTCGCGGGCCAGCTCCAGGGTCGTGTCGATGCGCTGGATGAGACGGCTGCAGAGTTCACACTGCAGCTGAATCTCACAGCGGCGCGGCTGGGCCAGCTGGAGGGGCTGCTGCAGGCCCGTGGGGATGAGGGCTGTGGCGCCTGCGGTGGTGTCCAGGAGGAGCTGGGCCGTCTTCGGGATGGTGTGGAGCGCTGCTCCTGCCCCCTGTTACCCGCGCGGGGCCCTGGGGCCGGCCCGGGTGTTGGGGGACCGAGCCGTGGGCCTCTGGATGGCTTCAGTGTGTTCGGGGGCAGCTCAGGCTCAGCCCTCCAGGCCCTGCAGGGAGAGCTCTCCGAGGTTATTCTCACCTTCAGCTCCCTCAATGACTCACTGCACGAGCTCCAGACCACAGTGGAGGGCCAGGGTGCTGATCTGGCTGACCTGGGAGCCACCAAGGACCGTATCATCTCTGAGATTAACAGGCTGCAGCAGGAGGCCACAGAGCATGCTACAGAGAGTGAGGAGCGCTTCCGAGGCCTGGAAGAGGGACAGGCACAGGCCGGCCAGTGCCCCAGCCCAGAGGGGCGACTGGGCCGCCTGGAGGGAGTCTGTGAGCGGCTGGACACGGTGGCCGGGGGACTGCAGGGCCTGCGCGAAGGCCTCTCCAGACACGTGGCTGGGCTCTGGGCTGGGCTACGGGAAACCAACAGCACCAGCCAGACACAGGCAGCCCTGCTGGAGAAGCTGCTAGGGGGGCAGGCTGGCCTGGGCAGGCGGCTCAGCGCCCTTAACAGCTCCCTGCTGCTCCTGGAGGACCGGCTTCACCAGCTCAGTCTGAAGGACCTCACTGGTGAGGGGGCAAGAGGAGGCACGGAGTGGGGGCACTCCTTTCAAGTCCTTTCTTTCTCCTCCCCTGACCCTGCGACAGCCCAGCCTTAACCTCGTCCACTTTCTCCTTGCCCTGCCCAGCATGAATTGCAGACCCACCTCTGTCCCAGGGCTTGGTTTGTCCACAAGAGATGATCCAAGGTCCCAGCTCCCCGCCCTCCCCTGATGGCTCAGACAGGACTGTGGGTGGAGGAGGGGTGCTGCTCTGCCAGCTAGGTACCCAGCATGGGCAGCGAGGGGCCCCATCACCCTGTCCCTGGATCCACCACCTTCCCTGTCCTTTGGAAACTCCTTTTTATGGCTCTCCTTCAACTTAGTTTTGTCACTGTAGGTCCTGCAGGTGAGGCTGGGCCACCAGGGCCTCCCGGGGTACAGGGACCCCCAGGCCCTGCTGGACCTCCGGGACCTCCAGGCAAGGATGGACAAAAGGGGCCCATCGGACCACCAGGTATGTGGGCTGAGATCCTTGCTGCAGCCAGGGCTACTCCCAGCCCCAACCCTGGCTGCCCCGGGCTTGACATTCTACCCTGAACCGGACAGAGAAGGGGGGAAAGCGGCAAGGAACTGGGGCTCCTACATGGCTGACAGTGACTAGGAAAGTGACTAGGAGCTAGGATAGTCACTGTGTTGGCCAGTTGGCTGTGGTGGCCTCACTGCTGTGTTGAAGACGATGGCTGAGCCTATAAGGTTGAACAGAATGGACCCTATCTGTTCCTCCTTTTCTTGATATGCCCAGTTCTGTTTTGGAGTCTGCATAGCACCTGGCACAGTGGGAAAGCAGATGTTTGCTGAGTGACTTAGCGAGAGCTGCCCTACTTCTCACTGCTCCCTTTTTTCTTCCCACAGGTCCCCAAGGTGAACAGGGTAAGTTCCTCTCATTCAGTGCTGGAGGGCGGGGAACTGAACTAGGATTTGGAGGATGGAAGGCCTCAGGCAGCCCTGGGGGTAGAGACCCAGGAGGGGAAGGGGGCTGGGCAGCCCTGCACTGAGCGTCCAGTCTGACACCCTCCCTACCTCACCCAGGAGCAGAGGGGGCACCAGCAGCCTCTGTGCCCCGGGTGGCCTTTTCAGCTGCCCTGAGTTTGCCCCGCTCTGAACCAGGCACAGTGCCCTTCGACAGAGTCCTGCTCAACGATGGGGGCTACTATGATCCAGAGACTGGTAAGCCTGGGAGTGGGCAGCTGGGCACTGGGGGGAACGGGGGAGGCTGTGCAGTGATATGTCCCCATTCTTGCCGTTTCAGACAAGCTGAGTCTTTTCATTCTCTGGTTTGGGGAGACCCCTATTCTCTCCTTCATTTATTCATTCTCACCACAGCTTGGACTGAGGGGTGAGGTGGGGAGGGGAAAAGCCTATCATTCCACAGCTCTTTATGGGGGCCTCTTCTTGCCCAGGCACTGTTTTAAGTGCTGGGGATGCGGAAACGAACAAAACACTGGTTTCCCTGCCGTCCGTGGAGCTCAAAACACTGGTTTCCCTGCCGTCCGTGAAGTTCTAGTAGAAGAGAGGTGAAAAGACCCAGAGGGTCCCTCCGCACGTAGTCCAGGAGTTCTGCAAGGGCTCCCGGACACCTTCCCGGCCCCTGCCACCTGTCTCCCTCCTGATTGCCACTGTTGTCCCCAGGCGTGTTCACGGCGCCTCTAGCCGGACGCTACTTGCTGAGCGCGGTGCTGACTGGGCACCGGCACGAGAAAGTGGAGGCCGTGCTGTCCCGCTCCAACCTGGGCGTGGCCCGCATAGACTCCGGTGGCTACGAGCCTGAGGGCCTGGAGAATAAGCCGGTGGCCGAGAGCCAGCCCAGCCCGGGCGCCCTAGGCGTCTTCAGCCTCATTCTGCCGCTGCAGGCCGGGGACACGGTCTGCATCGACCTGGTCATGGGGCAGCTGGCGCACTCGGAGGAACCGCTCACCGTCTTCAGCGGAGCCCTGCTCTACGGGGACCTGGAGCTAGAACAGGCATAGACAGGGAGCCGGGCCCCACCGGCCCGAAGTGTCTACGCCGGCCAAACAGCCAGCGGGGGTGGGGTGGGGGTGGGCTCCGGGGCGTCTCGCCTGGGACGGGGCCCCGACCCGGGGCAAGCTGCAGTCTCTGTACCCGCCGCAGCAGCGCAGGCGCCCAGAGCAGCGTCCTTCCCACGGTCGGAGTGCGCCGGGTCGGGGACTCTGGGGTCTCCTCGTCCAGACTTTTGGCCTGATCGCCGTCCCTGCAAGACTCGGACTGCGGAGGAGCTAATCCTCGCACACTTTGCTCCCCCAACTGGCCTCTAGGCCGAATCCCTGGGCTCCGGGACTCTCTCGAGGGGGCTCCGGCCCCCACCGCCATACTAAACTATTCAGGAATAAAGACACTTGGGTTTTCTAAAAAAAAAAAAAATACTAAACAAGCTGTCTGCTCTACTATGTGTTCAGGGGTAGACAGGCGTATACAGGGGACGGGGTGAGGGAGCCCCGGGTTCCGGACCCTGCTCGCGCCCTCCGCTCTGGCAGGGGTAGCTCTGCCTGCACTTACACTGGACGCGCAGGCGAGAAGTGCGCCCGGGGCTTGGAGCCCTAGCCGGGCCCCACTACTGGTCGCGTCTTTTCCGCCGGCGTCCGCCAGAGGGCGCTGGGAACCGAGACCGCGGCGCCGCTGGGCGGTGTCTCCCGTCACGTGACCTCCGCCGCTCATCTTGCGTGCCCCAGCTGCTCAGCGGCGGAGGCGAGGCCTCGAGCTGGGATTGGCTGGGTCTCGGGGGCGGGGCGGGACAGCGGGGCCAGCGCGGGCCGCGGCTCTGGATGCCGGGGTCCGGGCCGCAGCTGCGAGGCCAGACTCAACCCCGCGGGCCTAGAGTCTGGAGAGGGAGCCGCGGGTGCAGGAGAGGGCGGGACAAGCGATACCTTTCTGCTGCACTTTCTCTTGACATTCATGAGGTTGCGTAGCTGCGCTTCAGAGAGATTTGTATTAGCTCGGAGTCCGTCTGACAAGTGAGGAAACTGAGGGCGAGAATTTGAAGGCGTAGCCATCTCCTGGGCCACGCAACCTGCTAAGGGGAGGCCAGGGACCAAGACCGCGGGGTCTGCACTCCCAGGCCCGCTGGGGTCGATGCGTGTGGGGAGCAAGAGCCCGGCTCCGTCCTCTGCACCTCGCCGCTGCAGGAGGCTCCTTGGAGGAGGAGCTCGGGACGCGGAGGAGGAGCCAGGACTGACTCTGGGAGCTGGGACACGATTCTCCGGGATAAGAGGCAGAGCCCGGGAGGAACCCCGTCAGCCGAGCGGGCAGAAATCTCCGGGAGCAGCATCATGGAAGAGAAACAGATTCTGTGCGTGGGGCTAGTGGTGCTGGACATCATCAGTGTGATGGACAAATACCCGGAGGAGGACACGGACAGCAGGTAGGGGCGCCCGGGCCCCTCGGAAACCCTAGGGGCCGCTGCAGCCCCGCGTTGTGCCAGGCGGCCAAGAGTACAGGGCTGCGGAGCAGGGGGGTTGGGGGGGCCCGCAGCGAGGCCTTGAGAGTCGCCTTGGGAGCTGGTGCCCCCTGCCCTCTGCCCGGGACCTGGGGAAAGAATTGAGGCCTTTAGTAGTAAGATCCAGGCTTTGGATAGCGTTGTGTTCTCCAGTTCCCATTTCAACCCTGGGACCGTGTCAGACATCATTATCCCCATTTTACCGAGTAGGCTAAGCAAGTAAAGACCCTGAGGGACGCAGTTGTTTATCCACGGGCACACAGCTAGGAAGGTGCAGAACCAGTTTTTTTCTTTTTAACGAAAACTGTGCACTTGCCTATCACCAGCATTTACTTATAATTTATTTACCACATATATAGCTCATCTGTGTCTTAAAAAAATTTTTTTTGAGGTAGCTTACAATAAGAAGTATGTGCAGTTAGACTGTTCAAGAACTTTCAAAACCATGGTGTTCGAGCTTCACTGTAGCTCAGGGCTTGCTGGCACGGCAGGCAAATTTGGAGATGCTGTGAGTTATGGGTAGAGCTGGTTCATGAGCCACACAGACTTTTCCCTGGTGCCGAATTCCAGAAGTTTACCAGAAGTCCTTTTTCCAATACTCAGTGAACAGCATAGTGGAAGAGACCCTTCTTGGTTGTCTGGTAGAAGTTGAAAAGTCATTTGCTGGGGGCTTCCCTGGTGGTCCAGTGGGTAAGACTCCGAGTTCCCAATGCAGGGGGCCTGGGTTCCATCCCTGGTCGGGGAACTAGATCCCACATACATGCCACAACTAAGAAGTCTGCATGCCACAACTAAGACCTGGCACAGACAAAATAAGTAAATAAACGTCTTAAAAAAAAAAAAAAAAAAGAAAAGTCATTTGCTGGTTCCCGTATTTACTCTTGATCACCCTTACACTGTGGTCCTGAGACACTTCTGTGTGGTGGAATCCGTGGCTGTCTCTTGGTGCAGTCTAGTGCTCAGAATACGGAAAAGAACTGCTTCTTGGCCCTCACTTGTCTCAGCAAAGAACTGGATAAAAGGCGAGTTCAAGATTGAACTTGGGAAAGACACTACAGCAACCACAGCCAGGAGGCTCACTGAGGGGAGAGCCCCCAGCATTCTTCAGGCCGTGGGTCCATACAGCACTGTCACAGGCATTGTTACATAGTTTCCTCACAGCAGCCCATGGGAAGCGTGTAAGGATCAGTCGCATCCTCCCTTTAGAGATGAGGAAGCTAAGGATTTGGAGAAATTAGACAATTTCTGTAAGGGGCCACGTAGTTGATGAGTGGCAGAGCGGTAGTCACAACTCAAGCATCCTGATGCTAGTGTTCCAGCCCTCTGCCCTCTCTGGTGCTCCCTGTTCCTTTTTTTTTTTTTTTTTTGCAGTACGCGGGCCTCTCACTGTTGTGGCCTCTCCCGTTGCGGAGCACAGGCTCCGGATGCACAGGCTCAGCGGCCATGGCTCACGGGCCCAGCCGCTCCGTGGCATGTGGGATCTTCCCGGACCGGGGCACGAACCCGTGTCCCCTGCATCGGCAGGCGGACTCCCAACCACTGCGCCACCAGGGAAGCCCCTCCCTCCCTGTTCCTTTGCTGCTGCCCGTCTCATGGAGTTGACCCTTTGCTTTGGGCTGCTTTGTTTGCCAGAGGTGACAGCCCCTGGCAAAAGGTGCAGGGACAGTGGGAGGAGGCACAAGGGTATGCTGCTGTGTGGCCCTAGCCCACCTACCAAGGTCAAGCCAGCCCCAGGACTTGGTGCTCAGTGAGGAGTCAAGTTTACTTTCCAGAGAACAGTGCAAATTCTGGGGCTCCAGTTTCTCTAGGAACTGTGGAGGACCTCCAGGGGACCCAGAGCACTTGCTCTGCTGGAGCTGAGTCCCGGTGCCTTTGAGTTTACTCATGTTGGAAGGCTGGGACAAGAGCCTGCTGGTTCCACCCTGACGGGAGCTGGTTCCGACGCTGGGCACTAAGCAAGGTGCCTCTCTGAAGAGACCCTCTGTGCTCCCTGCGCTTTAGAGAGTATCTCCCCGCTCCCCCAGACCCATGGCTCTGCTCCTCTGTGGAGCAGTTTGGTTGTCCACAGGGCCTCTCTCCTGTGCTCCCATCCCACCCAGCCCAGCTCCTGGACTCTGTTTTGCCTCCCCGATGGGCAAACCTGAGTGGGGACACAGTCCTTCCCAGCATCTGAGCCCCACCTTTCCCAGGTTCTCTCCATAGGCAGCCGAGAACTGCCACCTGGAACTCGGCCAGACCCCTGAGGAATGGCCCTGCCTCCCAGAGTCCTGGCTGAGAAGGACCTTCCGGAAAGCATCTTCATGCATGCTCAGCAGAGCATTTCTGCACAGAAAGTTGGGTGTCAATATAACTTTGAAGGGTTTCCACAGAGTAGAACTGTATGCCCTTTCTCTGAAGCCTCAACAAGCTGGGACCCAACTACTTTCCATTCAGAAATACAGAGCACTTGCAGTGGTTTGGGGTCAGGAGACCCGGGTTCTGGCATCAGCTTTGTCATTAACTGTTGTTGGGACCTTGAGCAAGTCCAGTCCCTCCAGGCTTCTCCTCTCTTCTCTGCATGAAAATTTCTCTAAAGCTCATAGCTTGAGAAATGTTTGACCTTTTGCAAATTAGTATCCTTCTTTCTAATGAGATCAGGGTCCCCTTTTCCCAAGGCTGAAGGGAGCTTCAAGGTTAAGCTTTGTGTACAAATATACCCTAGCCTAAAAATTCTACTTCATTCATTTCTCTTAATTAGTAGTTCTTCGGTACTTGTTCCCCTTATCGTAAGCTGCCACAGTTATTATTATCCTTTTTGGAACTGGAAGCATAGAAATAACAGCCTGTACTGTTACCTCACAGTATTATTGGAGCACAAATGAGAAATCATTCAGGTTCTTTGACTATGTATGCATGAGTTATCATTTTTGTTGTTGATGATGACAATGAAGCCCTTCAGGTGTATCTTGACTTAGTTTCCTTTTGTTAGATTTTCAGTAAAGATGGAGAAAAAAAAAAGGAAGAAAGAAAAAGGTAACTATGCACTGTGATGGATGTGTTAACTAACCTTATTGTAGTAATCACTTCACAAAATACATGTATATCAAAATCATCACGTTGGGACTTCCCTGGTGGCGCAGTGGTTGAGAGTCCGCCTGCCGATGCAGGGGACACGGGTTCGTGCCCCGGTCCAGGAAGATCCCACATGCCGCGGAGCAGTTGGGCCCGTGAGCCATGGCCGCTGAGCATGCGCATCCGGAGCCTGTGCTCCGCAACGGGAGAGGCCACAACAGTGAGAGGCCCGCGTACCAAAAAATTAAAAAAATAAAAAATAAATAAATCATCACGTTGTACACCTTCAGCTTTCAGAATGTTATATGTCAATTACATCTCAATAAAGCTGAAAAAAAAAAGGAGAAACAAAGATGGAGAAAAACTGGTCTTCACTCAGTGATCTTTTTAACTTTTGTCATCATAAAAGTTACCACACACAACTTTCTTAAATGATCACAATGTCCGGGTTTGCTTCCTGTCTTAATTATTTTAATCTGAGTTGTTACTGAAGTGGTCTCTCCTAAGACAGGAGCAGCAGGAGATTTGCCACCTTTGAGAAGAGGCAGCTTTCAAGGAGGAGGCTTGGTGGGGGGGTCCCTGTAACAGAGGAGGAAGTAACCCAAAGTCAGTGAGACCCTCAAATTGTGATGGGCCCAAGTGAGTGCTTTCCTGATGTCATAAGAATAGGTGCAAGATAGAAATGAATCACTGTGAACTTGAATTTAGCCTGGGCTGGGGAATAGCTGAGCCTCTTCCCTTTGCTGAGCCTAAGCCTGGCCTGGATGCTTTCTGAGGGGAATCGCCTGGCTTTTACATCCTGTGGGCCCTACTCAGGGCTCAGCCCTGCTTATCCCAGCACCAGCCTGCTGGATCTGCAGGGACCCTCCTTGTGTTTTGCAGGTGCTTGTCCCAGAGATGGCAGCGTGGAGGCAACGCATCCAACTCCTGCACTGTCCTCTCCCTGCTTGGAGCCCCCTGTGCCTTCATGGGCTCGCTGGCCCCGGGCCACGCTGCCGAGTAAGTGGAGGGAGCAGGGGAGGGTGGCCCACAGGGTGGGGGGAGAAGAAGGAAGCCTTGGCCCTGGGTGGGCGGTCTCTAAGAAATGGTTTGTGGCCACCAGAAATGGGTGGGGCGTGGGGAGTGGAGTACCAGCATCCCAGACCCTCCCTGGTATGGCTTATCTGCTGCTCAGTTGTTAATGCTGCTCCTGTTAAAGGTTTCATTTTTACAGCCTGTTTCCTTGGCCAGTCCCTGGAGCCTGCTTCGGCTTCCCACCTTCTCCTTCCTTGTTTCCAACAGACTGTCTGCGGTGGATGTGACTTTGCCCTTCTCAAGTCCCTAATCCTGCCTGTCCTTTTGGCAGAAGGCAGTTAGGGACATGCTGTACCTGCCCTCTCTCGGGGATGTCCTGCATCCACGGTCCCAGGGTCCAGGCCTGCAGTTTCTTTCCCAGCTGAGGGGGCAGGGCCAGTGATTGTGTCCCTGTTGTTCACTGAAGCAGCGAGAGCTCCCTGCCCAAGGACACCCCGATGCCACGTGCTAAAGCTGGGCCCAGACCCATGCCTCCCAGCTCATCGGCTAGGAGGCTGCAGCCCGTAGTGGCCCACACGCTTCCTCTATGTTGGCAGCTGCAGGGACCCAAGAGCCCTTTGACCCCTGGCACTGCCGACTCAGCAAGCGCTTATCAGGCGGTGAGGCCCACTTTGCCCACTGTGGGCACAGGGGCAGGCTGCCAGGTTGCTGGCCTGTAAAGCACAGCCCTTTGAACCCTGGTTTGAGAGGGGCTGCTGCCAGAGCCCAGCCCCAAGCCGCAGCCAGATTCCCTTCCTTATGAACTGGCACGAGAGCCTGCCCTGTGATGTGGGACAGAGGGACCCGGAGCCAACAGCTGCTCACGTGTCAGCCCTCTTCAGCAGCTGCCTTCCCTCCCAGCTAGAGCAGGACCGTGCCTCTTGCTTTGGGGTGGTGGACCCACCTTTGTGCGGCAATCACGCTGATAGCTGGGCCATTCCAAGTCCTCCCCATGTGTTCAACAAACACTGAATGAGCACCTACCATGTGCCTGGCACTGTGGGTGCAAAAAGTTATTTGGCAAAAACCAAATTATATTCTCCATGCTGTGGGAAAGCTACTGTTTAAAGGATCCTTGAGACGTAAGTCAAGGAATGATGCCCCGATGTGGTACCTCTATACAAATCTGTGTTGTCCAGCCTTGGTGTTGCCGAAAGTGGGGTTCAGCCATAGTGAGAAAGGCCAGAATGGTGGCTGGACTGCTGGGCGTAGTGGCCACAGCTCATTTCCAAAGAGCTGGGAGGGGTGGGTGGCCTCCTTGTTCTACTGGTACAGTCTTCCTGAAGGGCCACCCCCCGGCTCACTCTGATTGGAGGGGATTCTGAGCGAGAGTCCTGGACCCGGTCCATACTGAGGGGCCTCAGGCACTGAGAGGGCTTGCCACTGTGGAAGGAGCGGGCAGTGAGCAGGGCCACCGAGGCAGCACCACTTCCTGGCTGGGCATCGTGGAGGCAGGTGTAGAAGGAGAGGAATCACGTTAGGACTGGAAGGACTTCAGAGAGTGGAGTACCATGGGGATAAGCAAGCAGAGGGCACCTGGGGGACAAAGTATCACCTTGGTAATTATTAATACTGCCTGGGCCTTGCATGATGCGGGCCACAGTGCCCTCACCTGCTTGGTTCAGACAGGGTGCATGTTCTAGGTCCCAAATCTACCCCATCTAGCTTTATGAACGTGAGCAAATCCTTTCCAGCTTGAGTCAGATTGAAGTACAGGGTCAGGGTTGGAGTTTGCTTCAGTCAGGACCTAAAAGAATGTCCCTTAGGGTTTTTCTCACTAAGCTCCAGCCATGCTCTCCTGCCTCCACACAGCCTGTGACAGTGACTCCCAGTCCCATCCTAGCCCCTGTGCTTGCACCCCAGGGTCCCCGGTGGCCCTGCCACCTACCCTCCAGTCCCCAAACCCCCGTCGAACTGCACCTCCCCGGGTTACTCCGCCCTGGCAGTTTTGTCCTGGACGACCTTCGCCGCTATTCCGTGGACCTACGCTACACGGTCTTTCAGACCACGGGCTCCGTCCCCATTTCCACAGTCATCAGCAGCGAGGCCAGTGGTAGCCGCACCATCATACATGCCTACAGGTTTGTACATCTGTCTGCGCCTTGCCAGCTGCCGCCGCCATTGCCGTCAGTCAGCTCCCAGAGCAGGACCCTTCTCTCCAAGACCCGCGTGCTCCAGCACCGCTCCCCACCGAACGGGAGGTCCAGGCCCCTGGTAGCCTCTAATCTGTGTCTCCTTGCCCTTCCCTTGGCTCGGGCTCCACCCCAAGCTTCCTGGTGGCTGACTTCAGGCAGCGGGGCGTGGACGTGTCTCAGGTGGCCTGGCAGAGTAGCGGGGAAGCCCCATGCTCTTGCTGCATCGTCAACAGCTCCAATGGCTCCCGTACCATTGTGCTCTACGACACGTAAGGCCCCCTGGCCTGCCCTGCCACAGCCCACCAATTAGCTCCCTCACTTGCCACGTGGGCAGCCCACTTGCCCACCCTCTGTGGCCTCTCTCTTTGTACCAGAAATTGTCCCTATGCCAAACTGTTCAGTGATTTTGGAATTGTTCTCAATTAGGGGAGAAGTGAGGTGGGAAGGGATGGGCTTTGCTCTGCCTGGCGACTTGGCCTTGGTCAACACCAAGGATGGGCGGGCAGGCCTGTGCAAACTGTAATTTATGATGTGATTCCTCCATAATCAGCCAATCAGCAGCCTGGGTGTGAGTATGGGGAAATTGTTCTGAGGACAGAGGGATGGGAGATGTGATTCAAACCATCTTGAGCCCTGAAGGGGGCCCACTGGGGTTTCCAGGGTCAGCCCCAGAGTTGCCAGCCTGCAGCATGGCACCAGGAGCTGAGGTTTGGGTGTTCAAAAGAGATGAGCAACCCCAAAGGTCCCAGCATAATGAAGCCAGACCAAATGCCACACACCACTCACAGCCATTGCTGAAGGAGGGAAGGGGAACACTGGCTCAGCAGAACAGGGCCATCTGATGTGTTGCTAACCTGGGGCAGGGCAGGGGCATCCCTTTAGGGTCCCAAGCTTCCAGGGAGTGACCCCTTCTCATCTCTCCCAGATTCCCTCCTGAAAAATCTCAAGAGGTTTAGTTTACTGAGAACCTAGTGGGTGCCAAGTACTCTGTTAGGGCAGAGATGGCCCAAGCCCAACTGCCCTGGGGTTCTGACTGTCCCTGCTGCCCAGCATGACCACTGGACCTGCGGGAGGGGCAGTCATCCTAGAACAAGATTTATAACCAGTGGCCCTGGGCTCTTTGTGTCCCAGTGAATGAGTGGGTAGGCATACATGCTAGACACGATCTTCCCATTGGGCAACCCTAGTCATCTGCCCATTAAGCAACAATCTGTAGCAACTTTGATCAGGGACACAACATGGGTATTCACAGGAAGGGAGGGAGAGGAGCTCCAAGGAGAAATGTTTATTGCCCACTGGCCTCGGTCCAGGCATATCCTCCAGCTGCAGCAGGCCTGCGAGGCTAGGGGTTCAGTCCCATTTACCAAAGGGGAAGCACCTCAGAAAGGCCACAGTCACCCAGCTAGTTAAATCGAAGGAGGATTTGGCGCAGAACATGGAGGGGAGGACACTGTGTGTAGGTCTCTGGCCAAGGAAGGTCAAGGCGGACCCTTCCCAGGTCTCCATACCTAAGTTGGCCAAAACTAAACTCATCCTCAAGCACCAACCTTGATCCCAGGGTCATAACATGGAGCTGCCAAACTCAGGACAGGGCTGCTGTCACCACTGGGGTGCCTGAAGTGAGAGGACCCAGACCCGAGCTCCAGGCAGAACGGCATGGCCTTTGTAGTTTCCCGGGGCACTGCGTGGTGGTAGCTGTGTGTGCTGCTGGCAAGAGGAATTCTGGGAATTGTAGTCCCTGGTGCTCTGAAAGCATTTTGGGAGATATGGTCTCCAAGGCACGCAGAACTGGTCCCTTGCTTGACATACGTGGTGGTTGAGTTTGCCCTTAGATAATATCACAGCCTCAAACATAGGAAGGGGCACCCTAGGAAACTGCCTCCAGCCCCCTGTCTGGATGGAGCTGAGTAGGGCAAGGAGTGGTCTCGAGTTTAGCCTGAGACAGGGTCTGTCCTGGAGCTAAGCCTCAGAAGCATGTGCTATAGATTCAGCTTCCTGCCATGCTGCAGGCAGCGCCAGGCATAGGGGCCCTAGCAGCCAGTTAGAGATCCTGGCCCTGGCTGACCTCACCATGCCCCTTCTCTGTCCTTTCTGTCCTGCGACTCAGGAACCTACCAGATGTGTCTGCTAAAGACTTTGAGAAGGTTGACCTGACCCGGTTCAAGTGGATCCACATTGAGGCAAGCCCTGCCCTACCTGTGTTTTGAGGGCCTCAACCTGCCAGCCCCTCCACATGTTCTGCCTTCTTCTTGGTTTCTTTGAACCATGAAGTACCTTAGAGATCAATGAATCCAACCTCCCTCACCCGCTCTCCACCCTCCTTTTATGTTTTCATGTGGAAACTAAGGCCCAGAAAGACTGGGTAATTTACTCAAGGTCACACAGCAGGATGTAGGTGCCAGAAGCAGGGTGCTGCCTCTAGGCAAAGTCTGGTGCTTTCTGTGTTACAGGCTGCCCCACCTCCTCTGGACTTGGCCTCTGGCAGGAGCCTGGCTGTGGGAGGCCTGACCCGTTACCTCTGGGGAGGCAGGAATGGGAGGGCCTGACCCAGCTCCTAAATAAAGGGAACTGGAATCTTCATTCCAAGAGAAGTTCTGGAGTCTAGGTGGGAGGAAACCTTGAGAAGTCCTGAGTTCTAATCCTAGCCCTGTCATTTAATTTATTGTAGGTCCTTAGGAGAGTCTCTCTTTTATTCTTTCATCTTCTCATCTGAAATGGGAGGGCTGGTCAATAAGGTCTCCAAGGTCCAGAATAGCACTAGAATTTTGAGACTTAGGATGGGGTTCCGGCCCAGCCTTCCTGGCCCCTCTCCCCCCTCACCCATGGTTCCAGCAGGGAGGGAAGAATGAGGCAGAATGAGACCAGCGCCCAGCTAGTCCTGAGTTGCCTGCCCTGCCCCGCTCTGCCCCAGGGCCGGAATGCATCGGAGCAGGTGAAGATGCTGCAGCGGATAGAACAGCACAACGCCAGGCAGCCTCCGGAGCAGAAGATCCAGGTGTCTGTGGAGGTGGAGAAGCCGCGAGAGGAGCTGTACCAGCTGTTGGGCTACGGAGACGTGGTAAGCATCCCCCACGGCCCCCCAACTTGCCACATCCAGCTTATTTTGGTCCTTAAAGGGAGTCCGAGTGTCCCCTTGTCCTGCCTGTCACACTTAGAATGGCAATTTGCGGCTTGGTGATGTTGGCAGGTGGGGGCAAAGCAAAGAGGCAGACCTCTAGCTTAGGGCTCTAGTGCAGGCCTCAGCAGTGGCCAAGGAGTAGAATTTCTCCACCCCAGTGGGCGCATAGGTATGAAGGCAGCCAGAGGGCTTGGTCAAGGCCAAGACAGCCAGCCTCAGGGCCAGCCTGCGTGGAAGCCTCTCCTCCCTGGGCCTCCTGTCTTTTCCTCTGTCAAATGACAGGATGGGACTGTTCTCCAAGGTACCCTCCAATTCTGGGGTGGGAGCCACTAGGGGGTGAGGGAGGATGGGAAGGGGACTTGCGCATGGTAAGTTTGGAATGTACATGGAATCGGGATGATAATTCTAGCATCACAGTGGAAGCTCGTTGGGCCTCAGCCTTGGCTGCACGTTAAATGATGTGGATGCCTGAGCCCTTTTTTTTTTTTTTTTTTTATTTCGGTTGGTAGAGGTGAAGCCTGGGCTGAAGTATTTTTTAACAAAACACGCTGGTGATTCTAATATGTAGCTAGTGTTAAGGAAGCTCTAGAACCCCTATCCCTTTGTTTTAAAGATGAAGAAATCAGACCTAGAAGGCATAGCTGTATGCGGAAAGCCAAACAGAACAAAAACCCTCCTCAAAGCCGTGGTTTTACCTGCCAGTTGTAGATTGCGCCCCAAGATGACCTCAAGACTCACTCTGGGTTTTCAATTGTGAGGAAATTCGTTGATCTTAGAATAGGCCGGGGCTTTTGTGTCACAATTTACATGGCTGTTTTCTAGCATATCCTGAGCAAGTATGAAAACATGTTCCTGAGGGACAGCGAGATGCTACTTGGGGGTTTAGGTGGCCACGATGGAGGAGCAGGTTGCTGGTAGTGAGGGACAGCTGGGGTAGAGCTCAGCTGACTGTCAGCCTCTCTTCCACTGCCCACAGGTGTTTGTCAGCAAAGATGTGGCCAAGCACTTTGGGTTCCAGTCAGCGGAGGAGGCCCTGAGGGGCCTGTACGGTCGCGTGAGGAAGGGGTGAGCTAGCGGAAGCCAGGCAGCGGCCCGGGTACGGGGAGTGAGGGAGCCTGGCCCCCAGGGTCTGCCCCAGGGAGGGATAATGAGGCTGGGGGCCAGGGCTGGGCTAACACCCAGCTGAGTGGAGGGTGTCACAGGGCTACGCTGGTCTGTGCCTGGGCTGAGGAGGGTGCCGATGCCCTGGGCCCTGATGGACGGCTGCTCCACTCCGACGCTTTCCCACCGCCCCAGGTGGTGGACACTCTGGGGGCCGGAGACACCTTCAACGCGTCCGTCATCTTCAGCCTGTCCCAGGGTGAGTACCCCAGCAGCAGGCCCAGGGCCGGGGCCTGCCCCTGCCCAGAAGGCCCTGCTGATCTGGCTGCTCATCCCTCCCTCCAGGGAAGAGCATGCAGGAGGCACTGAGCTTTGGCTGCCAGGTGGCAGGCAAGAAGTGTGGTCTGCAGGGCTTCGATGGCATCGTGTGAGTGCCCTGTGGCAGGAAGCACCGGCTCACATCCCCGCCCCAGGCCAGCATCACTGGCTGCCGTCGCCCTCTCTTCTCTGGCCAGCTGGCATCAGGCTGCCTTGCCCCCCGGGCGGATGCAGGCTGTGGGAGGGCTCCACCTGTGACCTGGCATCTCACATGGCAGAGCTGCAGAGCAAATAAATCTTCCCCAGAGCCAGCTTCCTTCTGGCAGTCTGTTTGTCTTTGATGTCTGAGCTGCTCTGGCTGGGGATTCTGGAGGCTTTGATCCTGAAGTCCTATGCCCTTTTTTTCTCTATTCCCCAAATTCACCTCCTGCCCAGGCCCAGAGGAAGGGCCACCCAGACCAGAGCAGCAGGAAGTGCCCCAGGCTTGCCACCAGCTGTGCCCCTGCTGGGGCCCCAGCTCAGGGTAGAGGGCCAGACTTCCAGCCTTCCTGGCGGGGGAGGAGACTTAACCCCTTGTACCCCAGGGAACCTTCCAAATAACCACAAGCCATGAGAAAAGCTCCTCTGGGCCCCAGCTCTGTCACAAGACTCCAGTGGCCACAAGTGTGTCCACATGGCTGAGCCAACCTGACAGGCCAGTGGGCAGGGAGCCTCCTCTGGTTAGGCGGAGTCTCTGCAGTCCAAAAATATCTCCCCAATGACTGACCCCGAGCCTGACCGCCCCACCCTTGGAGCCGCCTTGTAGTTAAGGCGGTGCCTGAGCCACAAATGTGACCCGGAATGCAAAGCATTGCTTTCCCTGGGGGAGACCTGGTCTGAGGGCATATGGGAATTGGTGAATTTCCATATGGGAGTTGGGGCAGGGTGGTGAGGCCGTAGAATGTGATAAAAGGTATGGTCTTTAGGCTCAGACAGGCCCGAATTCAAATCTGCCACTTAGCTATGGGACCATGAGTACATTACTGAACTCCATCTTCCCCAATTTCCTCATCTGTCAAATGGTGCTAATTCTGCCTGGTCATAGAATTATCGTGAGGATAAAATCACAATATGTAAAATGCCCAGCATGATGCCCAGTGTGTACTAGGTTCTCAATAAATGGTAGGGGTGGGGAGCAGATACAGGATGATGGAGAAGATCTACCCTGAACTGCAGGAGGGCGTTCTAGTGGTTAGGCCCCAGGGAAAGGCTGAGCTCCCTTCCCCGGGTTGTCTGCAGCTGGCTGTGGCCTAGTGCTGTGCTCTGCTGTGTCTCAGCACCATCTGGGAACACTGGGTAAACTGAATTCCTGCCCTCCCAAGAGGACTGCCCAGTCCCAACCCCCTGCAGCCTGAGGTCAGGGCAGGCTGGACCAGTGGATCGATGGCCCAGAGGGATGGGTTCATTTGGCTCTTTATTGGTTTTCTGGGCCCTAAAGCTGCCCTTCAACTTAGGGTCTCCCTGAGCTGCACAGAAAGACCTGCCACCTACTGGGGCCAGGAAGGGGGCACAGAGGTGGTCGTTGTCCTAACACACACACCCTACCCTTTGGGGCATATGTTCTGGCACTGAGACTTCTAGGTGTGCAAACCTGTATCCTCAAGGTTTATATCTCATCATTCTCCAGCTGAATAGCATGAACCTCAAGCTCATTTGGGGTTTTCTTAGACTCCAGTGTTTCCCTTGGAAGCTCTTCTGCTCTCTCTCCAGTGTCCCTGGCTTCTACCTGTCCCCCAACCTCCCCTCCAGGGCCTGGGGCTTCTCTTGCAGCCTCTGCCTGTCCCCCAGCCTCCTGTACAGGTTCCAAGGACTCCCTTCTGGCCTCCACCTGTCCCCCAGCTTCTTCTCTAGGACCTGGGGCTTCATGTGCTTCTTGTCTTGACGGGTTTTTAGCCAACAGAGGCCGCCTCCCAACATCCTGTGGCTCTGGGGGCTCTTTGAGATCTGTGTGCCTCGGGGCCTCTCCGGGGAAGTTGACGAGCTCTGCAGGGGTCATGAGCCCATCCCCATTCAGGTCCTGGGTCTCCA